>NC_139219.1:18125448-18556844 GCF_055691185.1 Crinia signifera
ATGTGCGCCCTCCACTTGTTTGCCACAGGCTCCACTCAGTCTGTGAGCTCATGGGCCACTTTCTCTAAACATTTTTCTCAAGTGTTAAATGCATTAAAGAAGCTGTGGCGCACATATATCACATTCCCACGTTGTGAGTCCGAGTGGCAGGACCTGAAGGTGGCATTCTATCGGCTCTCAGCATTTCCAAATGTGCTGGGAGCCATAGACTGCACCCACATTGGGATTCGGGCCCCGCACGTGAGGGAGCATGTCTATGTCAATCGCAGGGGCAGACATTCCCTCAATGTGCAGGTGGTCTGCGATGCCAACCTCAGAATTCTCAGTGTGGTTGCAGGCTACCCCGGGAACTGCCATGATGCCTATATCCTGCGGCACTCAGCTCTCTGGGACCGTTTACACAACAACACCATGCCAGAGGGCTGGCTACTTGGTAAGTCACTTACCACTGTTTACATGCTGTTTGCTTACCTATGTCTTTCCCTTTAACATCCATGTGTGGAACCTTCTAATCAAGAGTCATTTCTGTTGTAATTGTTTATACCAGCCCAAACAATGTAGTATAGGCTGCTACTATTATGTACCAATTGCCCACATGATATGTGACCACACAAATCCCTTAACACGTTAGGTGACTCAGGATATGGGTGTCATTCGTGGCTCATGACACCTCTGCGGAACCCACAAAGCCCTGCACAGCACCGCTACAATGCTGCACATATTGCTACCCGCAATGTAGTGGAACGCACCTTTGGGGTGCTGAAAAGCCGATTTCGGTGTTTGGACAGGTCAGCAGGTACACTGCTATACCACCCTGCCAAAGTGGTTTTGGTTGTCCAGGCTTGCTGCATGCTGCATAACATAGCTTTGGGTCAACCAAATTATGTCGATGTGGCCCCTGCAGCAGTCGTGCAGGAAGCTCATACTACTGATGTTGTAGTGCGAGGTACACGGAGGGGGGATGTGGTTCGTACACGGATGATCTGGCAGCATTTCACAGGTAATTTGTGTGTGTACAATGAATAGTAATGGGGAACCTGTAACACACATACATTGGTAACATTACACTTTTCCCTGTCCATGTTAATTGCCCAGAAGCAGACCAACAATAATGGCCAACACCTGAAAGCTACCCCACCACAGCATACTTTATGGCTGGCAACATGATAACACCTATAACAATGTCAAGTAAGTACTGTAGTTTTCTGTGTGTACAAATGTTGGCTAATACAAATTAACATAGGCTTAATGGATGGAGGTGACATGGATCATTGATGTTAGGTGCTTGAAATGGTGCAAAACAAGTGGTGCCTACATACAGTATGCAATTCCCAATGCTTATCCCCTTCAAATGTGACTATTTCCTTAAAATCCCATTACTAATAAGCACACCCAACCCAAAGTCCCATGGCTGCTAAAAAGTCACTAGTTGACAATACATAATCGAACAGTGTGGGTAATCATTTGTAAAAAATGACAACAAGTTTGCTGGATGCAAATAATTTTTACTTGCAGAAACATTTGGCCATAGGCCATAGCATATGAAACATTTGCAGGAAGAATCACTGCAACAGTGAATGCAAAAAAGAATAAACATGATACACATGTAAATGCAAAGAAGATTATTCATGTTTAAATACTGCCCCGGGTATTAGCACCCTTACCAGTAGTGCCACCACCACCCCTAGTACGGACACTACGACATGGGGGAGTAGTGGGGGACCCACTCATGGGTGTGGAGGAGACACTACTGCTTTGGGTAGATGTGGTTTGGTGCTGACCTAACAAAGTATTAGCACTGAGGCTGATTTGCGTTTGTAGGGACATCAACGCAGTTGTTTGGCCATTAATTGCTTGGGTCTGTTCAACCATGTTGGTATTTAGACCTCTAAAACTAGTAGTTTGACCCTGAATGGCTTGGCCAATTTCTGCTAAGCGTGTGTCTAATGTAGAGACAAGACGAATTTGTGTCCCTACATTAGCCCGCACGGTACTTATGTATTATCTGGGCTCCCATGTTAAATGCACCCCATTTTTTCATACCCCTACTATCCAATTACGCATGGAGTTGATTTTATATAGTGTGGCGAGCGCAGCGAGCCACCGTGCCCGAAGCGTGGCGAGCGCAGCGAGCCCCGCAAGGGTATGCGGTGTCATAAGAAAAACGGGAGCCCAGATATTACATAAGTACCGCCCGCACATTTTGCGAAATTCTTCGCATTTGCAGAGCTATGTTCCGCACATACCCCTTCACCGTTTCTAGTTGGGTGGTCTGCACCTCCATAAAAGCGAGTTGTTTCCCCTTAAAAATATGGATGGATTGCGCCAACTCCTCCGCACTAGTGGGGGTGTTGGTGGGTGCAATGCTTGTGGGCTGCTGCCTATGTGACTGCGTATAGGGGGCTTCATTGACTGGGTGTGCTTGGTTTTGTGCAGGCTCCAACCATGTCACCGTCTCCAGTATGATTTCACTCATGTCGTCGATATTTTGCATGGGATCCGTTGGTTCAGGCATCGGTTGTGAAGGACCTACACATGAGGAAAGAGTGGTAAGTATGCTATGCAGATTGGTGTATGGTGGGTCATGTTACCTTATTTGGAATGGTTAGGTGTTGCTCATGCATTATGCATTGGCACAGACTACTGTGGTGGGGACAGGTATGTGTGTTTTGTGCAATGTGTGTGTGTAACACTATGATATCTCACCTGCAGACTGGACAGTGTCACCAATCGGATGTGGCTGATGTTGGTCAACAGCAGGCTGGGACTCCCGAGCTGGAGCTGTTTGAAAGAAGAAGACATTTTCTATTATTATCATTTGCACCTAACTGGCATTTTTCACATTATGCAGATAAAAACTTTTCCTCAATCAAACTTTTGGACCCTTATATGATTACATAAGGAATTTGAAGACTTTGAACTGAAGTGGTTATTTGAGTATTATGCCTGTGAACAATATTTTGCATCCACTTGCAAATAACAGGAAAGACCAGCAGATTACACATGTAAAAGTGACTGTAAAGTGCTTTCTCAACTAACCAGAGGATTGATAAGGATTAACAATCAAGTACACTGCAGGCCTACAGTGTTTAGGACAGCACACATTAATAGGATCTGTGGAACTACATAACCCAGCAACATGCAGAGTCCATTATTTAGCAATGCAAGGTAGCAAAATGTGATTTTGCTGGGAGATGTAGTTCCACACACACAGCAATCTTTAGGACACATAAAGCATAGCAGCATAATAGCATGCGCACATGACATAGCAAAATTTTACATTGACATGTGTGGACACTTACCAGTTGGCGGTGGAGTGGGGGGCCTGTCTGTGTCGGCAATGTGGATGCCGGGAAGCACCTCCGGTGGGATGATTCGGCGTAGCAAACTCTCATATGCCTTAAAGCGGACCTCCTGCCTAGGGCCACCTCCTGTGCGACAGGCCTCTTTCTTCTCCAGGGCAAGCTTGGCTTTGAGGAGGTGCTTGATATCATTGTATCGCTTCTTGACGTTGCGCACACTCCTCTTGTGTGCGCTAACTGCATTTACCGCGGAGGTGATACTGTCCCACATCCCCTTCTTTCTTGCCACACTTGTGCGATGATGGTGAGGACCAAGTAGGCAGTCATACAGGGGCAGGAGTGCACGTACCAGGGCCATATTCTCCTCATATGAGAACCTGACTTTCCTCCCACTAGCTGTACGAGCTGCATCATCCTCCTCCACATTTCCAGGCTCACCCTCTTCCTCCTCCTGTCCTGGTTCTTCACCCAGCAACTCCAATTCAGCTTCCTCGGCCTCCTGCACAGGCCAGTCCACCTCAGAGAAATCCCCCTCTTGCAGCTCCTCCTCTGTGTGCCAGGCACTCTGTTCCTCCTGTGAGGACACCTGGCTTGTGCCTGCTTCCTCCTCATCCTCCATAGCCACCTGCTCAGCTTCCACCATGTGGCCTCTCCCTGGCGCAGCTCCAGCTGGGAGCATGCTGGCTCTCCCTGTCCTGCCTTTGGCAGTGCTGGTTCTCACTACCCTACCCAGTGGTTGGGGTGTTAGGGCCCAAGCTGCCTGTCCCTCTGCCTCCTCCGCACCTTACAAAACCTCCTCTCCTCTCTATCTCAAACGCCTTACTCCCTTTCAAAGGGTAAAATGGCGTCTGCGCCCCTTTATATAGGGGGTGTGATGCGTATTGCAAGGGACTAAGGTGGGCCAATAGGTTAGCATGTTGTATGGGCTGTTCAGGTGTATTGGTGTAAATCGCACTCCGGTTGGACGCTAATACGCACATGACCGAACCCGGAAATCGCACTTTTATGGCGTATTACATCGACTCAATTCGCACCTTATCGCCGTCTATCGCCATGTATCGCACTTTTCGGGCGGCTTTGCGCCAGCCATTCAATACGCGATTTCTGGGGAAAAATGCGATATAAAAAAATGGCGATAAACGGCGATTTGAGTTTAAATCCAATAAATCTCGCCCTATATGTCTCTAACTAATATGAAGAATTAATACTAATCAACATGCAACAGGTGTTCACTATTGCCTAATTATTCCTGGTATAAAAACTGGTACATAGTAATGTGAGCATCACCTTCAAAAAGCTTCCAAAGCGAAGCGCGTCGGTAACTACTTGCACAGACGCCCACCCATTTGGATATCCACCTGTACCATTCAATTTGTGACCGGACCAGCTTCCCGTAATTCTCCCTTCAGCCGACTGCAACCAAGACCCACTCAAGCCTGCAGCAAAAAAGGCATCCTCCACCACCAGGTGTACCCTTGGCAGGACAGCGCTGTCTCTCCCTAAAAGTCCTAACTTGCTACTACAGAATCGGCCACTCTATAATTGGGATCTATCAAGTAGGCACACCTAGGAACGGACACACAGCAGGAGCTTTATTGGACACATTGGGTGACTTTGCGCATTTCACTTTTAAATGGTACCAGCATTTTTATCAAATTGTATTTAATTTTATTTATATTTATTATAATCATATAAAATAAAGCCTTATGTTTATTTCAATGAAAACACCTGTTGCATGAATTTAGATATAGCACATTTGTAACCTTTTCTTTACCTTGTTTAAGACAAGGAGTAGGTCAGAAACAGATCTATGTCTCATGTCTCATGGTGCTATCTACAAAAAGACATAACTAAAATATTATAATTTCTTGTGAATTTGGGGTCACAATGGTCTGCACCACTTAACTTATAACATCAAGAGGCCTTCACCATCTTCAAGTTGATGATGATGATGACAGTGTCTCAGGAATGCGTGCCTATGGTGATACGCTGGAACATATCCTCATGCAGACTGTATGACATGTTTATTTTATATTGTATATATTGTAAGATGTTGCATAGGATTTACAGTATGAAATTCCATCCACTGTGTTTTTAACAAAGCTAAGTAATACATTACTATAATAATAATAGTGGTGTTTTCAGTTTGATGGCTGCAACAACTATAAAGTACCTGGATCAAAATTTCTGAAAATGGAGGCAATTTGCTTAGCTCTACAAGATTCATCCAGGTTATATCAGGAATCCATGGGAACGGTTTTTGGAGACACTTTTTCATGTCAAGTGCTGCTCCACCTGTAATGCAATTCATAACATCCTGGGTCACACAGCGTTTCAAAAGCAATCGGTAAGAAAGTGAGACATGAATTCTATTCATATGTCTGCCACCAGCCCAGAACACACTGCATACTGTGAGACATGGGTTCTATTCATATGTCTACCACCAGCCCAGAACACACTGCATACTGTGAGACATGAGTTCTATTCATATATCTACCACCAGCCCAGAACACACTGCATACTGTGAGACATGGGTTCTATTCATATGTCTACCACCAGCCCAGAACACACTGCACACTGTGAGACATGAGTTCTATTCATATATCTACCACCAGCCCAGAACACACTGCATACTGTGAGACATGGGTTCTATTCATATGTCTACCACCAGCCCAGAACACACTGCATACTGTGAGACATGGGTTCTATTCATATGTCTACCACCAGCCCAGAACACACTGCATACTGTGAGACATGGGTTCTATTCATATGTCTACCACCAGCCCAGAACACACTGCATACTGTGAGACATGAGTTCTATTCATATATCTACCACCAGCCCAGAACACACTGCATACTGTGAGACATGAGTTCTATTGATATGTCTACCACCAGCCCAGAACACACTGCATACTGTGAGACGTGGGTTCTATTCATATGTCTGCCACCAGCCCAGAACACACTGCACACTGTGAGACATGAGTTCTATTCATATATCTACCACCAGCCCAGAACACACTGCATACTGTGAGACATGAGTTCTATTGATATGTCTACCACCAGCCCAGAACACACTGCATACTGTGAGACATGGGTTCTATTCATATGTCTACCACCAGCCCAGAACACACTGCACACTGTGAGACATGAGTTCTATTCATATATCTACCACCAGCCCAGAACACACTGCATACTGTGAGACATGGGTTCTATTCATATGTCTACCACCAGCCCAGAACACACTGCATACTGTGAGACATGGGTTCTATTCATATGTCTACCACCAGCCCAGAACACACTGCATACTGTGAGACATGAGTTCTATTCATATATCTACCACCAGCCCAGAACACACTGCATACTGTGAGACATGAGTTCTATTGATATGTCTACCACCAGCCCAGAACACACTGCATACTGTGAGACGTGGGTTCTATTCATATGTCTGCCACCAGCCCAGAACACACTGCACACTGTGAGACATGAGTTCTATTCATATATCTACCACCAGCCCAGAACACACTGCATACTGTGAGACATGAGTTCTATTGATATGTCTACCACCAGCCCAGAACACACTGCATACTGTGAGACATGAGTTCTATTCATATATCTACCACCAGCCCAGAACACACTGCATACTGTGAGACATGGGTTCTATTCATATGTCTACCACCAGCCCAGAACACACTGCATACTGTGAGACGTGGGTTCTATTCATATGTCTGCCACCAGCCCAGAACACACTGCACACTGTGAGACATGAGTTCTATTCATATATCTACCACCAGCCCAGAACACACTGCATACTGTGAGACATGAGTTCTATTGATATGTCTACCACCAGCCCAGAACACACTGCATACTGTGAGACATGGGTTCTATTCATATGTCTGCCACCAGCCCAGAACACACTGCACACTGTGAGACATGAGTTCTATTCATATATCTACCACCAGCCCAGAACACACTGCATACTGTGAGACATGGGTTCTATTCATATGTCTACCACCAGGCACCAGCCCAGAACACACTGCATACTGTGAGACATGAGTTCTATTGATACGTCTACCACCAGCCCAGAACATACTGCATATTGTAAGACATGAGTTCGATTCATATGTCTACCACCAGCCCAGAACTACTGCATACTGTGAGACATGAGTTCTATTGATACGTCTACCACCAGCCCAGAACATACTGCATACTGTGAGACATGAGTTCTATTGATATGTCTACCACCAGCCCAGAACATACTGCATACTGTGAGACATGAGTTCTCTTCTATTCCTACTGTATGTCTACCACCAGCCCCAGGGGCGTAGCTAAAGGTTCATGGGCCCTGGTGCGAAAGGTCAGCTTGGGGCCCCCCTACATACAACAAAATTAAAATCTTGGTCTGTTTATATTTTAATGTAGACACATAATATGCCCCCACAGTGCCAAATACACATATGCCCCCACAGTGCCAGATATGCTCCCACAGTGCCAGAGACACATATGCCCCCACAGTGCCAGATATGCCCCCACAGTGACAGATACACATATGCCCCCACAGTGACAGATATTCCCCCACAGTGCCAAATACACAAATGCCCCCACAGTGCCAGAAATGCCCCCACAGTGCCAAATAAACATATGCCCCCACAGTGCCAGAAATGCCCCCACAGTGCCAAATAAACATATGCCCCCACAGTGCCAGAAATGCCCCCACAGTGCCAAATAAACATATGCCCCTTTCCCACCAGCAACTCACGATTGTTGCTGCAATGCTGCCTCTCCATCTGCTGCTGCTGCTGCTGGGCGAGGGGGGGATCCGGTGGGGTCCGGTGGGGTCAGACAGCCTCCTGCTCTCCCTGGCCGCTTAGCCAGTCACTGGCTGCGGCCAGGCAGCCTCCTGCGCTGGCCACGGCTTCCAGAACACGGCCGCGGCTACAGGAAAATGGCCGCCGGCATGTCCTCAGTGCAGGAGGCCGGCGGCCATTTTCCTGTAGCCGCGGCCGTGTTCTGGAAGCCGCGGCCAGCGCAGGAGGGCAGCCTGTGACTGGCTAAGCGGCCCGGGGGGACCTGCTGCCATCGGCCCCCCTGGCTCAGGGGCCCGGTCGCAGGTGCGACCGCTGCGACCCCTGTAGCTACGCCACTGACCAGCCCAGAACATACTGCATACTGTGAGACATGAGTTCTATTCATATGTCTACCACCAGCCCAGAACACACTGCATACTGTGAGACGTGAGTTCTATTTATATGTCTACCACCAGCCCAGAACACACTGCATACTGTGAGACATGAGTTCTATTCATATGTCTACCACCAGCCCAGAACACACTGCATATTGTGAGACATGAGTTCTATTCATATGTCTACCACCAGCCCAGAACACACTGCATACTGTGAGACGTGAGTTCTATTGATATGTCTACCACCAGCGCAGAACATACTGCATATTGTAAGACATGAGTTCTATTGATATGTCTACCACCAGCGCAGAACATACTGCATACCGTGAGACGTGAGTTCTATTCATATGTCTACCACCAGCCCAGAACACACTGCATACCGTGAGACATGAGTTCTATTGATATGTCTACCACCAGCGCAGAACATACTGCATACTGTGAGACGTGAGTTCTATTGATATGTCTACCACCAGCGCAAAACACACTGCATACCGTGAGACATGAGTTCTATTCATATGTCTACCACTAGCCCAGAACACACTGCATACCGTGAGACATGAGTTCTATTCATATGTCTACCACTAGCCCAGAACATACTGCATACCGTGAGACATGAGTTCTATTCATATGTCTACCACCAGCCCAGAACATACTGCATACCGTGAGACATGACTTATATTCATATGTCTACCACTAGCCCAGAACATACTGCATACCGTGAGACATGAGTTCTATTCATATGTCTACCACCAGCCCAGAACACACTGCATACCGTGAGACATGAGTTCTATTCATATGTCTACCACCAGCCCAGAACATACTGCATACCGTGAGACATGAGTTGTATTCATATGTCTACCACCAGCCCAGAACATACTGCATACTGTGAGACGTGAGTTCTATTCATATGTCTACCACCAGCCCAGAACACACTGCATACTGTGAGACATGAGTTCTATTCATATGTCTACCACCAGCCCAGAACACACTGCATACTGTGAGACATGAGTTCTATTCATATATCTACCACCAGCCCAGAACACACTGCATACTGTGAGACATGAGTTCTATTGATATGTCTACCACCAGCCCAGAACACACTGCATACTGTGAGACATGAGTTCTATTCATATATCTACCACCAGCCCAGAACACACTGCATACTGTGAGACATGGGTTCTATTCATATGTCTACCACCAGCCCAGAACACACTGCATACTGTGAGACGTGGGTTCTATTCATATGTCTGCCACCAGCCCAGAACATACTGCATACTGTGAGACATGAGTTCTATTAATATGTCTACCACCAGCCCAGAACATACTGCATACTGTGAGACGTGAGTTCTATTCATATGTCTACCACCAGCCCAGAACATACTGCATACTGTGAGACATGAGTTCTATTCATATGTCTACCACCAGCCCAGAACATACTGCATACTGTGAGACATGAATTGTATTAATATGTCTACCACCAGCCCAGAACATACTGCATACTGTGAGATGTGAGTTCTATTCATATGTCTACCACCAGCCCAGAACATACTGCATACTGTGAGACATGAATTGTATTAATATGTCTACCACCAGCCCAGAACATACTGCATACTGTGAGATGTGAGTTCTATTCATATGTCTACCACCAGCCCAGAACATACTGCATATTGTGAGACATGAGTTCTATTCATATGTCTACCACCAGCCCAGAACATACTGCATACCGTGAGACATGAGTTCTAGTCATATGCCTACCACCAACCCAGAACATACTGCATACAGTGAGACATGAGTTCTATTCATATGTCTACCGCCAGCCCAGAACATACTGCATACCGTAAGACATGAGTTATTTTCATATGTCTACCACCAGTCCAGAACACACTGCATACTGGGGCAGATGTATTAAGCTTTAAAAGAGATAAATGCAAGGGTGATAAGGAGAGATAAACATTCAGCCAATCACCTGACTTTTTTCAAACACAGCCTGTAACATGGCAGTTAGCAGGTGATTGGCTGGACATTTATCTCTTTTTATCACCCTTGCATTTATTTCTTGTTAAGGCTTAATACATCTGCCCCACTGTGAGGTGGTAATGAGAGGGACGTGTAAGGTGTTAGTTGTCGTGTTAGTCTTTGCAAGATAATTCAAAACAATTAGAAATAGTGCAATAATGTTGATTATGCAGCAGTACAGTAACTAAATATTCAACTAATAAACCAAGTTTTCTAAAAAGATAATGGAGCCCATTTGTCAACAAATGATGAAAATCATAGTGAACAATAAAGCTTGTTACGTAAGATGAATGGGGCGCTAACCAATCCATCTCTCAACTGTCATGTTATCAGTCCTGTCAAGTTTGAAAAATGAGTTACATGTATCAAATGTCAAGTTTCAAAAATGACAGTTACATGTATCAAATACAACAAGCTTTATCAATCACAAGGAGTTTTATCACTCATTGAGAAATGAGCCCCAATATTTGGTATTTGAACTTCAAAGATTACAAACATGGGACGCTAGAAGCGCTGCAATACTTGGTCTGTAGGACCCCAGGCCGCTGTCATTAGTATGGCTGCATGTCTGACAGAAGACAGCTGGTACATTTTGCTATGGGAGCACCAGTGTAGTCACAACCCCTGGGTTGTGATTTATGTATTAGATAAGAGAAGAATTACCCCCGTACATTCCAATATATTATACAACATGTAATAGTTGTTAGATATACTGGGCGAGATGTGATAAAGTATCCAAGCTTCAGAAAGTGATAAAGTACCAGCCAATCAGCCCCTAACTGTCATTTTGTTAAAACCCAGTTTATAACTTGGCAGTTAGGAGCTGTTACTGTCTCTATCTCTATACGTTATCACTTTTTGAAGTTTGGTGCCCACTATCTATAGACCCAGCAGGGGTGGCGTTCTCAGGAACTGACCCAAATATAGGCGTTTTTCATCAATGTGTTCTGTGACGTAGACAACCTGGATGACTTACCCAGCTGTTGGGAGGTATGTTACTACAGTACATGGCAATGAATCAATGCTGGGAGATTGCCAGGGAATACTGTAAGTTATTAAGCAGAAGTATCCAGCTAATTATACTACCTCGGACGAGCGTTTGGATCTCCCTGTGTGTCACCGATCCTTTCTCTAGGTCGATTTTTAATGTTAGAAGCAGAGAAAATACAAATTTGTGGTTCTCATATAACCCTCTAGCAAAATATCTAAAAACTTCAAATGTCAAATGTTCTGTTATGTTGCTTATCCTTATTTGGAGCCTGTGACTTTTCTCTGATCTTAAAGAGGAGATAAAAGCAGAAACATTAATACACTCTTGCTGTTATCATAGAGCCTAAGTCAACAGGGGAGAGAGAATCCTACCTGACCAAGGACTCATCAAATAACTTCAGGAACACTAGAAGTGGCGTCTGGTAGATAATGCTGACCGTGCTCATCTCTGTGATCAGCATATAGAGCAGGCTGCCACGTGTGGCGACTGGCCGGTACTGCTCTTCAGCCTGGATAATGTGTATCTCTGCTCCTGCAGCAATATGCAGCTTCTCAGTCGCTTCACCGGCTCTTTGCTTGGTAATGTCGAGTGCCTCGACCAAATACTCATCCTCTGCCATAGACCCTGAGGAAGACAGGAGCACCCTGTACATTAGCAGGGGCACCCAGTGGTATTGGCGATGCAAAGCATGCAGTGCTTCGCCAGCATCTTTACAGTTGTAATGCCGATCTGGTTTACATGCTGTCAAAATAGTGACTATCGATCGCACATAACCAACCCGTTTGTACTTGGGCACTGAAGGAAGTTCTCATGTACTAAGTAGTTGTTAAAGGGTTAATTGCCTGCTCTTACTCATACATGTAGTGCAATTCAGCTGAAACAAGAGGGATTCCTTATATTATCCCTGGCAGATTTTAATACAGATGGAGCCGGCCTCTTTCTTGCAGGGGCTGGCGATTCATGAAATACCACCTGTCGGCTCAAAAAAAAGAGTGAAAAACCCCATGTTGACCTTTTCACTGTCGACCTTCCCCATTTCGACCTAACCCCATGTCGACTTTCAGTCATGTCAACCTTGTGGTGTCCTAATGCTTGTCTGTCTAGTGACCGTATCCTGCTGTGCTGCGGAGGCTGGAGAAGGCAGAAGACAGTTGTTTTTGGTGCAGCACTGACCTCTAGTGTTAGATATATACAGTGCAGATGTCCTATTCTGTAGGACTCCCATTCCAAATACACTGCACCCACACTGTCCCAGCTTGTTATAAGGCTGTACTCGGCACAAATTGTAAGGTACTGTATAATTAGCCTCATTTTACACTATTCACGTCTCCGGGTGGCTTCCTCCTGTCCCCAACAATTAATTTAATGTTTTATATATGCAGCAATCTGTTATAAAATGCATTCAGTATGGGCAGATGTGCCGGTTTCTTAGATAAAACATGTTTTGGACATACAGATGACCGGCATCCCAACAGGGGACTCGTACTACTTACCTTCCCCCTGTCCAGCCCCTAAACCCCACACAGCCTAACCTATACCCAAACCCACTGCTTAATTCTAACCCCCACTTCTAAGTGCCTAACCATAACCCCCCTAGTGCCTAAACCTAACACCTCTCCACCCCGGCCTAGCGCTAACAGATGTATAAGATTGAGATTTTGAGATGCTGGCAGTCAGCATCCCGGTGTCATCCTCAATGTCGGCATTCCGGCGTCTGTATTCTGACACTAAACGCATCCCCATAAAATGATAGGACAGTACAGTCTCATTCAACCTTTTATCATTTGAGGAACTATCTGAGAATCTCATCCAAGAACTGATGCTTCAATGCTACAATATCTGTTACAGAACACACCTTTGGCTGCACTTAGCTTATAAAGAAGATTGTTCTCTAACTCCATCATTGTACGTCTGTTTGCAATAACGTCTTCCATTAGCAGAATCCTCTCTGCTTCCAGCTCCTGTTTATAAAGGAAACCGAGAAAGAGAAACATTTCAACATGCTCAGGAACCACATGGCTGGCTAGTGTCAAGAATCCCACACACAGGTCCGATTTGGTTGACGCATCGGGTGAAAAGTGGCCAAATCGGGCCTGTGTCGACATCCATTCTGATGCGCGGTTCCGTAAAAATCGGAGCCGGAGATCATGCGTGCTGCACATATGATCTCAGACTTGGCCACACTCCCTGCAGCAGGGAACGGGGATCGCATGCAATACATCACATGCAAAAGGACCGCATGTGATTCTGCTCCGAGAAGTCAGCCACCTTAAAATGCAAACTATATTATCCCACATGAAATTTCTAAAAGACAGCAACTAACATTAATTGGAATTTACATTGAACCTATTGAATTGAAGTGCAGAATTTTAGACTGTCAGTAAAATCCGCAAACATGACGACTGGCGAATTTCACACCGATCCGTGTAGTTAAGTCCAATTTTTCGCTGCTGCTGATTCCACTTTTTAATAAACCTAATTTGCATCGAAGGTAAAACAAGCTGAGATTGGATTGGTACTGTATGTCCAGATTTTTCGGCTACCTGAAAAATTTGGACACAATTGAATACCCCCCTAAGGGTATTCAATTAATGTTTAAGGTCTGACCTACTAATTTGAGGATACCTTATTTAGAAACATTTATGAAATCTCCAAAACATTACCTGTTTCAGCCCTTTTCAAAATATTCTGCATATCTCATTCCTTATATCATTGCATACAGCCTCTGCTAGCACTGGGGGAATTTTTTTTTGCCAAAAATGCTTCTTAGGAAAGAAGTCAATTAGCCACGGTAATGGACCACAGAATAATTGATCTCACAGAGCTATTCATATAGCCCCTACCGATAGCACTTATCTGGGACTTTTTTAAAACATTTGAAAAATAATTGAATCAAAATAATCCCTGATAACCAGCATGTGAATGGGTACCATGGCTCTGATAATCAGGTCTGTTTCTAGACAATTTAACTTCCAGGGCAAAGAAATAAAAATACCACCCCCCCAAAAAAAAATACATAACATGACATAGAAGAAATTGTGCGCGCCGAAATAGGGGGCGTGGTTTATTTTTAAAAGGGGTGTGGCTTAATATAAGGGCATGGTCTAGCAGGAAAACAATTACCTTACATCTCACTTTTGCAACCTGCATGTCCGGACATTGGTTACCGCAGGAATTGTCATTGTCCTCTCGCACTTAAGTTGGCGGGCTGAAGGCCACACAGTGACATAAAAATATAAAGGCCCACTCAGTGACCTAGTACGGCTCACAGATCAAGGCCAAACAGTGACAGGCTACTTAAATCATTATACACTTTTTATCCGTGATGCCATTTACACATTACGCCGCACACTGTGATGACAATTACACATTACGCCGCACACTGTGATGACAATTACATATTACACCGCACACCATGATGACAATTTCACATTATGTCGCACACTGTGATGACAATTACATATTACGCCGCACACCATGATGGCAATTATACAATACTCCCCACAACGTAATGCCTATTACACATTATGCCCCACGCGCCGCTGCCGCACAACTGATGCCCCCACAGTGCCAGATATGGCAGTGCCATATATGCCCCCACAGTGCCAGATATGCCCCCACAGTGCCACACATATGCCCCCACAGTGCCACACATATATGCCCCCACAGTGCCACACATATATACCCCCACAGTGACACACATATATGCCCCCACAGTGCCAAATATGCCCCCACAGTGCCACATATATGCCCTCACAGTGCCACATATATGCCCCCACAGTGGCAGATATGCCCCCACAGTGCCACACATATGCCCCCACAGTGCCACACATATTCCCCCACAGTGCCACACATATGCCCCCACAGTGCCACACATATACTGTGATGACAATTACATATTACGCCGCACACCATGATGGCAATTACACAATACTCCCCACAACGTAATGCCTATTACACATTATGCCCCAAGCGCCGCTGCCGCACAACTGATGCCGTTTACTAATATGCCCCCACAGTGCCACACATATGCCCCCACAGTGCCATACATATATGCCCCCACAGTGGCAGATATGCCCCCACAGTGCCACACATATGCCCCCACAGTGCCACACATATATGCCCCCACAGTGACAGCTATGCCCCCACAGTGCCACACATATATGCCCCCAGTGCCAAATATGCCCCCATCGTGCCACATATATGCCCCCACAGTGGCAGATATGCCCCCACAGTGCCACACATATTCCCCCACAGTGCCACACATATGCCCACACAGTGCCACACATATGCCCCCACAGTGCCACATATATGCCCACACAGTGCCACACATATGCCCCCACAGTGCCACACATATGCCCCCCTCAGTGCCAGACCTATATGCCCCTACAGTGCCAGAATATTATATCCCAGCAGCAGCACAACTCACCGTTGCTGCTGCTGGGGAGAGCAGAGTCCAGGTCTCCAAGTCCCCCCGCCGCCGCTGCTGCTGCTGCTTCCCGGGGGAGGGGGGCGCATAGCACGTCTCTCTTTCCCCTTCACTATGTCCCAGACTGTGACTGGGCTGTCAGCCAATCATACCTCGCGGGCTGGCTCCAGATTGGCTTCCAGCCTGCAAGCTGATTGGCTAACAGCCCAGTGACAGCCATGGGAAGGAGAGATGCGCTATGCGCTCCTCTCCCCTCCAAACGGAATCATCTGTGGCTGGGGCGGTGGCCGGGGAGAGGCGGAGGAAGGGGGGGGCAGCGGCGTGGGGGGAGCTGCCGGGCAGCCCGGCTGTTCAACAGAGGCGGACAAGCCGTGCGGCGCCCAGGGCGACTGCACGGCTTGTCCGCCTCTAGAAACGGCCCTGCTGATAATGCACATACCCACAGACTTTGGTATGAGTTTTGTGAAATGACCACCTACGACTATGAAAATAGGGCTGATTTTATTAATTGATTTTTTTTTTATATATATACATATTTTATTTATACTTGGTTGCCTGTTTGTTATTGTCTGTTCATTTCCCTATTTATTTCTTCTATATAATAAAATGTATCTTTCTGAGACTATTTGAAACTCTCTCTCTTGGGGTAATTCACTAAGATGGGAGTTCTATTTCACATGTGATGTTGCTATGGACAACCAATTACCTCGCCCTCAAGCACTTGATAATGCGCAAAAATATTGATGTGGCATTTCTGACATCTGGATACAATACAGGACACATTGTGGGGGAAATTTACCAATATGAAAAACCTAATTTTTCGTATTGTTTTTTTCCCTACGGTTGCATACGACTGTTTAAGTCGTATGCAAACTCGTGTTCCGGAGGGTCAGTTACAAAGCAGTCATATACGACTGCTTTGTAACCCTCCGATGGTGTAGCCATCCGTATTAGCGGCCGTATATACGGCCGCTAATACGAATTATTTCTAGCAGTCTGCACGGATCAGTCAGATCCGTGCAGGCTGCAGTGTGTAAAAAAAAATAGAAAAATAAATAAATTTAAAAAAAAAACGGCGTGGGGTATCCCCCACAGCCGAAACCAGCACCAGGCTGAAGGAGCCGGGGCCGGTAAATAAAAATCAGGGAACCCGACAAATAGGGGATCCCCGATTTTTAACAACCAGCCCCAGGCTCCAGGTCCGGGGCTGGTTCCCAAAATACGGGGGACAAAATGACTAGGGGTCCCCCGTATTTTAAGAACCAGCCCCAGGCACAACCAGCCAGCAGGGTAATGTCACAGCCGGGGGACACTTATAATATAAGGTCCCGCGGCCAAAACATTAACCCTACCGACCAGTCAGCCTGGCCAGGGGCCCTGGGGGAGTGGGGTCCCCCCCAATGAAGGGGTCCCCCCCCTCCAGGACTTACCTGACCAGGCTGAAGCCTGGTGCTGTCCTCGATGCCCCTGGGCGGTGGGCATCGAGCTGATAGCGGTGTAAAAAAAAGATGAATCTATTGTTTTTTACTGTGGCACTACAAGTGCCAGCAAGCCTCCCCAGCAAGCTGGGACTTGGAGAACCACAAGTCCCAGCCTGCTGGGCATTAAAGGGCCCGCTGGCACTTGTAGTTCCACAGTTAAAAAAATAGTGCACAAAACACACTGACACACTTTTAAAATAAAACTTTAATACATACATTACACACATACTAATACTTACCTATCTTCTTCCCGTAGGTAGCCCTGGTCCTGATGTCCTCCGGTCCTGTGTCGGCGTTCCTCTTCATGTCGACGTCCTTCTTGAAGTCGACGTCCCTGTCGGCGATGGCGTCCGGTGTCCGGGTCCGACGAAATCCATGGAGGAAGCTGTGGAAGGAAACCATACTCACCTGTCCCAGCGCGACGTAGTCCAGGTAAGGGTCTTGGCAAAAAAAAAAAAACGAACACCCGAATCCAGCCGGACAGCAGAGAGCCGTACGGTGTTTACATCGTGCGGCTCCGCCTCCCAAATGCCGCTATTGGCCACCTTGCGGCCTAGCGGCCAATCAGGAGCCGCTAGGCCGCAAGGCGGCCAATAGCGGCATTCGGGAGGCGGAGCCACACGATGTAAACAAACACCGTGCGTCTCCGTGTCCGGCTGGTTTCGGGTGTCGGTTTGTTTTTTTGCCAAGACCCTTACCTGGACTACGTCGCGCTGGGACAGGTGAGTATGGTTTCCTTCCACAGCTTCCTCCATGGATTTCGTCGGACCCGGACACTGGACGCCATCGCCGACAGGGACGTCGACTTCAAGAAGGACGTCGACATGAAGAGGAACGCCGACACAGGACCGGAGGACATCAGGACCAGGGCTACCTACGGGAAGAAGATAGGTAAGTATTAGTATGTGTGTAATGTATGTATTAAAGTTTTATTTTAAAAGTGTGTCAGTGTGTTTTGTGCACTATTTTTTTAACTGTGGAACTACAAGTGCCAGCGGGCCCTTTAATGCCCAGCAGGCTGGGACTTGTGGTTCTCCAAGTCCCAGCTTGCTGGGGAGGCTTGCTGGCACTTGTAGTGCCACAGTAAAAAACAATAGATTCATCTTTTTTTACACCGCTATCAGCTCGATGCCCACCGCCCAGGGGCATCGAGGACAGCACCAGGCTTCAGCCTAGTCAGGTAAGTCCTGGAGGGGGGGGACCCCTTCATTGGGGGGGTCCCCACTCCCCCAGGGCCCCTGGCCAAGCTGACTGGTCGGTAGGGTTAATGTTTTGGCCGCGGGACCTTATATTATAAGTGTCCCCCGGCTGTGACATTACCCTGCTGGCTGGTTGTGCCTGGGGCTGGTTCTTAAAATACGGGGGACCCCTAGTCATTTTGTCCCCCGTATTTTGGGAACCAGCCCCGGACCTGGAGCCTGGGGCTGGTTGTTAAAAATCGGGGATCCCCTATTTGTCGGGTTCCCTGATTTTTAATTACCGGCCCCGGCTCCTTCAGCCTGGTGCTGGTTATAGCTGTGGGGGGGACCCCACGCCGGTTTTTTTTTTAATATTTAATTTTTTTTCTATTTTTTTACACTGCAGCCTGCACGGATCTGACTGATCCGTGCAGGCTAAAACGCAAATAGAACAGGAAAATGGTGTTCTATTTTCCTGTCGTATTTGCGTGGGTGTTTTACACCACTAAGCAGCCGTATTATCAGTACGGCTGCTTAGTAAATCAGAAACCACCATTCTTTCGAATGGTGATTTCTGTCGTATCCTATCGATGGTGTAGGGCATTCGTATTTGTAACTACAAATACAAATGTTCCATCTTTAGGACTATGAATTGTTGTATTTTTGGGATTGTAAATCCCGAAAATACAAATTCGTAAAAAAAAAGGTGTATTTCTCCCTACGAATACACCTTTTTTCTACGAATCCATTTTGGTAAATGTCCCCCTATAGATCAAGAGTGTCCAAACCGGTCCTCAAGATCTACCAACTGTCCATGTTTTCCAAATCCCCCAGCTGGTGCACAGGTGTAGTAATTACTAACTGTCACTTGACCCAGATCACCTAGCTGGTGCACAGCTGTAGTCATTACTAACTGTCACATTTCCCAGATCACCTAGCTGGTGCACAGCTATAGTCATTAGTATCACATTACCCAAATCACCTAGCTGGTGCACAGCTGTAGTGGTTACTAACTGCCACATTCCCCAGATCACCTAGCTGGTGCACAGCTGTAGTCATTACTAACTGTCACATTCCCCAGACCACCTAGCTGGTGCACAGCTGTAGTGGTTACTAACTGCCACATTCCCCAGACCACCTAGCTGGTGCACAGCTGTAGTCATTACTAACTGTCACATTTCCCAGATCACCTAGCTGGTGCACAGCTGTAGTCATTACTAACTGTCACATTCCCCAGACCACCTAGCTGGTACACACAGCTGTAGTCATTACTAACTGTCACATTTCCCAGATCACCTAGCTGGTGCACAGCTGTAGTCATTACTAACTGTCACATTCCCCAGATCACCTAGCTGGTGCACAGCTGTAGTCACTACTAACTGTCTCATTCCCCAGACCACCTAGCTGGTGCACAGCTGTAGTCATTACTAACTGTCCCATTTCCCAGATCACCTAGCTGGTGCACATCTGTAGTCATTACTAACTGTCACATTCCCCAGACCACCTAGCTGATGCACAGCTGTAGTCATTACTAACTGTCACATTCCCCAGACCACCTAGCTGGTGCACAGCTGTAGTCATTACTAACTGTCACATTACCCAGATCACCTAGCTGGTGCACAGCTGTAGTCATTACTAACTGTCACATTTCCCAGATCACCTAGCTGGTGCACAGCTGTAGTCATTACTAACTGTCACATTCCCCAGATCACCTAGCTGGTGCACAGCTGTAGTCATTACTATGTCACATTTCCCAGATCACCTAGCTGGTGCACAGCTGTAGTCATTACTAACTGTCACATTCCCCAGACCACCTAGCTGGTGCACAGCTGTAGTCATTACTAACTGTCACATTCCCCAGACCACCTAGCTGGTGCAAAGCTGTAGTCATTACTAACTGTCACATTTCCCAGATCACCTAGCTGGTGCACAGCTGTAGTCATTACTAACTGTCACATTACCCAGATCACCTAGCTGGTGCACAGCTGTAGTCATTACTAACTGTCACATTCCCCAGACCACCTAGCTGGTGCACAGCTGTAGTCATTACTAACTGTCACATTTCCCAGATCACCTAGCTGGTGCACAGCTGTAGTCATTACTAACTGTCACATTACCCAGATCACCTAGCTGGTGCACAGCTGTAGTCATTACTAACTGTCACATTTCCCAGATCACCTAGCTGGTGCACAGCTGTAGTCATTACTAACTGTCACATTACCCAGATCACCTAGCTGGTGCACAGCTGTAGTCATTACTAACTGTCACATTACCCAGATCACCTAGCTGGTGCACAGCTGTAGTCATTACTAACTGTCACATTCCCCAGACCACCAAGCTGGTGCACAGCTGTAGTCATTACTAACTGCCACATTCCCCAGACCATCTAGCTGGTGCAAAGCTGTAGTCATTACTAACTGTCAAATTTCCCAGACCATCTAGCTGGTGGACAGCTGTAGTCATTACTAACTGTCACATTACCCAGATCACCTAGCTGGTGCACAGCTGTAGTCATTACTAACTGTCACATTACCCAGATCACCTAGCTGGTGCACAGCTGTAGTCATTACTAACTGTCACATTCCCCAGACCACCTAGCTGGTGCACAGCTGTAGTCATTACTAACTGCCACATTCCCCAGACCATCTAGCTGGTGCAAAGCTGTAGTCATTACTAACTGTCAAATTTCCCAGACCATCTAGCTGGTGGACAGCTGTAGTCATTACTGTTACATTCTCAAACCTGCTGCATTGATTCCTACTGTAGATCCACAGGTGGCCGGAGACACATGAACTGTTGGTAGATCTTGAGGACAGGTTTGGACACCCGTTTTAGATAATAGCTCCTTTATAACAATACTGTCAGAATACTTGTGTGTATTGGCTGATAAAGTACTTCAAACTGAGGGGGGTGGGGTGAAGCCTGATGTAGATGTCATCAAGTCCCGCCCCCAGTACTGCAAATCATTCAATTTGAGGCTCTTCGAGGAGGGGCAGGGCTAAATGACACAATTTGCCTCTTTAGCCCCGCCCCCTCCCCCAAAAAGCCAAGAACCGAGGGAAATTAACACTGCCACTGGGGAGATGCGGGGGGATTGCCTACATACCAGGCAGTCAGATGTGAGCATATCAGCAGGCAAAGGTGGTAGTCAGGTGCCTGGTAATAAATACACAATCCCATGTACAGTACATACACATGCAGACCTGGATAGTACCTGTTTTTCAGCACGGATGACTCTCTCTAGTAGCTGGTTCTCTAGTCCTTTCATAGTAACAGTGCAGTCAATCAGAGATGATTTTGCATTGATTTCAGGTGAATACAGCGGGTTTGGAAGGTTTGTGGTTAGGTACAGCCTGAATGTGTCCAACATATCAACCTCTTTATCGCACACTTTCACCTGCACAGCAAAAATATTATTATTATGATTATTATTATTAATAATATTCAAATCTTTATAAATAAACAAACTGTTACTGTGCTCTTTTATAAAGGGATAACTAATTACCAGAATTGTACATTGAAATACATTACCATCAGGATATTATGCTGGGAGTGCCGGTGTGGATCATGGGGTCAACTGTAATTGACAATTTCTAGGTTGACCCCCAAATAGGTTGACATGCACTGGAAAAGGTTGACACAACCAAAAGGTCAACATGAGTTTTCATTTGTTTTTATCAATGTCCGCACCAGAACACGCGTACCCCCAGTTAGTGTACCACGTTACCTTGCATGGCACGTGGATTACTTTGCTGGCACACATTACAATCACAGTCCATGTGGATGGTAAAGATTGCAATAACAGTTTGGGCAGTATTCAATGACAAATTAAGCTATGTGCAGCGAATCCTGTTTAAGATTCGCTGCCCATTCGCCGGGTTCCGGAGGGCTGCAGCATTTGCTGCCAGCCCTCCCTGTCATCCCATTGAACGCCGCAGGGGCTCGCTGCCCCTGACGGCAAATTTTAATCCCTGAGCCGGGGGACGGCGGCAGGCAGGGAGATGTTAGCCTTTCTGCCTGCCCCAGAATGTGTGGGGGAGAAGGAGGGCTCCCAGGGACACAGGCAGCAGAAGCTGCCCCCCCCAGGAAGGCTGGCAGGGGACACGGGTAGGGAGCCGCTTCACTGGTCCCGCTCGTGCATATGTAATGAGCGGGACCAGTGTGAAGTGAATATTTAATGAGCGGCTCCCAGCTCCCGGCCCCCTGCTGGCGAATGTGTAAAAAAAAGAATATGTAAAAATAAAAAAAAATTAAATTAAATTTATATTCACATGCTGCAAGCACATGAATAAAAATAGCATGCCCCTTCACAGAAAAAAAAATCAGATTTTTTGACACCAAAGAAAAAACAAAAAACCCTTTATTTTAAAAGATCACTTTCCAGTACACCTTAAAAATATGTTGAATGCAAAACAGTGAATCATGGCGAAAATCATGCTGAGAGCAGTTCTCCATTCTAGCATTGAATACACTCTCTTCGAATCCCAGTAAAAACCTCATTGAAATACACCAGCGAATTACAGCGAGCATGAAACGGAGAACTGGCCGCCATTCAATGTTCGCTTTCGGCGAACAGTGAACATTGAAGGTGAATCAGATTTTCAGTGAAAAAGATTCACCGCAAGGAGTGAAAACAGCCCGAGTCGCATAAGAAAATGGAGCATTGAATACTGGCCATTGTGCAGTGCCTACTGTACCAGACGTGCACGGTGGCAGAGAGGGCACTGTACAAATGGTTCTCTAGTATGTATTACATTACTAAGTCTCACTCTATTCAAGTCAAAAGCACAAACCTTAAATATGGTTCTTGATCTAATAAAGCGTTTTTCTAAAACATTATCGAGAGCTGGATCAAGTTCTTCCCCAATATCCTCAATGAGAAGAGGTCTTCCAAACGACAGACTGTCTTCCAAATGTTTGCGGAAATACTTGTGATTAAATGACGTTACCTGCAACAGAGTTATTCAGCCACATGATTTTGGGCCATTGCACACAGACGTAGCCATGGCTTTTGCTGCAGCCACATCTGTATGCTAATGCCATACCTGGCACCACCAGGGAGGGACTGCTAGTACAGAAAGAGGGGCCCAGGTTTTGACTGGGATGCTGGAATCCGGGTAAATTCCTGGCACCCCTCCTGCTTTGGAGTTCTGTCCACTATTGTCAGGGGCGGGGCCAATAAAATGACTGGTGACTGGTACAGCTGCAGTGAGACATTCTATAGGAATGCTATACTAGGAAACCAGTGAGGCCAGGAGTCTGTGAAAGCCAGTCCTTTATGTCATCAGAAATACCATTGTGGTAAAACCTTGAGGAGTTTGTAGTAAAGGGGAGCGACAGAAGAAAATACACAGGTACAAGGGTTCAGTTGTAATATCACGAACCTGAAGTTCATTATTTTTCTCTTTATTTTTGATCCAGGTCTTCGCTTGGTTCTGGGGGTCAATGAGAATTGGGTATCTAGTTGCCTTAGTAATAATAATGCCATTTTGAATAGAATGATCATCCCCTGGCAAACCCTGGAGGTTCCATTCATGCACCTTAAAATAAAATACATTTACGTATTAAGTGGAAACATTGTAATAAATGGACTATAAAAGACAATGGGCGGTATTCAATGTGGATTTTAGCGATGTGCAGCGAATCCTGTTTAGGATTCGCTGCACATTCGCCACTGGTCGCCGCGTTCCGGAGCCTCGCCGGCTCCGGTATTCAACGTGTCTGGGGCTCGCTGCCCCTGACCTGCGAATTTGAGCTCCTGCGGCGAACACCGCAGGGAGCCTGAGGACGGTGGCAGGCAGGGAGATGGAAGTCTCTCTGCCTGCCCCAGAACGTTTGTGGGGGGGAGGTGGGCTCCCCGGGTGCCAGGCAGCACAGGCTGCCCCCCGGGGGTGCCAGCAGGGGACCGGGTATATTCACTACACCCGATCATGCATATGTAATGATCGAGTGAAGTGAATATATGAATATCTAATGAGCGGCTCGGCTCCGGCCCCCTGCTGGCTGCTCTGTGTAAAAAAAAAAAAAAATTTAATTCCAGATTTTTTGACACCAATTGTAAAAAACAAAACACTTTATTTTACATTCCACTTCACCATAAAAAGATAGCGATTGCTACTCGGTGAATCATGGCGAAAAAAACCTTGAAATGTATTCACCATCTGGTCATTGAATAGGGTGATTCATCGTTTTAGTCAGAAATTCGCCTTACAGCACAAAATCGCCATAAAAACCTGGCGAATCAGCCTCATTGAATACCGCCCAATGTGATCATTTTCAGTTCCAGTTGGACCAGGGTGCCATTAACATGGTGTTTGTTGCTGTCACAGTGAAAGGCTTACAGTCCCGCATGAATTTACAGCTAATACAGGTTGAGTATCGCTTATCCAAAATGCTCGTGACCAGAAGAATTTTGGATAACAGATTATTCCGTATTTTTGGAATATTTTTATGTTTGAATGAGGTATCTTGAGATATTTTACATTTATGTTGTATAAGCACATCAAACACACGAAATACACACACACATATATTTTATTTGTGCATAAAACAAGGTTTTAAAAAAATTAAACAAAGTTTGTATATTATCTCAGGTACTGAATGTGAATGCCAAGCAATCATGTCCTTGCACATATTTAGCGCCAGTTATATGTTATATCCCCAGTAGTGGCAGCAAAACAAATAAAAAAATTAAAGTACACTTTGGAGCCTATGGTTTTCGGAATAATTTGGATAACGGATATTTGGATAAAGGATACTTACCTGTCAAAAAAAAATAATTATATTTATCTGAAACATTATATAAATGAATAAAATCAGATAAGTAAATAAAATGTTTCCTACAATATCCATTCAATACAAATATACTTCAATACTACAGCTGTGTCCACATACATCTATCCTCCATGCGATGCAAGTTGTGTTATACATATCGCGTGAGCTCCAGGCACCTTTTCTGCAACTTATTTTTACATTAAATAGCATCTTATTTGCTATAATTCCAAACAATGACATGATCTTAGCACATCAGTACTGATTCCATATGTGACTGCGGATGTATGTGCATTACAAATGGAACGTTACAGAGCTTTCCTATAAAACACTGTAATGTAGAGTTTCGTATGAAGATGCAGCGGCAGTCACACACTGGATATAGACAAACCACATCATTTTAGTTAGCAGGAGCTGCTCGTGTGTCCTATTCATTGTGCTACATTTTGCAAATAAGATGCTATTCAAAGGGGAACTCGGCACTACAGAGTCAAACGGAGCTCACACATATGTATAATACGGAGGCTCGCCACATACAGCTAGAGCCAGAGCGGGTCGTAGCGAGCCCACCTACTGAAACCTTCCACCTGCGGCAAAAAGGCACTATCTACATTTCACACGTAATCATAAAGAAACATTGCGGCCAATTTATTGTGCAGTCTATCCCCCAAGGTGATTAGACACCTATTTAACTCTCAGGGTGCCTTGATATTTTTACAAGTCAAGGAAATAAGTTTTTTTGGCACCGATAAATCTGCCACATACTTACCTTTCAAAGGAAATTTGGAGGACTACTTCTTTCAATCTTTATACACACCCTAGTGCGCACAGGGTTGTGTGTTTAGGAAAATTTGAAATCCCAGTATATATCCTTGCAATTGAGTGATTTGGAGCCGGACATTACTACCCATATTTTTGGTCATTTATTGTGATATTTTGATACATTGTGAGTTTCATATATTAGTACAATTGTATATTTCCAATGAGATAGATTACTTATTTTTAATTGTGTATTGTTTTTATTTCTATTTTTATGTGTATTTTTATAATAAATTGTATTAATTTTTCAAAATTGTGTGGCGCTCTCTAAACATCTTTCATCAATTTAAATCATTGCTATAATTATTAATTTAGATCATTCATTCTTCTGTCTTCATTGACAATTTCCAGAATTGTCTCTGGGAGCGGCTAATATCTCAATTGATCATCTTCAGTGTATATATATTCATATATATATATATATATATATATATATATATACAGAGTAAGAGAAATCAGCGGCACTCGGAGACTGGGAAATCAGGTGAAGAAATCTGGAATCTTTATTCCATGTGCAATAGAAAACGTTTCGGAGCTCGATGGCTCCGTCGTCAGTTCAAGGTAAGCACAATTACATTTACAAACAAGGTGACATTTATAGGAGACTTACCCGCCCCCTGTGCGTCCCGTCCGTGTTCTCTTGCAGTGGCTTCCGGGTTGGCGCCGTCTCTGTGACGCTGCGGGCGCAACTCCGATGGTCGCGATGGTCGCGATGGTTGCGTCCGGCCCCGTCAATGATGCGCGCTCCCGGCTGTCAGCTCCCAGATCACGTGGGACGGCTGTGCGCTGTAGTGAAAATGACAAACATGGGTGTCACAGTATACAAACAATCACTTCTAAACAACAGTGCTAAAACTCCTGTTTCCATGAATGTACAATCTTAGGGGAAACAAGTTACAACAAGTGAAGGGAAAACGCAATCTGTGACATAGCTGTGCATAACTGGTGGTATGATGCTGCCATCTACTGGGCAGCATGTGGTATTGTTATATAAAAAAAGGCATGGATATACATGACATAGCTGTGCATAACTGGTGGTATGGTGCTGCCATCTACTGGGCAGCATGTGGTATTGTTATAAAAAAAAGACATGGATATACATGACAAATTAAAAATGCGGACAGCATGAGGGGACTGTCCCTATCATTGGTACACCACCATGTATATGAGCCTAGGCAGATCACTGCCACTGTGTCAAACATATCTGTCCTAGACTGGGAACCTGTGCTGGACTGGGAACCTATGTGGTCGCATCCTGCTGGTTAACAGATGGAGTGGCTTCATATGGGGGTGTGCAGTCAGACATGGGGGTATCATAATAAGTTATCCTCTGTCTTGGAGGGGCAGGAGAGGGGTAGTCTCCTGTGTTGCAAAAGGATTCCGCCTAGGGAATGGACTGGATGGACGGGTCCTGTGGGACAGCTCATGTCCAGTTGGCTGGTGGGCCTAACCTCTATAGGGTGTGTGGCTGAATGAAAAAATATTTTTTTATAAACATCCAGCCCCATGGATAGCGTGCCTATGCGGGCATCACTAGAGGGTGGCAACCATAGTGGATTATAAAAAGTTATGTAGGCCCAAGTTCTCGTTGAGGCCTTTGGGTTGTAGGGAGTTCAGTTTAAAAATCCATTCGGATTCTAACTGTAACAATTTACGGGATCTGTTGCCGCCTCGGATAGAGAACGGCACATGGTCCACTATTTTGTATTGCAGGGTGGCCATACTATGTTTGAGCGTGGCGAAGTGGCGAGCCACTGGCTGCTCACTTTTGCCGGAAATCAAGGCTGCTCGGATGGCACATCGGTGCTGGGCCATCCTCACTTTCAATGTACAATCGGTCTTCCCTACGTAATATAATCCGCAGGGACAGGAAATTACGTATATGATGAATTGAGACGTGCACGTTAGAGGCCAACGGATTTTAAACTTTTGCCCGGTATATGGGTGTTGTATGGTCGTACTCGGAGTGAGGGAGCTGCACGTGGTGCAGCCCAGGCAGCGGTAGCACCCATTTTTACGCTGTCTGGTGCCAGGTGGAGTTGAATTAAAGGCAGTGATGTCAAGTTTGACTAAACGATCTTTTAAGTTATAACTGCGTTTATAACTGGGCAGTAATCTAGTTTGTTTTAAACTCTTGAGGTCCGGGTCTGATGCTATGATGGGCCACCAGCTTTTGGCAAGTTTGGTAGTGCCTACGCTGGTTGTGGAATATTCATTGACCCATGGAATGGCTGGAAGTTGCTGTTTTTTGGGTCGAGCGCTAACTATCAGCGACTGTCTGTCTTGTGCCAGTGCTTTGGCTTTGGCCTTATTTAGGCTAGCCCTTGGGTACCCACGTTGTGTAAATTTATTCAACATCTCCTCCACTTGCTGTGAACGCAGCTGGGGATCTGATGTGATCCTACATGTGCGGAGGAACTGTGAGTAAGGCAGTCCTTCTATTGTAGAACGTGGGTGAAAGCTATTGTGCCGCAAGATGGTATTCCGGTCTGTTGGTTTAACATACAGTGCTGTGTGAATTTGCTCCTGTACTATCCTGATGTGTACGTCCAGAAAGTGTATTTCCTGTGTGCTGGAGGTGAGCGACAGTTTGATGGGATGATCAGAGGCATTTTGCATTTTAATCAAGTCCTCTAGAATTGCGGGGGGCCCTGTCCATATAATCAAAAGGTCATCTATATAACGAGTATATAGATCCAGATGTTTGCGTATGGGCTCCTCCCGTAAGAATAAACACTGTTCCACCTCCCACATGTAGGCATTTGCAAAGGACGGGGCGACGGAAGAACCCATTGCACACCCCGTCCTTTGCAAATAAAACCTTCCGTTGAACAGAAAAAAGTTATGTGTTAAAGTATATTCTAGTAGACGTAAAAAGAATGCTGGATCTGGCCCATGATACAGTGGGTGACCACTAATCAGGTGACTAACCGCCCGTAAGCCTTTCCTGTGGGGGATACACGTATAAAGGCTTGATACGTCTAGGGTGGCTAGTGTGGTGCCGTCAGGCACACGATTGTAAGTGGACAGGATGCCCAGTAACGCATTAGTGTCCTTCAGATGGGTGGGTAATGCTTGTATACACGGTTGTAGGTAGGTATCGAGGTACACTGAAATAGGCTCACACAGCGACCCCCTGGCAGAGATGATGGGTCTCCCAGGGGGACGCTGCGCATCCTTGTGGATTTTCGGAATGGCATAAAATATAGGCACCACAGGGAACTCTACAGTAAGTTTTTTGCAAATATTATTAGGAATGATGTTGTCGTTGACTGCTTGTGTTAACAGAGCATCCAGCGTTTTCTTATAGTCCCTAGTGGGGTCCTGCGCCAATGGGGTGTAAGTAAGAGTGTCATTGAGCAGACGATAACATTCCTCCGTATACATGCTGGTGTCCATGACCACGATGGCCCCACCCTTGTCTGCCCCTCTAATGATAATATCTTGCCGTTTGCTGAGCTCAGCAAGTGCTGTACGTTCAGCGGCCGTGAGGTTAGAATGTACCTGGGGGGGTGGATCGGGTAAAGCACCGTCTAGAAGCCGATGAAAGGTCTTGATGGCTGCATTGGTGGTCTGCGGATCAAAGCGAGACGGAGGGCCCAAACGTTGTATGGCTGTAGGTAGAGGTTCCACGTTGGTTTGTTGAGCTGTCCGTCCAAAGAATTCCTTAAGTTTCAGCGTCCGCTGAAATTTGAAAGAGTCCACTTTCCATTTGAACTTATCCGGGGGGTGAGTGGGCACAAAAGAGAGTCCCTTACTGAGGAGGCACATCTCGGACTGGGTGAGGGGTGTTTTGGACAAATTGAATATCAAGTCCTGCTCCCCTTGGGGGGTTTTTTGCCTTTGGCGGAGGCACTGGCCCCCCCGGCGGGTAGGTCTTGTACGAGGGGTAGTTTGGCAGATCGGGTGTGTACCCCTAAAGGGCCACGACCGCGGGTAGAAGAGGGAGTACCCCTAGTAAAGGATTCCGCGTCGCTACCAGATGTACTGGTCTGTGCAGGTTTGGCTCTGCGATGTCGGTATCCTTGCCGAAAAGGTTTCTGTGGTGGCCGGGTGGAAGTGGTGCCAAGCCACGGGTACACAGTGTGTTGCTCGTAATCCCCTTGGACCTTTTTGAGTTTTTCTTTCTTGTAGCGAAGCAATTCAACTCTGTAAGCTTCCACTTGTGTCTGTAGCTTATCCAGCCACTTGGTCGAGGTGTCCGCCCTTAGAGTAGGAATATGGGCTTCCTCGTAACTTTTGATTTTTTCTTCAGTGGCCAGCTGCTCACGTGTTGCTTCTTCGATGACTAATAAAATAAGGTCCATAGAACATTTATTAAGTATTGCCACCCAGCGCTTGCAGAAAGGAATACTATGTCTCCCTATGGTAGGGGAGTTATGCACGCGGAACCCGCGAGGGATCTGTTTGTTCCTATAATAGTCCGAGAGTGTCCGTCCGTGGTATAGGAAGTCAATTTCCCGTTTCTTCAATTTAAAAAGATCACGGTAGATGTCGTCATTCGAGCTGCGGTAGTCGTCATCAAAGGCTGAGCGTTTATGCAGAATCTTTTCAACCTCTGTTTCGGAATAGCTGTAAGCGTCCGAATGGTCACATTGCAACACATGTGAAAATGCTGCAGCTGTATCAGGTTCGTCTTGTGACATCCCACCTACAGAACGTAGATGCCGGCACCAACCGTTGTCCTTATGTCCTTATGTCTGTGAAGTGAGGATGGCCCAGCACCGATGTGCCATCCGAGCAGCCTTGATTTCCGGCAAAAGTGAGCAGCCAGTGGCTCGCCACTTCGCCACGCTCAAACATAGTATGGCCACCCTGCAATACAAAATAGTGGACCATGTGCCGTTCTCTATCCGAGGCGGCAACAGATCCCGTAAATTGTTACAGTTAGAATCCGAATGGATTTTTAAACTGAACTCCCTACAACCCAAAGGCCTCAACGAGAACTTGGGCCTACATAACTTTTTATAATCCACTATGGTTGCCACCCTCTAGTGATGCCCGCATAGGCACGCTATCCATGGGGCTGGATGTTTATAAAAAAATATTTTTTCATTCAGCCACACACCCTATAGAGGTTAGGCCCACCAGCCAACTGGACATGAGCTGTCCCACAGGACCCGTCCATCCAGTCCATTCCCTAGGCGGAATCCTTTTGCAACACAGGAGACTACCCCTCTCCTGCCCCTCCAAGACAGAGGATAACTTATTATGATACCCCCATGTCTGACTGCACACCCCCATATGAAGCCACTCCATCTGTTAACCAGCAGGATGCGACCACATAGGTTCCCAGTCCAGCACAGGTTCCCAGTCTAGGACAGATATGTTTGACACAGTGGCAGTGATCTGCCTAGGCTCATATACATGGTGGTGTACCAATGATAGGGACAGTCCCCTCATGCTGTCCGCATTTTTAATTTGTCATGTATATCCATGTCTTTTTTTTATAACAATACCACATGCTGCCCAGTAGATGGCAGCACCATACCACCAGTTATGCACAGCTATGTCATGTATATCCATGCCTTTTTTTATATAACAATACCACATGCTGCCCAGTAGATGGCAGCATCATACCACCAGTTATGCACAGCTATGTCACAGATTGCGTTTTCCCTTCACTTGTTGTAACTTGTTTCCCCTAAGATTGTACATTCATGGAAACAGGAGTTTTAGCACTGTTGTTTAGAAGTGATTGTTTGTATACTGTGACACCCATGTTTGTCATTTTCACTACAGCGCACAGCCGTCCCACGTGATCTGGGAGCTGACAGCCGGGAGCGCGCATCATTGACGGGGCCGGACGCAACCATCGCGACCATCGCGACCATCGGAGTTGCGCCCGCAGCGTCACAGAGACGGCGCCAACCTGGAAGCCACTGCAAGAGAACACGGACGGGACGCACAGGGGGCGGGTAAGTCTCCTATAAATGTCACCTTGTTTGTAAATGTAATTGTGCTTACCTTGAACTGACGACGGAGCCATCGAGCTCCGAAACGTTTTCTATTGCACATGGAATAAAGATTCCAGATTTCTTCACCTGATTTCCCAGTCTCCGAGTGCCGCTGATTTCTCTTACTCTGTATATTTCCTGAGGAGCCTTCTCCTCTGGCTAAGAAGGCACCGGAGCAAGTACCTTTGGGCATCCACCCCTAAGACCTGAGTGCCGGCCTCTCTCTGGACTATATATATATATATATATATATATATATATATACACTGGGTAGTGGAGTATTTGAAAGTGATCGCGCCCGATTGTATTCTTTTTATTTTTTATTTTTATATGTATAATACGACTTGTGTAGCCTGAAGGATAGATGTATGTGGACACATCTGTATTATTGAAGTACATTTTAGAACATGGCATGACTAGATTGTATTACAATTAGGCTAGGTTCTGTGGTTGGTAGGCTGTGGATTTTACGCTATATCTCCTATATGGATTCAGTACTGATTAGTTTTGGTATAGATACAGTAGTGATAATTCTAGCATACAGGATGGTGTTTTTCAGGGGCATGTAAGAGAGGAATGCCCCATGTGCAGCCTCCTCCATCCATGGTCCCTCCTCTATGCCAGCAGCAGCACAGTGCAGCAGAGTTCCTAATCACCGTCCTATGCAAATGATGGTTTATTGCTTCTATGGAGCGAATTACCCAAGCTTTACATGATACTATCGGTAGACTTGATGAGATATGGTCCCCGTGGTTTACCTACTCTGCTGGCCCTTGTCCTGGGATCTGAGATCAGGTATAGATCAATCAAATTGTATTTTTGATATAAAAATCTTTTTATAGACCCAACCCTGCTTTATGCCTGTTTTGGCTTGGTGGTCCCTTCCCTTCCCTTTATCTTCCTCCCCCTTCTTTTTCTGTCTCTTCCCTCTCTTCATTCACTTTTTTCTCTCGCTTTCTTCCATTCTGATCCTATATGGTTTTCTATTTTGAATTGTGCTATTGTATTTTAAAAAGGCTTCGCGTCTTTCGATGCTCAAGCTGTATGTTTCCTACGGTTACTGGATTGCTATGCACTGTATCACGTGTCTTTTATGGTTATTTATGAAGCGCTGCAATAAAATCTACTTTAATAAACAAATAAATAACAAAAGCTGTTCTGTAATTCATTGTTTCTGTACTGTATTATGTTATTTGCAGTGAGTTCTATTGGAGAAAGAGCGCTAGAGAAAAACAATTATTATTATTGCTGGTGTAGCTGATGAGTCTGTGTTTGCTATATAGCTGCTTATTGTGCTGAGTCTGCATCTGGGCACAACACACATGCAGGTACAGTATCACAGCAGCTACACTGACTATACTGTGGTCTCACTAGGCGTCCTGACTTTGCACAGAGGGATTCTCTCAGAATCTTATACATCAGCTCTGAACGCTTAAGTTTAGAGATGTCAATCATGGGGCATTTTTTCAATTCTGGGTCCCCTCTCCCCCGCAAAAAAAAAATGGTCACCCCACTTAAGACCACAAATCTGCCCACTGCATAAATTATAATCATATCCTTTACAAACTTCCAGTTTGCTGTTTGCTCTCCCTGAGTGTCTGGGAGACCAAATTTTAGGAAGTTCTCCTTCACCTGGGGTGTATTGAATGATTTATGTGAGTGCTGACTGCTCGCTGTCACAGCTCGCAGGCTCAGTATTCAACTGACCCCCAGCACACACCGTTTCCCCCTCGCTAGGTTTTTGTAGCGAAGGGGAAACAGTGCGTGCGGACACTAAAATAACAAGACCCGTGGCTAAATGCAGCAAGCTCCCTGCATTAGCCACGAGCCTCGCTGTTTGGGGGAATTCCCACCGTCCTCTGACAGCCAGGATTCCCCCGAAACGTAGAATAAGGTAAGCGGCCGTCGCAGGGGTTAAAAGGCGAGGATCGCTTGTTTTCGGCGATCCTCGCTGTTTAACTCCTTTGCCAGCCACATTGAATATGGCCCAATATGTTCCATGAAGATTACAGTCATATTTCCTGCTTGTAATAGAGAAAACTGATGCTGCCCTTTACTCTAATCTCTCAACAGAAAGTTGTGTGCCTGATCCGACTAGACTCAGTAGAAGACTGACTACAAGTGCTATTCCTTCTACATCCATGTCATCATGTGTCGTCTAGTAATGCTTAGATGGCTATTAATTTTTACTATGAATGGCAAAATCTGCCTACCTTGAGGAAAGTAACCCACAGATGGTGCTATCACATTCTTTCGAGATCAGTTTTAAATGCGGTTTATACTGTACATACTGTATCGATTTACCAGAAAGTAAACATCATGAAGTCCGACCCGATCACCACCCGGCCACCGACCATCTCAGCCAGGTGCAAAAGTTATCTCTTAAGTGACATTTGCAAAAAAATGTATACAATATGGCAACGTTATTTTATTGGGGAGTTTTGCTCTTATATTTTACTTAACATTTAAGTGTTAGTACTGCATAGCCGTGGTCGGTTTTGAGAATGACACAAGTATTGGTCTAATTCCTGTACCTATTGCAGAATATCAGTTGGTCCCCAATGTTTTACTGGAGAGAGGTGGCTTCTTTGCTGCCCTTCTTGACAAAAGGCCAGCATCCAAAATTCTTCGCCTCACTGTGCATGCAAATGCACGTACACCGGCCTGCTGCCATTCATGAGCAAGCTCTGTGCTGGCCGTGCCCCAATCTGCAGCTTAATCAGCTTTAGGAGACAGTCCTGGTGCATGTTGGACATTCTTGGGCTTCCTAAATCCTTCTTCACAACTATTGTACCTCTCTCCTTGAAGTTCTTGATGATCCGATAAATGGTTAATTGAAGTGCAATCTTACTATCAGCAATATCCTTGCCTGTGAAGACCTTTTTGTGCAAAGCAATGATAACTGCATGTGTCATTCTCAAATCTTTTGGCCATAACTATGCATATTAAACACATTCAAATGCCTAGTATTGCTATAGTAGATAAAACAGTAGATTGGAAAACTAAACATGCACAAACAAAAGTAAACATTGTACTTACAGATGACTCGTCCACAAACATTGCAATTACATTCAAGTTCCCAGAAAATGGAATTCCCCTGTTTTCTATCTCCATTTCCCATATGTCTTTCAGCAAAAGGTTCCGAAATATTTGATTGAATGGTCCGCAGTATGATAGGAAAGCTGTCGCCAGCAGAGCGTCACCGACAAGACTAAAAACATAAAAAGCCAATGTGAAAACCAGTTACTGATAATACAAACACAATGCATGCAAATAATTTAACGATTATACAATGTCACATCGAACAGTAAGTAACCAATGAAGGAATAATTTGGCAATTTGTAGATCTGGCTTCATACAGGTACAGGTTGCATATCCCTTATCCAAAATGCCCGGGACCAGAAGAATTTTGGATAACTGATTATTCGGTATTTCAGAATTTCAATTATGTATCCTTAGATATCTTGCATTTAAGTTGTACTAACACATCAAACACATGAAATACACCAAATATATTTTTTATTTGTGCATAAAATAAGGTTTCAAAACATGAAACAAAGTTTGTGTACTATATCAGATACTGAATTTGAATTTCAAGCAATAATTATCTTGCACATATTTAGTGGCTGTTGCAGTACATATCATACCCCTAGTAGTGCTGTTACAGATGTCCCAGTAGTGGCAGTTACATATCATGCCCCTAGCAGTGCTGTTACAGATGTCCCAGTAGTGGCAGTTACATATCATGCCCCTAGCAGTGCTGTTACAGATGTCCCAGTAGTGGCAGATACATATCATGCCCCTAGCAGTGATGTTACAGATGTCCCAGTAGTGCCAGTTACATATCATGCCCCTAGCAGTGCTGTTACAGATGTCCCAGTAGTGGCAGTTACATATTATGCCCCTAGCAGTGATGTTACAGATGTCCCAGTAGTGCCAGTTACATATCATGCCCCTAGCAGTGCTGTTACAGATGTCCCAGTAGTGGCAGTTACATATTATGCCCCTAGCAGTGATGTTACAGATGTCCCAGTAGTGCCAGTTACATATCATGCCCCTAGCAGTGCTGTTACAGATGTCCCAGTAGTGGCAGTTACATATTATGCCCCTAGCAGTGCTGTTACAGATGTCCCAGTAGTGGCAGATACATATCATGCCCCTAGCAGTGCTGTTACAGATGTCCCAGTAGTGGCAGTTACATAGTATGCCCTGTTACAGATGACCCAGTAGTGCTTTTAGCAAGTAAAAATGCTTTTTGCACTTTCTGCAATGTATGGTTTTCGGAATTTGGATAACGGATATTTGGATAAGGGATACTCAACCTGTAGTACTTCTGTATCAGTCCTTGATGTTCAAGTAGCACACAACTGTGCAAAGGAAGGCCCATAGTTTCCAGATACAGATAAATCTCAATCGTGATCAGCATTACCACTGATGTATAATGGAGTATGTGCAGCATAGTCTGGGGGTCCTTATCTCAGAGAAGCATTACTGGTAGCCAGGGCCGCCGAGAGGGGTGGGGAGCGGGTACTAATTACCCGGGCCCAGGCTTGCCGGAGGGGCCAGGCAGGGGTCCTGGTCAGCACATGCTGTAGGTGTGTGCTGCTGCCGCTGAGGGGGGATGACTTTAGAGTGTTTTTTCACCCACCTAAAACCTTTTGGGGGTTTGGCCTAATCGTGGGACGGGGCCCGGCATACCTTTCGGCTTCCCTGCTGGTAGCCATTGGCTTTCTGGTGAAGGCTTCCCCATACCTATGTAACACGGACAGTTGCACTTCAAGTACTGCTGCATTCTGTTTGACCTACTTGTTGCTGCAATAGGGTAAATTCTACCTGGTAATCTGAGATTTGAATTCCATGTATTGTTGGGTCCATCTGACCTTCTCCCCGCTAAGCCCATCCATAAGAGCTGATGCAGGTTCTAACTTCTTTCTGCAATGTTCTACATCACTGAGAAGGTTCTAAGGAATAAAAAATGTCAATTATGAATATAAACTTCTCTTACATAGAATTTGCATTAATGTTTTTAAACTATTACTATGGCTGGTAGAGATGTGGATATTTTATTTTGTTACTGGGAAAACTGAGGGGTGGCACTTTTGGGTTTGTCACCGGATAGGATAGGTGATGTCACCGATGGCTTCTTATTATGCTGTAGAGGTCACCTGTCCAATCAGGTGTCAGGAACGTCACAAAAAATATCTCACCCAGCTTTGAATTCTACATATGGGGCCTTACACTCTTTCTGACAAAATCCTTCTTAGATGGACAAAACCATGTGCACTGCAGGTGGGGCAGATGTTACATGTGCAGAGAGATTTAGATTTGGGTGGGGTTTGTACTTCAAACTGATATCTATATTGCAGTGTAAAAATAAAGCAGCCGGTATTTACCCTGCACAGAAACAAAATAACTCACCCAAATCTAATTCTATCTGCACATGTTACATCTGTCCCCCTGCAGTGCACATGGCTTTGCCCATCTAAGAAGGATTTTGTCAGAAAGAGTGAACTAGAATAAGGCCCATGGTGATGTCCAAAACATAAAAACTAGGGCATCAGTGTGCGGTGTGATGCAAGGTGCATTTGGCAGTGATATACCGCCAATTGCCCAAGGCTAGATCTCCAGAGTGCGGGCAATACTGTACAGTACCTGAGAAAGGGTCCCTGCCCATGCAGGCTTTATAACAGTCACACATACTGTACAGTAAGGTACAGATTATGCAGCCATCGCTCATACTGAAATGGTTTGGGCTCCAGACCTCCTTTATTTCTCTCCTCCGGCACAAAACTTTAATGGATACGAATATGGTTAGAGAAAGCTTCTCCTCTCCCTCCAGCTCAAACACAGATGGCATAGATAGTCTTACAGATATGGTTACATTCCATCATCAGCACCAGCGCAGTCTTATAGCACAGTTACCATAAATGTTTTGTTTCCACACACACGGTCCCACATGGCCCTGCACTGGCTGGTGCTTGAAGTTCCACAATACCTGTGTCCAGCAGCAGTTATCTCAGCTTTGATGGAGGAAACACCCAACAAAAGTGCATGAGTACCTCCTTATGTGCTACTCCATTCTGCCTCTCTCTGCAGACAATAAGGACCAGCAATATATAGACAGTAACACACATACAGTATAGCTACCTCTCCTCCATATGGGACAGCAGTACTGTATACAGACTTCTGTACAATTACAGCTCAGACACTCTGAGCTGCAGCCTATTTCTCTCATATCAGGGCGGGTTCTCCTATAGCTACACTGCCTCATCGGTGACCCCCTCTAATGGCTGCTGGGAATGGTACTCCATCAATATCTCTGCAGCGTTTACCCACTCCTGGGCGTGGCATGGTGGACATCTCACTTGGCTGCTCACACTACAGGCTCCTGGCTACAGATTCTCTCATTCCTCAGCTCTTTCTCTCTGTGAGCATTGTGAATCTGCCCTTCCCCACTGCCAGAAGAGTGCAGGAGCTACCGTCCTGCTTCTCATCCCTCACAGGTGGAAAAATATCTCCTGTTATAGAATAAGTGGCCTCTAGATCAGAGGTCCTCAAACTATTGTTCTGGGACCTCATCAGACAATAAAATTGATTACAGGACCCCATCAGACAATAACATTGATTACAGGACCCCATCAGACAATAACATTGATTATGGGACCCCAGAAAGTTACTTCAGAAGGTCATCACATCACCAGCTGCCACTATTGTGGAGGCACAAAATAATGTGAGTCTCAAATAACAGACAATTCAACAGATGTTTCAGACACCTTGAATCACTGACTGAGATTAGAAAAATCATCATCCTGATGGTGAGCAACATGGAGTCGCGACCCCATGCTGAGAAGGTCGGGACCCACAGTTCGAGAACAGCTGCCCTAGAGGGTGTTACAGTTAAATATTTTGGTACTTGTGTACTAGCACGGCGGCCATCGCATCGCATCGCAGACCATATCGCATGCAATGCGATATCGGCCGATGCTGTACAATGGCATATAATTTTAAAATTGTATGCCATTGTATATGGCATACAATGCCATACAATGCGATGCGATTATAAATTGTATAAGCACCCTAATAGGTGCTTACAATGGTTAAATGCACCCCCACGTCACCCCCAAGTATAAACGTGAACCCGAAGCGTGGCGAGCACAGCGAGCCCGCGAGGGGCGGCGGTACGCATCCTACGACCTTTTCATACCCCACTATCCACGTCGGCGTGGAGTTGAGAATAGAGAAGTGTGGCGAGCGCAGCGAGCCACCGAGCCCGAAGCGTGGCGAGCGCAGCGAGCCCCGCGTGGGGACGAGGATACCTTCACAGCTATTTGTGTCCCCTCGCGGGCTTCACAGGTATCCACGTCCGCTCGCCACGCTTCGGGCTCGGTGGCTCGCTGCGCTCGCAACACTTTCTATTCTCAACTCCACGCCGATGTGGATAGTGGGGGTATGAAAAGGTCGTACGACGCGTACCGCCGCCCCTCGCGGGATCGCTGCGTTCGCCACGCTTCGGGTTCACGTTTATACTTGGGGGGTGGCGTGGGGGTGCATTTAAGCATTGTAAGCACCCATTGGGGTGCTTAAAAGCACCCATTTAGGGTGCTTATACAATTTAATATGGAATATGAGTTAAAATCGCGTCGCATCGCATGCCATCGGGTGTATGGCATGCAATGCGATTCAATTAAAAAATCGGGCGACTAATTATCGGGGCGCCGTGCTAGTACACAAGTACCAATATTTTGTCTCCCAAGTTCCCCATTCACTCACCATTTTGTGTAACATGGCTGCATCAAACTTCGCCTGAGTCCTATAAAGTTCTGCTTTTTTCTGGTCCAGCTGGCATTGCACATTGGATAATTCTATATTGATAACCTTTAAGCGATCGGCTTGTCTGATCAGAATTGTCTAAAAGAAAATTGAGTGGAAGCAAAATAAACCAATGCCATAACATTTTTATGTTTGCAACTACTGTAAGTACATGATAGTAAGCAAAATAAACCAATGCCATAACATTTTTATGTTTGCAACTACTGTAAGTACATCTCTTATATATTTGGCTACATCTGTCACTCAAAGTGTGTCTGGAGCTGTAACGCTGGGTTGTGGACTTCCATCTTAATTTATGATTGTCATCACCTGTTTTAAACAGGGTAATTGATAAGAAAGGTGTTTAAGCACAGGTGATGGTAATCCATAAATTAAGAAGAATGTCCAGAAACAGAGTAATGTGTCCCTCCTGGAGAGGGTCATGTTGGGAGGTATGCACCTCCCTCCCTCCCCCCCCCCCCATTCACGGCATCCCCACGATTAAATGGCACATGCAAAACACTGACATGGCTATGGTTGACAATGAAAAAGGTTGACAAGATTTATTTTTCACTTTTTCAATGTTTTCATATTCATTCTCATGTGTCGACATGGACACCAATGAAGTGCCACACTTATGTCAACATTTACATGTGTTGACCTTTCTGTGTTGATTTTTTCTTATGGCAATTCGCGGCACCCCCCGCGACCCCCCTCCCGCGATTTGCAGCACACCCCCCGCAATTCGCGGCACCCCCGGTGACTCCCGCGATTCGCGGCCCCACCCCGTGACACCCCCCCTCCTGCGATTCGCGGCACCCCACAACCCCCCCTCCCACGATTCGCGCCAACCCCCCGGGCCCCCCCTCCCGCGGTTCACGGTGCCCCCCACGACCCCCCCTACCGCGATTCCCCACCCCTGACCCCCCCTCCTGTCATTGCGGCAACCCCCCGCCCCCGCGACCCACCCTCCCGCGATTCACTGCAACCCCCCGCGCCCCCTCCTCCCACAATTCGCGGCACCCACACCCCCCCCCCGCGACCCCGCCTCCCGCAATTCACGGCATCCACCCACGACACCTCCTCCCGTGATTTGCGGACACCCCTCACCTCCTCCCACCCCCGCGCGCGATTCACGGCAACCCCAGGATTAAATGGCACATGCAAAACACTGGCACGGCTATGGTCGACAATGAAAAAGGTTGCCATGAGTTTTTGAAGATTTATTTTTCTTTTTTTTTATGTTTTCATATTCATTCTCATGTGTCGACATGGACACCGATGAAGTGCCACACTTATGTCAACATTTACATGTGTTGACCTTTCTGTGTTGATTTTTTCTTATGGCAATTCGCGGCACCCCCCGCGACCCCCCTCCCGCGATTTGCAGCACACCCCCCGCAATTCGCGGCACCCCCGGTGACTCCCGCGATTCGCGGCCCCACCCCGTGACACCCCCCCTCCTGCGATTCGCGGCACCCCACGACCCCCCCTCCCACGATTCGCGCCAACCCCCCGGGCCCCCCTCCCGCGGTTCACAGTGCCCCCCACGACCCCCCCTACCGCGATTCCCCACCCCTGACCCCCCCTCCTGTCATTGCGGCAACCCGCCGCCCCCGCGACCCACCCTCCCGCGATTCACTGCAACCCCCCGCGCCCCCTCCTCCCACAATTTGCGGCACCCACACCCCCCCCCCCCGCGACCCCCCCTCCCGCAATTCACGGCATCCACCCACGACACCTCCTCCCGTGATTTGCGGACACCCCTCACCTCCTCCCTCCCCCGCGCTCGATTCACGGCAACCCCAGGATTAAATGGCACATGCAAAACACTGGCACGGCTATGGTCGACAATGAAAAAGGTTGCCATGAGTTTTTGAAGATTTATTTTTCTTTTTTTTAATGTTTTCATATTCATTCTCATGTGTCGACATGGACACCGATGAAGTGCCACACTTATGTCAACATTTACATGTGTTGAACTTTCTGTGTTGATTTTTTCTTGTGGCGATTCGCGGCACCCCCCGCGACCCCCCTCCCGCGATTTGCAGCACACCCCCCGCAATTCGCGGCACCCCCGGTGACTCCCGCGATTCGCGGCCCCACCCCGTGACACCCCCCCTCCTGCGATTGCGGCACCCCGCGACCCCCCCTCCCACGATTCGCGCCAACCCCCCGGGCCCCCCTCCCGCTGTTCACGGTGCCCCCCACGACCCCCCTACCGCGATTCCCCACCCCTGACCCCCCCTCCTGTCATTGCGGCAACCCCCCGCCCCCGCGACCCACCCTCCCGCGATTCACTGCAACCCCCCGCGCCCCTCCCACAATTCGCGGTACCCACACCCCCCCCCCCCGCGACCCCCCCCCCTCCCGCAATTCACGGCATCCACCCACGGCAGCACCCTAAGCCCCTCTTTAGTCCCCCGTATACTCACACACCCCTATCACTACCCAGCTTCCTGCTCTCCTGAACCGTAACTTCCACCACTGGGGAGTCGCTGACGCTGTTTTGCCCACATGCCCCTATCATGCCTCATAGCCCAGCCTCCTGCTCTCATGCACCCAAACTCCCACCCAGTAGGAGGAGACACTGACTAAGGGCCACCATCCTGTACTCCTGTACTGCCACGCTGGACCCTCACCCACTGGCAGAAGCTGCACAGTATCTACCACCCTCCTCTTTAGTCCCCCTTATGCCCACACACCCCTATCACTACCCAGCCTCCTGTTTTCCTGTGTCGTGACCTCCGCCAGTGGGGTGCCGCTGACTCAGAAACACCCTACTATACTATTGCACACACACACCTAAACAACACGCACACACAGCCCCCCCCCCACACCCACAAATGTCACTGTACCATCCACACTATTAATGTACATCTTACTCTGTAACCGCTTTTTAATTAAACAAAACAATACACACCCCCTTCCACATCATATGCTCTCTATTTAACACATTTCACCTATAACTCAAGTTGCAATACAGGCCATCTTACATACAATTCTAACCATCTTTCTCATATACAAATGTTCACAAATTAAGGGGGCGCAGCCCCTTACGACGGTGTGAAGAGCGCCCGTAGGGCGCGATGAATCACCTAGTGATAGTATATATGCTGTGTATAACATACCTTGCACCATTCCACATTCATAACTGACTTTTCTCATCACCTCAGATGATTTCCTTCTGACAGAAACCCCCCCTACCCTCCTATATATGCTGACACAATTCGAGACCTCGTAACCTATAAGCAAGAAGCCGGGATACTGCTGCATGCACCTCTGCCACACCCTTCGTCACTCTGTGGGTGTGTCCAGTGGCCCTGAGTCCCCTTGTACTGTTTAGATGCGGTGTCAGCTTATTTAGATGCACATTGATATCTATTCAGAGGGAATCGGTACATCTGTCAGAATGAACTTAGGTCTACAGTCATTAGGTCGACCCCACTAGGTCGACTGGCAGGAAGGTCGACCTGACTTAAGGTCGAATTTGTATAAAGGTCGACATGAGGAAGGTCGACTGGTCATAAGGTAGACATGGGGTTTTCACTGTTTTTTGATCCGAATGTCGACACAGTCGGCAATGAGAATTGGACCCTCGCATCGCTCGCTTCGCTCGCAATGCTTCGGGCACACTATTTTATTCTCCCACCACGCCCTAGTGGATGGTAGGGCATGAAATACCGCCTGTCGGCACATGTCGGCTCAAAAAACAGTGAAAAAACCATGTCGACCTTATGACCCGTCGACCTTCCTCATGTCGACCTTTATGCAAATTCAACCTTAAGTCATGTCGACCTTGGCCCATGTCGACCTTAAGTCAGGTTGACCTTCCTGCCAGTCGACCTAGTGGGGTCGACCTAATGACTGTAGACCTAAGTTCATTCTAATAGATCACCGCTTCCCATTCAGAGAAGGCGCTCCCCAAACCTCCCATTTCTACCTCATTCCACCATCTCTCATTGTTCTCCTTATTGCCATTGCCCTAATTACCTATCACTGATATTTGTATCAATTTCAGCTGAAATCTGAAATGCATTGCGGCCCATATGCATGTGCAGTGTATCGATAATTCTCGGTCATGCAATCAGGTCTGAATTACCCCCCCATGTTCAGAACATTTAGGATGAGAAAGTGACTTATTGCAGTCGGAAAGCTGGATTCCACCTCTCGCCTAGGACATGTTAATGTTTGGGGACCACTTCCTGCAGCCGCACCTCTGAACATATTTTGGGCAGGTAGAGAATACTGTCCAGCTGCTCTGATTGTGAATTGATTATAATGCCAGGAGTTATCAGGTACAGTATAGGTGTAGTGGAGACATTTTTGTGTTCATATATATTAAACTAGCTAAGTTCGCTCGAAGCAAAAGCTTTGAAAGTTAGTCTCTGTGTGTTTCTGTACGTGTAATTGCCTCCGTGTTTCTGTATGTGTGAGAGAAAGAGACGTAGTTTCACTCGCTGCAAGCAGATGGCAGTGTTTTGGTTACACACAGACATAAGACATATATATATATATATATATATATATATCTCTTATATATTTGGCTACATCTGTCACTCAAAGTGTGTCTGGAGCTGTAACGCTGGGTTGTGGACTTCCATCTTAATTTATGATTGTCATCACCTGTTTTAAACAGGGTAATTGATAAGAAAGGTGTTTAAGCACAGGTGATGGTAATCCATAAATTAAGAAGAAAGTCCAGAAACAGAGCAATGTGTCCCTCCTGGAGAGGGTCATGTTGGGAGGTATGCACCTCCCTCCCTCCCCCCCCCCCCCCCCCCCCCATTCACGGCATCCCCACGATTAAATGGCACATGCAAAACACTAACATGGCTATGGTCGACAATGAAAAAGGTTGACAAGTTTTATTTTTCACTTTTTCAATGTTTTCATATTCATTCTCATGTGTCGAAATGGACACCAATGAAGTGCCACACTTATGTCAACATTTACATGTGTTGACCTTTCTGTGTTGATTTTTTCTTGTGGCGATTCGCGGAACCCCCCGCGACCCCCCTCCCGCGATTTGCAGCACCCCCCCCGCAATTCGCGGCACCCCCGGTGACTCCCGCGATTCGCGGCCCCACCCTGTGACACACCCCCCCTCCTGCGATTCGCGGCACCCCGCGACCCCCCCTCCCACAATTCGCGCCAACCCCCCGGGCCCCCCTCCCGCGGTTCACGGTGCCCCCCACGACCCCCCATACCGCGATTCCCCACCCCTGACCCCCCCTCCTGTCATTGCGGCAAGCCCCCGCGACCAACCCTCCCACGATTCACTGCAACCCCCCGTGCCCCCCCTCCCACAATTCGCGGCACCCCCACACCCCCCCGCGACAACCCCTCCCGCAATTCACGGCATCCACCCATGACCCCTACTCCCGTGATTCGCGGACACCCATCACCTCCTCCCTCCCCCCCCACCCCCGCGCGCGATTCACGGCAACCCCAGGATTAAATGGCACATGCAAAACACTGGCACGGCTATGGTCGACAATGAAAAAGGTTGACATGAGTTTTTGAAGATTTATTTTTCTTTTTTTGAATGTTTTCATATTCATTCTCATGTGTCGATATGGACACTTATGTCAACATTTACATGTGTTGAACTTTCTGTGTGATTTTTTCTTGTGGCGATTCGCGGCACCCCCGCGACCCCCCTCCCGTGATTTGCAGCACACCCCCCGCAATTCGCGGCACCCCCGGTGACTCCCGCGATTCGCGGCCCCACCCCGTCACACCCCCCCTCCTGCGATTCGCAGCACCCCGCGACCGCGGTTCACGGTGCCTCCCACCGCGATTCCCCACCCCTGACCCCCCCTCCTGTCATTGCGGCAACCACCCGCCCCCGCGACCCACCCTCCCGCGATTCACTGCAACCCCCCGCGCCACCCCCCCTCCCACAATTCGCGGCACCCACACCCCCCCCGCGACCTCCCCCTCCCGCAATTCACGGCATCCCCCCACGACCCCTCCTCCCGTGATTAGCGGACACCCCTCACCCCCTCCCTCCCCCCCCACCCCCGCGCGCGATTCACGGCAACCCCAGGATTAAATGGCACATGCAAAACACTGGCACGGCTATGGTCGACAATGAAAAAGGTTGACATGAGTTTTTGAAGATTTATTTTTCTTTTTTGGAATGTTTTCATATTCATTCTCATGTGTCGACATGGACACTTATGTCAACATTTACATGTGTTGAACTTTCTGTGTTGATTTTTTCTTGTAGCAATTTTTTTCCAGTGACAACTATGAACTATGTGCACGTCAACCTACACATCATCAACCAATTCTTTGTATAATATATAACACCTGTTCTGTTTTACTGTAGGTGTTTTAAGTCAGACCTTTTACTGCTACTATTACTGTTTATGTAAATGCATTCTGAATGACAGCAACATCCTACCATCCATCTACAAGAATATATAACCAACTAGGTGATTCATCGCGCCCCGTGCCCCCCCTCCCGCAATTCACGGACCCCCCGTGCACCCCCCTCCCGCGATTCGCAACCCCCCCTCGCGCAATTCATGCCCCCTCCCACGCTTTGCGGACCCTCTCCCGCGATTCGCCGACACCTGCGCCCCCCTCCCTTGATTTACGGCACCCCTGCAATTCACGGCACCCCTAAGCCCCTCTTTAGTCCCCCATATACTCACACACCCCTATCACTACCCAGCTTCCTGCTCTCCTGAACCGTAACTTCCACCACTGGGGAGTCGCTGACGCTGTTTTGCCCACATGCCCCTATCATGCCTCATAGCCCAGCCTCCTGCTCTCATGCACCCGAACTCCCACCCAGTAGGAGGAGACACTGACTAAGGGCCACCATCCTGTACTGCCACGCTGGACCCTCACCCACTGGCAGAAGCTGCACAGTATCTCCCACCCTCCTCTTTAGTCCCCCTTATGCCCACACACCCCTATCACTACCCAGCCTCCTGTTTTCCTGTGTCGTGACCTCCGCCAGTGGGGAGCCGCTGACTCAGAAACACCCTACTATACTATTGCACACACACACCTAAACAACATGCACACACAGCCCCCCCCACACCCACAAATGTCACTGTACCATCCACACTATCAATGTACATCTTACTCTGTAACCGCTTTTTAATTAACCAAAACAATACACACCCCCTTCCACATCATATGCTCTCTATTTAACACATTTCACCTATAACTCAAGTTGCAATACAGGCATCTTTCATACAATTCTAACCATCTTTCTCATATGCAAATGTTCACAAATTAAGGGGGCGCAGCCCCTTACGACGGTGTGAAGAGCGCCCGTAGGGCGCGATGAATCACCTAGTATATATATATATATATATATATATATATATAAACAAAGAAGGGTACTCTTTACCTAGAACGGCGCCCGTCGCGGGCATCGCGGGTACATTTATGTGTGGCCGCGACGCGACCGACGCGATGCCCGCGATTTCCCATTGAAACCCATGTTAAACATGGAAATCGTGTCGGTCGCGTCGCGGCCGGCCATAAATGTACCCGCGATGCCCGCGACGCGATGCTCCCGATTTCCCATAGGAATCAATGTTAAAAGGCGCGATGGACCCGATTTTACTGTTAAATGGCTCAATGGACCCGATTTGGCCATAGAAATCAATGTTAAATGGGCCACAGAGCCCATTAACCCTTAAATGTCCCCCCAATTTTTAACGCCACCCCACGATCCACGGGAACCCGAAGCGTGGCGAGCGTAGCGAGCCCGCGAGGGGCGGCGGTACGCGTCCTCCGACCTTTTCATGCCCTACTATCCACTAGGGCGTGGAGTGAGAATATAATAGTGTGGCGAGCGCAGCGAGCCACCGAGCCCGAAGCGTGGCGAGCGCAGCGCGCCCCGCGAGGGGACGCGGATACCTTCACAGGTAGACGCGTACCCTCGCGGGCTTCACAGGTGTCGGCGTCGCCACGGACACCTGTGAAGCCCGCGAGGGGACGCGTATAACTGTGAAGGTATCCGCGTCCCCTCGCGGGGCTCGCTGCGCTCGCCACGCTTCGGGCTCGGTGGCTCGCTGCGCTCGCCACACTATTATATTCTCACTCCACGCCCTAGTGGATAGTAGGGCATGAAAAGGTCGGAGGACGCGTACCGCCGCCCCTCGCGGGCTCGCTGCGCTCGCCACGCTTCGGGTTCGCGTGGATCGTGGGGTGGCGTTAAAAATTGGGGGGGACATTTAAGGGTTAATTGTGCTTATTTGGGCTCTGTGGCCCATTTAACATTGATTCCTAGGGCCAAATCGGGTCCATTGAGGCATTTAACAGTCAAATCGCGGTCAATCTGACTTTTTAACATTGTTCCCTATGGGAAAATCGCGGTCATCACGGGCATCGCGGCCATCCCGATTTACCCGCGATGCCCGCGATTTTTACCCCCGACGACCGCGATTTCAATCGCGGGCGCCGTTCTAGGTAAAGAGTACCCAAAGAAGTATATAGAGTGCGCCCTTAAAAGTGCCACCACCAGCTTACAATTCTTATAGAGATTTACAACCATTCGCTGGATGGAGAAAACAACTTTCTTTTAATAAAATTTTGAAGTAATTAAAATTTTCCTTGTACAGAATTCATTCGCAGCTTGTAATAATTCGGTATTCCAGAATTCCTAAACACGTAGACAATATTATACAGAAAACCCAACGCGTTTCGTCATATCGACTTCATCAGGGGCTGTACATCGATATTCTTAGCGTAATTACACAATCGGTCTAGAGTATCCGTTAACTTGGATTCTTTATAGAGTAGGTGTAATTCACTTAAATCTCTTATATATTTGGCTACATCTGTCACTCAAAGTGTGTCTGGAGCTGTAACGCTGGGTTGTGGACTTCCATCTTAATTTATGATTGTCATCACCTGTTTTAAACAGGGTAATTGATAAGAAAGGTGTTTAAGCACAGGTGATGGCAATCCATAAATTAAGAAGAAAGTCCAGAAACAGAGCAATGTGTCCCTCCTGGAGAGGGTCATGTTGGGAGGTATGCACCTCCCTCCCTCCCCCCCCCCCCCATTCACGGCATCCCCACGATTAAATGGCACATGCAAAACACTGACATGGCTATGGTCGACAATGAAAAAGGTTGACAAGATTTATTTTTCACTTTTTCAATGTTTTCATATTCATTCTCAGGTGTCGACATGGACACCAATGAAGTGCCACACTTATGTCAACATTTACATGTGTTGACCTTTCTGTGTTGATTTTTTCTTGTGGCGATTCGCGGCACCCCCCGCGACCCCCCTCCTGCGATTTGCAGCACACCCCCCGCAATTCGCGGCACCCCCGGTCACTCCCGCGATTCGCGGCCCCACCCCGTGACACACCCCCCTCCTGCGATTCGCGGCACCCCGCGACCCCCTCCCACGATTCGCGCCAACCCCCCGGGCCCCCTCTCCCGTGGTTCACGGTGCCCCCCACGACCCCCCCCTACCACGATTCCCCACCCCTGACCCCCCCTCCTGTCATTGAGGAAACCCCCTGCCCCCGCGACCCACCCTCCCGCGATTCACTGCAACCCCCCGCGCCCCCCCCCCCTCCCACAATTCGCGGCACCCCCCCCCCCCGCAACCCCCCCCTCCCGCAATTCACGGCATCCACCCACGACCCCTCCTACCGATTCGCGGACACCCCTCACCTCCACCCCCCCCCCCTCACCCCCGTGCGCGATTCACGGCAACCCCAGGATTAAATGGCACATGAAAACACTGGCACGGCTATGGTCGACAATGAAAAAGGTTGACATGAGTTTTGGAAGATTTATTTTTCTTTTTTTTAATGTTTTCATATTCATTCTCATGTGTCGACATGGACACCGATGAAGTGCCACACTTATGTCAACATTTACATGTGTTGAACTTTCTGTGTTGATTTTTTCTTGTAGCAATTTTTTTCCAGTGACAACTATGAACTATGTGCACGTCAACCTAGACATCATCAACCAATTCTTTGTATAATATATAACACCTGTTCTGTTTTACTGTAGGTGTTTTAAGTCAGACCTTTTACTGCTACTATTACTGTTTATGTTAATGCATTCTGAATGACAGCAACATCCTACCATCCTTCTACAAGAATATATAACCAACTAGGTGATTCATCGCGCCCCGTGCCCCCCCCTCCCGCAATTCACGGACCCCCCGCGCCCCCCCTCCCGCGATTCGCAACCCCCCCTCGCGCAATTCACGCCCCTCCCACGCTTTGCGGACCCCCGCCCTCTCCCGCGATTCGCCGACACCTGCGCCCCCCCTCCCTTGATTCACGGCACCCCCGCGCCCCTCCCGCAATTCACGGCACCCATAAGCCCCTCTTTAGTCCCCCGTATATTCACACACCCCTATCACTACCCAGCTTCCTGCACTCCTGAACCGTAACTTCCACCACTGGGGAGTTTGCTGACGCTGTTTTGCCCACATGCCCCTATCATGCCTCATAGCTCAGCCTCCTGCTCTCATGCACCCGAACTCCCACCCAGTAGGAGGAGACACTGACTAAGGGCCACCATCCTGTACTCCTGTACTGCCACGCTGGACCCTCACCCACTGGCAGAAGCTGCACAGTATCTCCCACCCTCCTCTTTAGTCCCCCTTATGCCCACACACCCCTATCACTACCCAGCCTCCTGTTTTCCTGTGTCGTGACCTCCGCCAGTGGGGAGCCGCTGACTCAGAAATACCCTACTATACTATTGCACACACACACCTAAACAACATGCACACACAGCCCCCCCACCCACAAATAACACTGTACCATCCACACTATCAATGTACATCTTACTCTGTAACCGCTTTTTAATTAAACAAAACAATACACACCCCCTTCCACATCATATGCTCTCTATTTAACACATTTCACCTATAACTCAAGTTGCAATACAGGCATCTTACATACAATTCTAACCATCTTTCTCATATACAAATATTCACAAATTAAGGGGGCGCAGCCCAAAAGACGGTGTGAAGAGCGCCCGTAGGGCGCGATGAATCGCCTAGTCAAATAGTAGTCAAAAACAGAGTGTAGCTCAGGGTCAAGGACTGTCCAAGCCACAATGCTTATTCTGTGGGAATCAGAGGTATTCAATACACTTCCTATCCTCTCCAAAGCTGCAAGTGACCTTATTCTGTATAATATTGTCTACGTGTTTAGAAATTCTGGAATACCGAATTATTACAAGCTGCGAATTAATTCTGTACAAGGAACATTTTAATTACTTCAAAATTTTATTAAAAGAAAGTTGGGTACTCTTTACCTAGAAGGGCGGCCACGCTTCGGGTTCACGTTGATCGTGGGGTGGCGTTAACAATTGTGGGGGCCATTTCACACTTCAGGGTGGCTATTTGGCCTCTGTGGGCCATTTAACATTGTTTCCTATGGAAAAATCGGGTCAACTGAGGCATTGAACAGGAAAATTGGGTCAATTGAGACATTTAACATTGTTCCCTATGGGAAATCGCGGGCATCGCGTCGGTCGCATCGCACCTGATTTTTTAGTGCATTCAATGCGCGCGATGCCCGCGATTTTTTACCTGCGATGCCCACGATCAAAATCGTGGGCGCCGTGCTAGGTAAAGAGTACCGAAAGTTCTCCGTCCAGCGAATGGTTATAAATATCTATAAGAATTGTAAGCTGGTGGTGGCACTTTTAAGGGCGCACTCTATATACTTCTTTGTGTGTCTTTCCAACTCTTTCCCCTACTAACAGAGGGGACATATAGAAGTGCAGCCCAATTTCTATTTAGCGCAGGGAAAGGGTTAATTGTGTGTGTATATATATATATATATATATATATGTATATGATGAGTACCATAATATATCATCTACAAATAGATTGAAGTAGACATATGTTACATGTTAGGAGCGATCTACCTTTATAGGTAAGACTTCCTTGTTGACACTGTGAAATGAAGCCATTGCCTTTGTCCATGACAGCAGAGCAGCCAGATTTCCACAGACCTTCTGCGCATTTTCAAATGTGAAATCTTCCACCTGAAAATAGGGCTCCATCAGCTGCAGAGTCTCATCGTTAATAGTGTCCTTTGGGAATTGTTGAAGTGACTGGAGAAATCCAGCAGAACTCATGAACTGCGGAATACACAGGACATACATATGATCTAGAACCACATTCAGGACCTTATTCTGGTCCACATGCAATGCTACGAATTTCGCAGCGTTGCTGGTGGACCAAACGCCCCCCCCCCCCCCCGCAACATGGTCGGCGACCATCGAAGGAGCACCCCAGCGCTTGGAATTCAGAGACACCTCTATTGTGTCTCTGATCTCCGAGCGCTCTGTGCTGGAAACATCCACTGACGTCAGCTGACCCCCCCCCCCCCCCCCTCCCCCGCGGGGCGATTACCATGGAATGCCCAGTGTTTTCATGGGCTGTGCCGCCCAACACTGCCCCACATCCCTGGCCGCACCGTTGGGTGCAAGCGGGATGGCGAACATGTAGTACACCGTGCCCCCTCGCACATTGCGTCGGCACATGCGCAGAGATGCTAAACATTGGTCCACCGTGCAAACGTGCAGGGGATCGAATCACTTAGAATAAGGGCCTCAATGTTGGAAGCTTGAAGGAAAAATGATGTTGTACAAGTGGGTATGGGTCATTGGGTCCACCAAATTAAGGTCGACATACATTGGGTCATCCACTAAAGGTCGACAGGTGTTAGGTCGACACATGAAAAAGGTTAACAGGGTCAAAAGGTCGAAAAAAGCAATACTGTATGTCGATATTGGGAAGGTCGACAGTCAAAAGGTCGATAACGGTCCTTACACCACAATGGCGGGACGTGATCTGTGCAGCGTAGCCTCTGGGGGTTCTATTGGCTGCAGCTAATAGGATACCGTCTTTAATGCCAATGCATATATGTAAATGAGGTTTTAAGGACAGTATATCAACACATAAACATATGGTGACCAGAGACAATAAGATAATGATAATAAATAGTTGTCTACAGTATATACAGTGTGATGAGTGAGCCACCTTTAAGGACTCCCCCCAGGAAGGTTTATGCGTGCGCCTCTCGGGATCCATCGTCACTGGAAGAAGCTTCATTTGAAACAGCAGAAGGCAGACGTCCATGATCCTCATGAGCAGGTGGGGCGGCTTTGACAGTTTCCGTACTTTAGCAATATCTGCAGATTTGATGGTCTATGACAAAGATATCAGGGCAATAGCCATAAATCCAGTGTTTAACAACCACTTGTTATATTATTCTCCTATATTCAATGAAAAAGCTATCTTTACACGTAAGAAAATAGCTGTAACCCAGAGAACTAGACCAAGCAAGATAATATAAAATATTGCATATATTAGTATATATTAAATATATTAGTAGTTACTGCATGTGCAAACCACCCAAGTTTCAGTAGACAGATTACCGTCACTATGCCCAATGCTCAGTTAGCGCTCACTCAGGTGTATGGAGCTGGATTACACATTTTTGGATTATGACCCCCCTGCTCCACTGTGCATGCAGACAGGACCTCTTGAGGAAGAGATATGGTCATATTGTCTACAGCAACTAGGTCGACAAGCATTAGGTCGACATGGGTCAAGGTCGACATGGGTTTAAGTCGACAGGTCATTAGGTCAACACAAGCACTCGGTCGGCCTGGGCAACGTTGACACGTCAAAAGGTCGCCATGGGGTTTTTCACTGTTTTTTTAGCCGACATGCGCCGACAGGCGGTATTCCATGCCCCACCATCCACTAGGGAGCGGTGGGAGAATAAATTAGTGTGCCGAGCGCAGCGAGCGCTGCGGTGCACTTGAAACTGTGTCCATGTCAATCGACATTCGGGTAATAAAATAGTGAAAAAAACGATGTCGACCTTTTGACTTTCGACCTTGCCCATGTCGACCTAGTGCTTGTGTCAACTTAATGTCCTGTCGACCTAAACCCATGTCGACCTAAACCCATGTCGACATTAGCCCATGTTGACCTAGTGGTGTCGACCTACTGCTTGTCGACCTAGTTGCTGTAGACAAAACGATCCACACCCTTGAGGAATTGCCTGCTCTGAGAAGGCCGGAGGGATGCACAAGAGATGTTCTTGTCTTAACCTTTCTTAGCTCCTCTGAGAAGCCTGCTTGCGTCTCTTTGCTCCTGTCCAAATTTCCAGTGCAAACTATAAAGCTGAATGATGATTGCTGGCTATGTGGTGCTGGATTCTTGAATCTACTGTATAAATGAATGCACACCTACATTAGAAACTGGACATCTTTGTAAGTAGAAAACTAGCATCAAGGATATCCTCTCTAGAAGGCAGAATTACAAGTGACTTGTTTCTCTATATTGTGCAGAGTTGCAGGTAACCACAAGATGGCAGCAGCCACACAGACAGGAGTCACCATCTATGCTCAATGGACAAATACCCTGATTAGGTACAGTATATGCCATTGTATATACTCACATATAATGCAGCTTCTGCTTTCTGCAGTGCAGGTCTTGCTGCCTCCAGTGAACATTCTGCTATTGCTTTCTTCTTGTCTATTCTCTCTATCATCCTCTGTGCTTTGTCTTGCACAATCTGCCTTTCTCTGCTCACCCTGGCTGCCGCATGTGCTGCTACGCTGACCTCTGTCAGCACCTAGGGGTTGCCAAGTAGAACAATACATGGCTTATAAGGGAACTAGCACAAGTGACATTACATCAATCAAATGTCAGCATTCTGAATCCATCAGACACTTCCCCCTGGTGTACTCACATTGTCAGCTTCAATGATTGCCAAAGCCAGTTCTTTTTCCTTTAATGCAAGTCTCTGAGATAAGTTCCTCACAGATTCACTGGCTTCTATTAATTTAGCAATTCCTTAGAGAGGGAAATAACGGAAAGGTCATGTATGAAAAATACAAGTGATACCCAAGAAAGTCACACTGCAACATGTGTGAGTCCTGGAGCTGCCAAGCTAAAGGATGGTGAGCTAAACATATACTGTAGATGGTGTTTATATTTAAAGGAGCCTGTAACAGTGATTTCACTGCTCAGACGTATTTACCTATTACTGACGGAGTCAGCGGTAACTACTTGTTAAAGCTACAAATGTGTTCTCATACACTGTGGCTCAGTGGCGTGACAATAGCCCTGCAGACCCCACAGTGGCGGGGAGACGCTGAGTAAATGTGGGCGCCGGGGGTCTGCGGGGCTATCGCCACACCACTGCTGCCTGCAGGGACCTGCAAATCTACTTGCCTGCAGTCTCCCGGCGGTCCTCCTGCCGCTGCTAATGAAAAATAGCCTGAACAAAATGTCTGCCCCATTACAGTAGACAGGTTTTGAGGAAGCTAGAGGAGGCGGCCTCATCTAGCATCCTTAAAAATGGTCTGCTGTAAGGGGCAGCCATTTTGTTGGAGGCATTTTTCATTACCACTGCAGCAGGAGGAGTGCAAGTAGATCTGCAGGTCCCGTAGACACGACGGCGGAAAGCGGATGGGTGAGTGAGGGTGAACTTCACTAGGGAGTGGTGGTGGTGAGGGGGTTGGGGGGCACTGCCAAAATTTTCTGGCAAGGGGGGTGAATATTTTGTAGTTACGCTACTGCTGTGGCTTCAGTTGAGCCAATACAGTAAAACAATTAAGGGGACAGAGATGAGTGAGGTTGGGGAAGGGGAACACAAAGATGAGGGAGATTCAGAACAGAGATTAGAGAGAGACAAATAAGGAGAAAAACAGGGGCTGAGTGTATACAGAGATGAGAGAAGGAGATGGGGAGGAAGGACAGAGATGAGAGAAGGAGATGGGGAGGAAGGACAGAGATGAGAGGAGATGGGGAGGAAGGACAGAGATGAGAGAAGGAGATGGGGAGGAAGGACAGAGATGAGAGAAGGAGGTGGGGAGGAAGGACAGAGATGAGAGAAGGAGATGGGGAGGAAGGACAGAGATGAGAGAAGGAGATGGGGAGGAAGGACAGAGATGAGAGAAGGAGGTGGGGAGGAAGTACAGAGATGGTGGCAGGGATAACAGAAAGAGATTGAGTTGGGGCAGGGGTATGAGAGCGACACACACAAGGGGAAAGGCAACAGAGATGAAAGATTTAGCCTCCATAGTCAAAATACTGAGTATTCCATAATGCAGAACGAGTTATGATAGTGACTCCATGGCTTTTCTGATGGGTCTGTGACTGTGCACACCGCACAAAATTATTACAACTATTGTATAAAATGACCTTTGGACTTTGGGAGTGCTTACCGACTCCTTGTAAAGCCGCCCTGCCACCTCAGAGAATCGTGTGATGTGAAGACGAAGACACATCCCCCCCCCCCCCCCCCCCCCGCATGTGCCGCTGCTGGAGAAATCCTTTGATGATCGCCAACTATCTAATGCTTTCTCCAGGGCTTGCATTGCAGTATAATTCAGTGGAGACTTGCAGGCTTCTGGACGAAGACAGGGTGGGTGGCTGACTGCGTGTTACGTCAGCTGACCACCCCCGGCACCCCATGTCATGCCCATGAAACACTGGGTGTTACCATGGGTGACACCCATCCCGCCCACTGAAACGCTCTGAGAACGGCTCAGCGGCTATGCAGGGACACTGCACATAAACCATTATGCGCATACGCAGTCAAAAAACATTGGTCCCCTGTGTGAATGCGCGGGGGACCGAATTAACCGTAATGACCCCCTTTGTGTATAAGGTGTATATGAAACATGAATTCATTCTGTGTTTAGATGCGGGTCCCATTCCCAAGATATCTCATTATGGGGGCAAATATTCCAAAATACAGATATATATGATATACAAACTACTTCTACGACCAATCATTGTGGATATGGAAGATACAACCTGTATATGTTATAGAATACATCATTCCCAATAAACCAATGTCACCAAAGACCACCTTACCTATGTTCATGCGTTCAGCTTCAGCCCTAAAGTACTTCAGTTTTTCAGCATACACATTTTTGAAGCTGCTTATAAATGACAAATATGACTTCGGTGTTACATAAACCCTCCTGCGGTATCTGAAACAGAAATAAACATAAGGAGCACCAAGAACAGCAGACACATAATATATATGAGTGATCCTTCTGTTACCTATGATAGTAATCCTCACAGGTCTCTGAAACCATATCATGAAATGTTCCCATGATCTCCGCCACCTGAGATCTCACTTCCGCACTGCACTCCATATCCAACCCTGAGAGGAAGTGACGGGAAATAGCAACCAGAGCTTGCTTCGGCCATGGACTGAACCAGTCTATCGTGCACCCAGAAATAAGACCGGGAAATCTCAGAGCACGTGTCCGGAGCTTCTCTCCAACCTGGGCAGGGGGAATAGATAGGTCTGTACATGGGAAAGTATTCACACAAGCCTATCCACACACATGACACACTTCTCTATTATCATCAAAGTACACCTGAGCCATGTTACATCCACATCTGTATAGTTCTATATTGTTCAAAATAAGGGATGTCACTAACTGGAAATGGAGCTGAATCAAATGCACAAAGGAGGGTTTTGTGAGAGGGGTAATTTGATAACATCATAATAATGTAGGTAGGTTCTCACTGTGCAGAATGTGACTGGCAATGGGATCTGTGCACTGTGGCTGGCATTAGGATCCACATAATGGTGCCTTTCATGGTATAATGATGAATGCACATTGCTAGTATAATCTAATAGCATTGGGCCTAAATTAGTGTTCGTACCAATATCCCCCCCCCCCCTCACCCCCACAATTATTAAGCTGTGCTAATTACACCAACACCAAACCAGGGTCAGGACTCAGGATTGAGTGAATATCGGATGCACTGAGGATTAGTGTGCGGACAGCGCTGCAGTATATGTGCTCTTACCCATAACGTCTATGTTGGTTCTCATTCATGACAAATTGCTGTATTATTAGCATTATTATTACATATATCAGTCACTGATTTCATGCATTGCAGCCTCCTAGCCAAACAATGTGGGATACAAGGAACAGATACTCACTGGTGAGAAGCAAAGTATGACATGCAGATTGTTTCTACATCTGCTTATAAAATATTCATATAAATGATCAAAGGTTGGGGGCAGCCGTGGGAACTCCTCCTTCATTACTGGGGTTATAGATTGGGTGATCTCCTCCAGCTCTTCCCGGGAAAACAGATTCCAAACCTACATACACAGGCAAAGAATATGTGTCTAATATACAGTATGTGATAGGTTTACAGGGTATAGTAAGAAATAACTACATGTAACTTGTGTAGCAGGAAGCCATGGACAACAATAACTTCTCGGATGATCCTTCTCCCCAAATCAACCATACTGGTGCCAGGGTGCATTTTCTAATAAGGGCTTGGCTAGTGCAGCCAGGGAGTGTAGGCAGCATGTAAGGGTAATGCCTATTGGCTCCCTCCAGTCATCTCCCCCTTCAAAGTGCCAGGACACAGAAACACATTGCTGATAACCAGCGGGTTAATGGGTTACGTTTTTACATGTGCTAAAACGAATTAACCCATATTAACGCCGGATAACATGATCATTTATCTGGCATTAAACACTCTCAGGGGAAAAAGTGAGTGCAAATGAATAGCCTCACCCGTGGTGGCCAAGCCTGAGTCACCTGATTCTTTACTGTGGGCAACTGAATTCCACTCTTAGATGTAGATTTGTTAAAGGTTTTAAAATGTAGGAATTGATGTTGCTGCCCATATCAACCAATCAGATTCTACTGTAGATCTCATAGAAAATGACAGAATCTCATCGGTTCCTATGGGCAACATCACCACATTTATAGAAGTTTTAGTAAATCTACCCCTAAAGGTGCACATACAATATACTGTACATGGAGCAATATTGGCTCCATTATGTTTAATGGAGCCAAAATTATGTAAATGATGTAAGATTTTGACTATGTGATTTCCCTTGAACTGCCCTGAGCCCAAAACCCCAGTACTGACTATACACATTGGCCCTTTTACTGGTTCACTCGCAAAGGAAAATTAATTCTCAAAAGGACAAACCCATGGGCGAAAATTTAATGAGATGCGATTTTCCAAATTTTTCACAAAAAAAAGTCTGATTTCGCACTTTTTGACCTGTCAAGTACCTGTCATGGAGACGCATAGGGCCAACCAAGGCTAAGTGCTTGTATAGCTCTGTGCCAGTGCTATACAAGCTGTCATGTGACAGAGGAAGCCGGCTCACCCCCGCACTGACTGCTGCAACACAAAGTCACCGCTGGAGCCTGGGTTTGTATGTATAGAGGTGTAAAATTAATGTGTGAACATTAAACTTTTACTTTTCTCTGTGTCTCTGTGTATTTTTAACCATTCTTTTTACAGGTGGACTAAAAGTCCAAGGGGGCTGTTAATGCCCCGCATGCTGGGACTTGTGGCTCGCCAAGTCCGAGCATGCGGGGGAGGCCTACTGGAACTTGTAGTTCACCTGTAAAAAGCAATATTTTTTTTTACTTAACCATATCAGCCCAGCGTCCACAGCCCAGGAACGCCGGGGACAGCCCCAGGCTTCAGCTCTGGATGGGTGAAGCCTGGGGGGGCTCCCCACTCCCCTAGGTACCCCGTCCAGGGCTGACCAGCCACAGTGCACATGGTACGACTGGGGGACCTTATGTAAAAAGTGTCCCCCGGCTGTGGCATGACACTGTGGGTGGTTGTAGCCCGGTGCTGGTTCCAAAATACAGGGGACTCCACTTTTTTTTTGTCTGCCGTTGTGCCCGGGGCTGGTTATGTTCAAGAGGGGGGACCCCACGTCATTTAAAAAAAAAAATGTACACAAAAATGCACATTATCATGTCTCCCAATTCACACATATCCTGAAAATCGCACTATATCGCATTTTTTTTGCCACAAATTCGCATCTAAAATGTGATTTTGAAAAATGCGATAAGGTGTGATTTCGGAACCTTACTAAAAATCGTATCCCATTAAATCTCACCCATGTGCACTGCAGGGGGGGGCAGATGTAACTTGTGCATCTCTAATTCTCTAATTACATTTAGGTGGGGCTTTACTTTTTTGCAGTGTAAAAATAAAGCAGCCAGTATTTACCCTGCACAGAAACAAAATAACTCACCCAAATCTAAATCTAGTACAATTGAAAAGGAAAGTACTCTCTTTTTTAGGGGGCACAACTTTGTTAATTTTATTAAAACTTAACTTTTAATTCAGTTATGGTAAGAAAAAATGGGTTAATAGATAACCTACACATACACATCAACAAACATAAAACATATACAGTGACTCCGAATTTGTCACCGAAAAATCGCATCACATTCGGGAAAATTCCCTTATTGTGGCAAATGCACAGTTTTGCAGTGATGTGATTTAAACTTCAAGCAACCCTGCAAAATATACAGATGGGGCTGGCTTCATCTTTGTAGTGCTGGCGTTTCTAACGCCAGCCCCGCCATCCTGCCAGCCCCGACGGGGTGCGCGCGCACGAGACGCGCACGCGCCCCCTGGGCAACGGAGCCTGTCTCCGGTCCCCGCCGCCTCCCCCGCCCGTCGCCCCGAGCGCCCCCCTAACCCTGCCCGTCTCCCTGAAGCGGAGACGGGCAGGGACACGCAGCGTCCCCGCCGAGAGACTGGGACGCGCATGCGTGTGAGATGCCAGCGCAAGGGGTCTGGCGAGCGCCGGCCAAAGTAAAGCTGGCTCCATCTGTATGAAAAAATGGTACTTGTGTAGTTTCACGGCGGCAGGAAATCGCATCGCATGTGATCCGATCGCATGCGATGGTACTTTTGTAGTTTCACGTTTCCCCTGCCCGCACAACGCATGCGATCGGATCGCATGTAAGATCGTGTCGCACGCGATGCGATTAAGCACATTTAGCACACCCCCACTATCAGCGAGCCCCGCGATGGGACGTGGAATGTGTCCTCCTGACTTGTTCATACCCCACTATCCACGTCGGCACGGAGTTGATTTTATAAAGTGTGGCGAGTGCAGCGAGCCACCAAGCCCGAAGCTTGGCGAGCACATGCGGATTACATCAGGAGAATGGTCATAATGGCTATCATACTGTAAAACCTATAGGTCTGGTATAGCAGGCTGCAGGCTCTGTGCTATTGTATTATAGGCATTTCAGATGGACAATTACAGTATCTCCATTGCAGAAATGCACAGAAAAGTCAGATATGAGGCCTCTTTGTTTTATGTGAATGGTAATATGTTTACCTCTCCTGAAGAGAGAACATTATTTATATATTCCAGGAATGATTCATCTTTTATATCATTATCTGTAAAAATAAAAGTCACTCTCTTTCCTTCTGATCCGGCTGTTCTGAAGAGAATCTTCAAGTCATCCATCAGATTAATGACTGCATAAGACCTATGAACAGAAAGCAGTATAGAATAACCAGATATCTGCTCCTACCATACTGTATACATATGGGTGTGACACGCTGTGATTTTCTTATCATAGTTCTTGGTGTTTCTGGTTATACTTATTATTGTCGAGGAATGCCTGAGGTACAGTACAGTGTTTCCCAGTCACATGGAATGCACCGCCTTCAGTGTGACTTCCTTATGAAGTACTGTAGATGATGCATCTTCTCTCTTGGGAGCATACAGTACTGTACATATGTGTGTAACACTCTGTGATTTTCCTATCATAGTACTTGGTGTTTCTGGTCTTACTTATTATTGTCACAGAATTCCTGAGGTTCAGTACAGTGTTTCCCAGTCACATGGAATGCACCGCCCCCAGTGTGACTTCCTTATGAAGTACTGTAGATGATGCACCTTCTCTCTTGGGAGCATACAGTACTGTACATATGTTTGTAACACTATGTGATTTTCCTATCATAGTTCTTGGTGTTTCTGGTCTTACTTATTATTGTCACAGAATTCCTGAGGTTCAGTACAGTGTTTCCCAGTCACATGGAATGCACCGCCCCCAGTGTGACTTCCTTATGAAGTACTGTAGATGATGCATCTTCTCTCTTGGGAGCATACAGTACTGTACATTTGTGGTTGCCAAAGCATGCCACCAAACACCATCAGGGTTACATCCTGGAAATACCTTCTCTCTATAGAGTGAGGAACACTCCATCGGATGTGTTGGGTTGGTTTATGTACTGTAAGTGTTGCAAACAGCAACATTATGATTTCTGCCTTTATTATCACTATTACTGTACATGTATAGATGCAGATGTTTGTTATTTAGGATTAAGTGCATGCAGTAATACAAAGTAGCTTTTGTCTTAGGAGGACAGTTGAGGCGTTGCACACAAGAAGTAATCGGAGTCTCGCGATCATTTATCTAGTGCATGCTATACAATGACAGCAGAATCTGATTGGTGTCTATGGTGTCTTTACAAGTGAAATCTTCAAGCTGACTTACTTGGTAAGTGTGATCTGGAATATTCTATATTCTGCAATAAAAGAAGCTAGCCTGGACAGACTGCGTTTCCCTGATCCACTCACTCCTACCAGCAGAGCGTTCCCAGTGCGGATTATACGGGAAATCTATTTATGGGAAGCAAAATGTCAGTTGTAAATACATATTAAAAACATGTAATTAAAAGTAATCCAAATTACCGTATGTCTACTACAAAGACAATACTGCAGGAAAGTTTTTGTTTTGTGTAAAATTTCAGCACAGTAGAAAGTAAAATGTGGCTGCAATTAGGTTTAGAAACCAATAGGATATTAGATATACTTAATATACGTATGAAATCCAAGTAACCTCATAAAACAAGGTCAGGAAATAATACTATACATTGCATATTACAGTAGAGAGTACTGCCAGTTCTAAACCATTTAAGAGACTTGGGGCCAGATGGGGCCTTGTGAGTGATAAAGTGGAGAGAGTTAAGGTACCAGCCAATCAGCCCCTAACTGTCATGGAACATGCGGTTGCCACAGGTTGGTTGAGAAGTGACAATTGGGAGCTGATGACTGGTATCTCTTTCCACTCTTACACTCTTCAAGGCAAAAGCAGACGAAGAACAGAGGTTTGGCCTGATTAATTTAAAGCAACCGAAGAAATAAATGCAGAACCAGCCTAGTTTAGCTTTCATTTTTGATGGCATTTTAAAATGATAGGTCAAAGTCATTAATAATCTGTGGCTTTGACATGCGGTGGGTTAGTAAATCTACCCCTAGTGACTATCTCCTTCAGAGGACTGAGCAAGCAGTTCAGCTTTTCAACTTACAAAGTGCCTTAAAGTACACCAATTACTGTTATTTCCAAACTGAATACTGACTGTCCTGGACAATGCTGTACTGATTATTTTCGTTATGTTTTTTTTTTTTATATTATATTTAAAAGTGATATTGTGCCATTACAATTGTTGTGTACCCACCCTAAGCCTTCTAAAGGGTAATGCTAATCCTACCCCAAATAAATGATAATTATATTCACCTTAATAAGATGTGTCATTACATCCTCGAAAAATACCAAATTAACAGAATATCCTCCTATTGTATCATTTAATTGTTTCTGAAACTGTTGCAGCTTTTCAGACAGAAAGTCAAAACTTGGAATCTGAAACAAACCAGAATAGTAGAGCGTATAAAAGGGTAACGCAGGGTACAAATATTGTGACTCTCTAAAATGAGAGAGACCAGAGCTACAGTAGGTGTTGCTGACTAATAAACCTGGACTTTGCCATATGAAAACCATACAGCGTTTTCAATTTCAGTGTAAATATGTTATCATGTGAGTTATATGCAAAGTTTCTTCAATGGTTTTTAAAAAGGGGTGATTTTGGTTTAAATATGAGCATACTTCTCATACACATTGTTACAATAAGCATCACTGATGGATACATAAATTAAGTTTAGTATTGTTAGCCCTAATGCTAAAGCCCCATAAACACTGGACGATCCTGGTCACAGCATATAAAGTTAATGATTTTTGGCTGCGTGTGCTCGAATTGAGTGGACACACTGAACAATATCGGTAAACAGTATCATTCACTGGGCAGTATTCAATGATGATTTTCGGCATGTGCAGGATTCGATGCACAGTCGCCGTGTTCCGGTGGGCTGGAGCCTTCGCTGCCAGCCATCGCTGTCACCGTATTCAATGCCGCAGGGGCTCGCTGCCCCTGACGACAATTCTTAACCTGAGGAACGGTGGCAGGCAGGGAGATGGAAGTCTCACTGCCTGCCCCAGAATGTATGTGGGGGGGAGGAGGGCTCCCCGGGACCCAGGCAGCACAAGCTGCCCCCCAGGAGAGCTAGCAGGGGACCCAGGTAGGGAGCTTGCACTGTTCCCGATCGTGCATATGTAATGATCGGGAGCAGTGAATATATGAATATCTAATGAGTGGCTCTCGGCCCCCTGCTGGCTGTTATGTGTAAAATGGGATGCTGTCAGTGCGGGGTGAGCTGGCTCTGGAGAAGGGAGGGCAGCGCTGGACCCTGGGTCAGTAAGTATGTTGGTGTAAAAGTGAGGTATGTGTGTGTGTGTAATAAAGTTTTACTTTTCTATGTGTGTGTTTTATTTTAACATTCATTTTGAAGGTGGACTACAAGTCCCAGCGGCTTCAACCATTATGGTTCGCCAAGGCCCAGCATGTGGGGGAGGCCTGCTGGTACTTGTAGTTCACCCGTATAAAGCAATATTATGTATAAATGATTTAACCCTATCAGGCCGGCGTCCAAAGGCCAGGGACGCCGGTGATGGCCCCATGCGTCAGCCTCGACGTGTGAAGCCTGGGGGGGGGGCCTTTATTGGGGGGATCCCCACTCCCCCATGTACCCCGTCCAAGGCTGACCAGCCACGGTGCTCATGGTATGGCCGGGCAACCTTATGTAAAAAGTGTCCCCTGGCTGTGGCATGACACCGCGGGCTGTTGGAGCCCGGTGCTGGTTTCAAAATACGGGGTACCCCCACATTTTTTGTCCCCCAGATTTTTGGAACCAGGACCAGTCCAAGAGTCCAGTGCTGGCTTCAGAAATACGGGGGACCCCTACGCTTTTTGTCCCCCGTATTTTTGGAACCAGATCCGGCTCAATGAGCCCGGGGCTGGTTATGCTCAGGAGGGGGGACCCTACGCCATTTTTTTTTAAAACTCTTTTTTTACACCAGAACCATGCACAGATCACAATGATCTGTGCATGTTTCAGACAAATTCGCCAGTCAGAACCTGGTCTATTTGTTTTGCGATTTTTAGTAACATTTACTAAAAATCGCATCCCATTAAAGAGCCGATTTGTATACTTTTTAATGGGAAAACATCTGGATGTGATTTTTATTTTTGGTACTCTTTACCTAGAACGGCGCCCATCGCGACCATCGAATGCACTAAAAAACGGGTGCGATGCGATGCCCGCGATTTCCCATAGGGTGCCAATGTTAAACGTCAGATTGGACGCGATTTTAGTGTTCAATGCCTCAATGCCTGCGATTTTTCCATAGGAAACAATGTTAAATGGGCCACAGAGCCCTAATAGTCCCCCTGAAGTCTGAAATGGCCCCCACAATTTTTAACGGCACCCCACGATCAACGTCAACCCGAAGCGTGGCGAGCGCAGCGAGCCCGCGAGGGGCGGCGGTACGCGTCCTCCGACCTTTTCATACCCCCACTATCCACGTCGGCGTGGAGTTGAGAATAGAATAGTGTGGCGAGCGCAGCGAGCCACCGAGCCCGAAGCGTGGCGAGCGCAGCGACCCCCGCGAGGGGACGCGGATACCTTCACAGGTAAACGCGTCCCCTCGCGGGCTTCACAGGTGTCCGCGTCGCCACGGACACCTGTGAAGCCCGCGAGGGGACGCGTATAACTGTGAAGGTATCCGCGTCCCCTCGCGGGGCTCGCTACGCTCGCCACGCTTCGGGCTCGGTGGCTCGCTGCGCTCGCCACACTATTCTATTCTCAACTCCACGCCGACGTGGATAGTGGGGGTATGAAAAGGTCGGAGGACGCGTACCGCCGCCCCTCGCGGGCTCGCTGCGCTCGCCACGCTTCGGGTGTTACGTTGATCGTGGGGTGGCGTTAAAAATTGTGGGGGCCATTTAAGACTTCAGGGGGACTATTAGGGCTCTGTGGCCCATTTAACATTGTTTCCTATGTAAAAATCGCGGGCATTGAGGCATTTAACACTAAAATCGCGTCCAATCTGACTTTTAACATTGATCCCGATGCTCGCGATGCCCGCAATTTTTTACCCCCGACGCCCGCGATTCTAATCGCGGGCGCCGTTCTAGGTAAAGAGTACCTTATTTTTACTAAAAATCGCACCTTTAAAATGTGTGATTTTTTTTACCACAAATCCCCACTATAAAATATGCGATTTTCGGAAAATGACTGAAAACGGCAGTTTTTGCGAAATCCACCATGCACTTGTCCAGTGGCAGATTTTACCTATGGGCTGCAGCCCACCCAGAAAAATCCACCATAGCAATGAGCTAGATTAGATGTAGTCCGTGACTGCACTGCCTACACTGTGACCGGCAGTTATTTCCTACTGGAAATGCTACCTGCCAGTCACCCACAGAACTAGCAGTCACATCAGGAGGAGTCGCCTCTCTCTGTGATTGCTACCCCGGGGTGCAAATAGCAGAGGTATGGCTCCCTGCCTGATCATCAGCCCTAGCCAGCTTCCATGGGCTGCAGATGATGCAGTCCATAGAAGCCTGGGTTTTCCACATGCCCAGTCAAGCTCTCTACACCTGTAAGCGCCATTATGCAGGTACCAGGACCTGGCCGGTGGCAGGGGATCTCCGCCTCCAATGGCTGTGCCTTTTGTAGATAGAGCATAATCGTGTGAGAAATCTGTCCCCTACTCTTACCAACGTCACCAAGGTTAACACGTCTAAAGCTGCTAATCCTACCTGCCGTTATATCAACAGTATAATTAGTTTACAGTTGCTACAGATAACATAAATCCTCATCATGGTCACACATAGTAAACCAACATTTGCTGCTGGACCTCCTTATAAACACTCTATTCCAGGTCATTTGATCACTTATACTGCATCTGAGCTAGGAAGGATTTTATACCAGGCCATTACATACTGTACTTTACATTAGATGGAGATGCAACCCGACTCCTGGAAAGTATCAGTGATGTACTCCTGCCATATACTGCAGTGATTTATGGGAAAGAAGAGAAAATACAGTTTGATGATCTATTGTGAGCTACGACTGATGTTTTATGATAAGACTCTATGTAACACCATAAATCAGTGGGGTGCAGTGTGCCTGTGAGTAGTGCTCATGGGCGCTGAGTCCCAGGGGGCCCCATACCGCGCACACTGCACCCATTTTGCTAATACTTTGCCCGTCAGAGTCCCATGTCAGCAGTTGGTGCGCTACAGAATTTGCCGGAGTGGTGTCTGAGCACTAGAGCGCTCAGACCCTAGTGCTCCCGGCCTAGGAGGCTGCATACGCGCCTCCTCCTCTCTTAAGATGCCCCAGCCATAAATATAGAGTCCTGTAGGAAAATAATGATGTTTTGGGAGAAAGGGGCACTGGCACGGTCTGTGTAGATATGTATAAACCATGAGGGGCAGGTAACATCTGACATGATTTACATTAGGAATCACTTTACCATCTCATAGATTTTTGGTGCTCCGGACACAAAGCCCCGAGGCTCCTTTCCAGGGGGCTCAGGAGCGTTTCTCAAGAAGTCCACAAAATAGGCATCTCTTGGCATTTCTGAGACGAGTTTTGGATCCACATTTTCCTCTAGAACTTGGACCAGAGCTCTATCAAACCAAACTCTGTCTTCTTGGCTCACAAACCTGAAACATAGTATAATGTTTTATCTGAGGATAAGCTGCTACTGTATAACAATCACCGGGTGGTATTAGGGGCCGCATGGGCCTGTATCTGAAAAAACAATTGTGAGTAGTGGAGGAGGTGTGTCCAGTGCTGTGTGGGTGTGCTCAGTGCTGTGTGGGTGTGTTCAGTGCTGTGTGGGTGTGTCCAGTGCTGTGTGGGTGTGTCCAGTGCTGTGTGGGTGTGACCAGTGCTGTGTGGGTGTGACCAGCGCTGTGTGCGTGTGGACAGTGATGTATGGGTGTGACCAGTACTGTGTGAGTGTGACCAGTGCTGTGTTGGCGTGTTCAGGGCCGGAGCTACCATTAGGCAGCTTTAGGCAGCTGCCTAAGGCGGTGGCCACTGGAGGGCGCTCTTTGTTTAGCCCAACACATAAATTAAGCATTGGTGGCAGCAGGGGGTCCCATGAATAGTTGTCAATTTTCCCCCTGCACTGTTTCTGCAGTTGCCAGGGGAGGAGGAGTGAGGGGAAGCATTTCAGCCACCGTCAAGCAGCTGCCTACCCCTTATCAGCTGCAGCTATGCTAGGGAGCCAGGGGCAGAAGTGGAGACCAGTGCCTCCACACCAGCGGCGCCAGGGAATCAATGGCAGCAGCGGGATCCCGTGCCTTCCTGCCAGCGACTCCCCCCCCCCCCAGTACCTACCTACAAGTGGACAGTGAACCCCCAACTTAGAAATTTGTTCTTTTTGGGGCTGATACAGCACCCAATGTAATGGCTAGAGTCAATACCCGGGGTAATTATAGTGGATGCAATATGCTGTGGCTGCGGAGGAGGGGGTGTGTGGATATATGGATGCGGGGGGAGGGGGGGGAAGAAGTTTTGCCTAGGGTGTCAAAAATTCTTGCACCAGCCCTGTTTGTGTTCAGTGCTGTGTGTGTGTGTGTGTGTGGACAGTGCTGTGTGGGTGTGGACAGTGTTGTGTGGGTGTGTTCAGTGCTGTGTGCATGTGGACAGTGATGTATGGGTTTGACCAGTGCTGTGTGGGTGTGTTCAATGCTGTTTGGGTGTGGGCAGTGATGTATGGGTGTGACCAGTGTTGTGTGGGTGTGACCAGTGTTGTGTGGTTGTGACCAGTGCTGTGTGGGTGTGACCAGTGCTGTGCGTGTGTAGACAGTGCCGACCCCTTTGTCATCTGAACATGTACAGACAAGGGAGTCCTCATTATTGACCACCATGCTGCAGCATGGCTGTCACCCACCCCACCGCTGTCGCTCCCTTGCCTGCTGGAATCGCGCCACCACCTCGGTTACTGTTTATGGGGCTATAGGCACACAAATACAGATTCACTTTTGACATTCTTATCACATTTAACTTACAAGTACACAAAGAATACTCCTACAAATGAGGCCTCATAAAAATGTCCTATATAGTTACTGTAGGTACTGTATAGTTAGTTTTGAGACCGTGTGAAGTTTGCAGTGAATGAGGGATTAAAGAACATCACATACACAGCTGGTTCTATCTATGAGGGAAGTTCGCAGTTCTCTCCCTACTGTAAGCAATTGTTATAATATAACAATCCATCCTTTGCTGTGCAGCGATATTAGCCTTTGGTGAATTTATGTCTTTCTGACCAATCCCTCATTATACACCTTTCACATCACAATGCCAGGTCAGGCATCCCGGGTCCTGACCCAGAACTGTCCCGGGTCCAGCGCTTTCACATTAAACCCGGGTCACCCATTATACAGGGTGACACTGATTTAACCCTTCTTATAACCCAGGTGGAATTTCCTGGTTAGTCGACCAGGGTTATAAGTTTTGGTGCTTTGAAAACTTCGACTCGGTTGGCACGTCACCAACCTGACAATTACCTTGGTCCGTGTGGTGTGAAAGGGGTATTGGTCTCCAATTTAGGGGAGTATGAAATCCTTCGACAAATCAAACCCTGACAAAACAAACATGTGACCTGTAGTAAGTTGTATACCTATCTGCGATAACTCTTTGGCACTCATGCTTGAATAGAGCAAGCAGTACAGAGGCAGTCGGGCACTTTTCTGCACGTACAGCCAGCATCCCCTGCCAGATGCGGGACAGGTCACGTAGATTGAACATATAGAGGAATTTGGATGGTGTAGGAAGCAATTTTGCCTGTTAAACAATAAACAATGAAAAAACATCATGTCATGTTCTGGACAAAATGCAACTTCAACATGTCGGATCATATTGTGTCAATGTAATGTGATATCCATAGGCCGTTATTATCCCAGCTGACATCTGACATTGTTCATGCTATTAGACCCTCTACAGTATGGGCCTAATTCAGATCTGATAGCAGGACAAATTTGTTCTCAAAATGGACAAAACCATGCTGCACTGCAGGTGGGGGAGATGTAACATTGCAGCGCAGAAAGTTAGATTTGGCTGAGTAACATATAGGACCTTACTCCTTATTCTGGTTGACTTGCAAGGCTGCAAATTTCGCAGCCTTGCGAGTCCACCAAACACCGCCCGATGCCCGTCCCCATCGCACGTCGCGATCCCCCGCAGGCATGCGAATGGATATTTTGCATAAACAGCTATTCGCAGCTTGCGTGTGGGGAGGAAGTCATTCGATGGCTGCCAACCAGCTAAAGATTACCATCACCTGTGGGGAGCTAGGTAGTTGATAAGAAAGGTGTTTCACCACAGGTGATGGCAATCATACATTACCAGGGAAGTCCAGGAACAGAGCATTTTCTCCCTCATGGAAAGGGTCAGGTAGGCAACCCTGATATATCCATATATATTGCAAAGCCAGGAATGGGTCTCTGGGATGTGCTTGAAGGAGAGAAGGGTGGGCCCTCAAGTACACAGCTACGATCCGGGTTTTCAGACCTTCACAGCCACAGCTGGGAGTTGAAGGTATTTAAACCTTGTTAAGTTTTCTGCTCAGGATGCTGATACCTGGTAGAGGCTAGTTCATAGGCCAAGTATTCTAGTGCCAGGGTCTTGGACTGACAGTGCCCGGAGGCACTGAGACACCGCCCACATAGAGTGCTGGATGGAAGAATATATTTCTTTGCTCTACCGTATGAAGTTTTGTTTGCTGTAAAGCCGGTTTGTTGCATATATGGCATTAATACTTGCACAAATACTGAAAACTACCTGCCATGTCCTGTCTTGACTGTGACCTTGTTACAATAGATATATTTTTAATCCTTACTCTGTTCAACGGCACCTATCCCTCTACCACCCTAATAATTAATTCAGTGTCCTGTCCCCAGATGCAACTATATTTACCATGTACAGGTACTTGTCCTAAATTACATTGCACTGTAAGTCGTCGTTTTCTTGATTTTGCTGATTTATGTATTAGGCACCATAGAAATAACTGATAATAATAAATGTGGGTCTGATATTTGCCAGTGCTTTCGCAGCCATTGACCTCACCCTGCACGTGCTACAAGACATCATCATCAGTGAGCTTGCACGTGATCTATATCTGGTGCAAAACACCCTACTAACAGGCATCCTGTATGTGCAGTACACACAGTCACACTGCTCGGAACCTCACGTTCCTGGCTACCTGAAAGAAACCTATTCACATTCACATTCTGCTTAATTACTTACCTTTGTCATCTGCCACAGAGCTCTGCTAGCGGGCACCAGTTGTTTTACCACATCACATATTATTGGTTTGAACTTTCTACAGGAATGAAAATATCCACAGCCAATAACTCCTGGAAATACGCAGAGCAAATTGTAAGACACAGTTCTCACACTATGGGGCATATTTATAAATTACTGTTTGCAGGAAATGCTTCTAAAACACCTGCGGTATCTACAGAAATCCTTCTAAAACACCTTCGGTATCTACAGGGAATGCAGCTAGTTACTGACATACAGTATCAGCTGCCGTACGGATTTCACACACAACAGCATTTCCGATTTCTATGGGGCTGCATTTCTGCCAAATTCAAAGCTTGGCCCTGGTAGATGCCATTATGGGCTACATTGCACAAGAGTTACTAGAAGAGGGATTCTCCCGATCCGTTCCCAGCAATCTCTACTTGCGCATGTACATGTGACAGCGGACCAGGAATGAGCAGTAGTGCACCCGGCTCCTGAAGAAGACAAGTGATTGCATTAGAGATGGAGATGGGTTTGTTAGAAAACATTCCATCAATCAATCATTTCTTACTGCCGTCTAGGACACGACAAATAATAAATATGCTCCTAAGAAATCCATAAATCAGAGAGTATAGTGTGGAAGAGGATACTGTCAGTAGGGCATACTGGGGAAATATACAGTATGAAGCTTGGAGAAGTGGTATCTATCCCCATAAACAACGTTATGTGCAAGGTTATAATGCACCAGCCAATCAGCTCCAATATGTAAATTGACATGTAGGAGCTGATTGGCTGGAGCATTATCACCTTGCACATAATATTCTTTATGGGACAGATACCATTTCTCTGAGCTTCATACATTTACCCCGCTGTGCTGTACAATTGGCTACAGTGTGACTACTTATGTTACATAGCGATGTTTTGTGTCTCCAGCGCAGATCTAGTCACCAGAGGAACCACCGCAGAATCAGAAAACAATATAAGCAGGTAATGCATGTCTAGGAGAGATGACTACTGACTATGACTTATGTATAATGCTGAATAAAAGTCCAGCTGTTACAGGCAGAGTGAAACAATGAGGAATTATAGTGACTATAGGGAGTGAGGAAGAGATGAGCATTCCGTATGTAACAGTACAGATGTGTCCACATACATCTTGGCTTTTTTTCTCAATTTGTCACAACATGTAAAACACGGCTTAGCTTTTTTTCCAAATGTAGCAACTTGATAGAGTCTAAAAAATTTCTGAAGCAGTAGAACTGTATATACAGTATGTAAGTAACACTGAAATACAATGGAAGAGGGATCAGGGATAAAGAGGGCAGACAATTATATAATGTTACCTCTGTATACATTACTGAAATAAAACATATGAATACAAGTTTCAGATGTTACCAAATATTTTGTCGATGGACACATCGGAAGGCAACGTGCAGTTAAAAATGGTAAAGTGCCGCTTCAGACGCTGTGGGATATCATTGCGGCCGCCCCCAGGATACATCATAGCCGCTATTATCTGCACATCTACAATAGTAATGAAGTCGCCGGCGCTATCCAGACTGTACATTCCCCGCATCTCCATCATCTGCCGGACTATCTCACTTGTCACCTGCACAGGCACAAAGAGACCGTTACTCAGAGGTGCAGCGTGAGGATGACTCATCTTATACAGTAAGTGAGCACAATAGGCACAGCTTGTTTTTCTTTTGAGATTACGCTAATAAATGTAAATTTGGATATTTTTCCATGACGAAACAGCCTAGCATTCCAGCAATAGGATAGTAGGATTGAAATATTAATACACAGACTTTTATTGTCCAAAGGTCTCAAACTGATTAAGAAGATGTAGTTGGGAAATAAAGTCATTGTTAGACCATTAGTTTTAAAAATATATTTCTTATAGAAGATAGTAAAAGCAGAACTATGAAAGTCAGATAATCAATTGTATAGCTTTGTGATCCAAAGGTTGACACTGCGGGATATATTCAATGATTTTTGTGAGTGCTGACTGCTCGCTGTCACCGCTCGCACAGTCAGTATTCAACTGACCCCCTGCACGCGCTGTTTCCCCCTCGCTAGGATTATGCAGTGATGGGGAAACGGCGAGTGCAGCCGCTAAAACAGTTTTACAACCCAATTTCATTGTGAATTAGGTTGTAAAACCCCTTCTTTTGTGTTGTGTTTCTACCCGATATTGCAGTGCTTCTACTTGCTAGATATGGTGAGTAAAAGCATTGTCCTTTAAAAAATATCAGGCAGAAACACGACCTAAAATAAAGGATTTTACAAATGATTCTTAATTTAATAATAATAAAAAAAAAAAAACAGGTCTCAGTTAACCCGTTGAGTGGTATGCCCGGAAATTTTCCGGGCTCAGCTGCGCTGCTGCAGCGGGCCGTCCTGGAAAATTTCCGGGCATACCACAAATATGAAATAGGTGCGTGCCAGTGGTGTCCAGGCGTGCACCACTGGTGCAGCACCTCTAGAGCCCCCCCTCCCAGCCATTCCCCCAACCCTCCCATCACCTGTGCTCCGGCGATCGCACACCAGAGCTCTTCTAACCCCGCTCCCCCAGCCGCTTCCGCCTGCCGCCATACTTTTAGTAGCAATGACGTCGGCGGCAGGCTCGGGGATGTTTGGGGCGACTCGGGAGAAGGATTCCAACTGTGGTGGGTTTTGCTGGGGTAGGACAAACCTGCCCTGGTAGGTTTGTCCTGTCCCAGCAAAACCTACCACTCAAGGGGTTAATTGAACCTAAACTTTTTTGTTATTGCATATAATTCATAGCAAATCATGTCTTGTAGCTGAGCCACTGGGCTGAGATTTTAAGCACTGTAACGTGGTCATTCACTCTAACCAGGCGATGGCATGCCAGACATTTCACCAAATTCAATGCAATTGGTTATTCATCCACCTTCAAAAAAAGTTAACTATCAGATCATTACTAAAACTTTTATTAATACATATAAAACAACATACATGTCATGTCTTAAGTCCACTGGGCGGAATCCCCTACCTGCAATCGCAGTTCATGCAATATTATGCCGTGCACATGTAGTATATTCCAGTTATTAAAGGCATCAACGTCACCACCTCCACTCTCCCTTTTCATGAGCAGCAATACGTACCTGATCACCCCAGTCATTGATAAGGGGCAGGTTAACATCATCAATGAACACAGTCAGTTTTCTGCCGCCAGCTGGGCCATATGTGCTCCCTATGCGCTTCTCCAGGAAGCCTTCTATCACCCGCTATAAAATAATGTAATTCAGAGGAAAGAGCACATTAGCCATCAGTAAATTATGCAGCATATAAACAATGAATAAGTATTTCAGTGACCTGTAATTTATATATTGTTACATTGCAGGTTAGAGGAATCTCCAGTTCTTTCTATTACCAGTGAAAGCCTCTATAACTGTACAGGATTCATATGTGGTTCAGAGCATTTATATGCTTCTCCTCCTGGCCTACTGTTCTCTGAGGGGAGTGTGAACTAAGCTGCAATATACAGTAGATCAATCGTGTCTAGGTCAACACCAAAATAATAATAATAGTAATAATTTATTTATATAGCGCTCTTTCTCCAATATGACTCAAGGCGCTTAACTGATAGAATTAATGTAATACAGTACAGAAACAATGAAGTACAGAAAAGCTATTCATAAACAATAATTAAGGAAATGAAGGAAAGTCTTGAGTCTGTTTTTGAAGCATTCTAGAGTGGGGGTCTCTCGAACTGTACGGGGAAGTGAGTTCCATAAAGTCGGAGCCACAAAGCTAAAAGCTCGACCGCCAGATGAATTACGGGAGATTCTAGGTACTGCTAAAAGTCCTTCATCTACAGAGCACAGTACTTGGGTGGGACAGTATGGAATCAGAAGCTGCTTCAGGTACCTTGGACATGTAGGGCTTTCAAACTCAGTAAGATGCAATGCCCTCTACCTTGGTTGGAGACCAAGATAGAGGGCATTGCAGTAATCCAAACTAGATCACAAAAATGCATGTATGACTTTTGGCAAATCTTCAGAGGGGATACAGTGTTGACATTGAAAAAAGGGTGACAGGCACTACTGTAGGTGTACATTTTACTAGAGATAATAGTACATCATTAACTGCTCATATACCCTGATGTTTGAACCGCAGTAACCCAAGATCAAAACATTGGTGACCAAAGGAACAACTTTATATAATACAGAACACGGCAACCACAATCCATGGTGGTATGGAGCCACGTTACCTTACCACTGGATCAAATGCCAGAAACCAGCAACATAACTCTTCCCTATTGGCAGAGACAGCCTCAGTCATGTCACTGTGCTGGATATTTGTGCTCCTCAGGCTCACTCATTAAACACGTGTAGATAAGAACATCCCAATTCTACACATTAGAACACCCCGATCAACCACATCAAAAAGCCATCTGTCATTAAATGTAATTCCCAGAAACATACAGTAACAGCAGATTCAGCACATGAAGTAGCAGCCCTGACATTACATGATACACTCAGGTAAGTATAATGTGATAAACATATTTCCATGCTGTTTACTGTAGTTTGGACTTTATTTCTCCACATCCATGAACGACCCTCGATGCCTTCATTACTATAAAACAGATGTACCTGGAACATCAGGGGTTGAGTTGCTGAAGAGAAATTGAATGACTTTGATATGTGTGTCTCCATACTGTGTGTCTTCAGGTACGCTTTTACCATTGTAGTCTTCACAGTGCCTCGCTCTCCTGTCAGCAGCACAGCCTGGAAAACATATCCTATCATTTACAATGGAGAACCACAACTACGTTCAGTCCATCAATAAACCACAAAGTATAGTGGAACAATGCTTTTCATCGACATCTGCAATACTTGTGCTATCACTAACTATGGGGTACTGCGCACCCCAAAATCATTCATGGAAGTTGATAACTATAGATGGCTGTAAATGTTGTAGTATAATATGCTATGTTACAGAGCTACAATACTCCAACTGAAATGAGTAATAACATAATGTTCATTGTTGGCTTGTTCACACCGTCTGCTTTTTTGTTCAGGTTGACAAACACATGAGTTCATTAAATAGGTCAATGGTGACATTCTATTGCGCCAGTGTCAGGGCCGCCCACTCTGCGCCAGTGACAGGGCCGCCCAATCCGCACCAGTGACAGGGCCACCCACTCCGCACCAGTGACAGGGCCGCCCAATCCGCACCAGTAACAGGGCCACCCACTCCGCACCAGTGACAGGGCCGCCCACTCAGCAGAAGTGAAGGGATGTCTCACTCTGCACCAGTGACAGGGATGTCCACTCCACACCAGTGACAGGGCCGCCCACTCCGTACCAGTGAAAGGGCGGCCCACTCTGTACCAGTGACAGGGAGGCCCACTCTGTACCAGTGACAGCATGGCATAACCTGCTACAGCAGATTCAGTGTATTCGGGTTTTGTTGATGTCAAAAACAATTGCCATCACGACCACTGATGCTGCTTGGCCAATCCAGCCCCTCTCTGTCTGTAACTGTCCACTGCAAATGATTCAGAGACCCAATCATAGGATGCTACCGCTACCACATACAGAACAACTTGAATTTTGTAATGACTTCAGAACACAGACCTCTTAAACACCACAATGAAAGTTATAAGGATGAACACAGCATTATATGTTTCACTTACTTTATGTTGTTTTGCAATAGTGTCTATTAGGAACTGAGTCCTCACATTGTCAGCTGTAGGAATGAAGATAGACGGGTAATGGGGAACATGATCTGTAGGATAGGAATATTCCTGTACTCGTCTATTCCAGTGCTCCCAGTCACCTGTAGGTAGACATACGCTGCATCTCAGTGGCTCACAATACTGCAATCATCACAGTTACTGTACATACAGTAACAGTTTAGGAGGGGAAAGAGCATTTATCACTACGGTACATTATGGCTAGGAGAATATACACTTACTGTACTTGCACAAGTATACCTTCATACATATTTAAATGACATGTAAAATGTTTTCTACTGCATTATATAAAATCTAGCTGGTAGAGGCTAGTGATGTCCCAGCACATGCGGATTTCCACTGAACCCAAATAAACTGGCGCCTGTCCTGTCTAAACTGACAAATAAGAGGCACCCTCCTAATTCCTTACACAAATGATTGGAAGCTTGCGAGCAGGGCCCTCTTACCGGTTTGATTGCATGAGACTCACAGACAGGTACACGGAGACCTAATACAGTAGCATAGAAGTACTAATGACGTACAGTATTTATGATGCAGAACCCAATGTGCCCTGTTATCTCTATTGCTTTAGACTGGCTACTATTGTGGCTGGGTGGATTCACCCAGTGGCAGAATCTGTGAGTGGTGGGACCAATTGCAAATATATAATTTGGGTCCTTATCCTCCACTCAAACTCAAGTTCACAAAATGCAACATAGCAGTGGGTGACAGGGGAGGCAGAGGGTGACGGGCCGCAATGGGCCAATGGTAGTTCTGCGTCTGGATGGACCTTTAATATAGATTGGGAATGACCATTCATCACTGAGATTGGTCTGTAATGGAAAAAAGGCTGAATAAAAAGCACCGTGGTTCATTCCTAGACTATCTCTATATCATTAAGAATGTAGTTGTCATATACTGCATAGCATGTATGGGAAGGTCAGACTGGCCACTAGTTTGATATGTATTGTTGTAAGCATACTGTCTGGCTTCATTGAAGTTTGAAGATAATTTTTTATAGTGCCAGAAGGCAGCAAGTGGTTAACGATGCTATAAAATGAGCAAAAAATAAAGATATCCAAGTGAAACCCCAGCTAAGCGGTAGTTATCACATTACAATTATTATTCTCATGCTCCATATATTTACCATTTTCATTAATGACAAAGTCGAACATTGTCTGGTGAATGCCTGCTTCAGGTAGGTCCAACTTGCTCTCATGTTGTCTGAGAAATGCCTCCAGGCAGTGACGGCTCTCTAGCTCAAGGAGAGCCCCTATACTCCACATCAAGGCAAAAATAAACAATCTCTCAAGGCGTCGAGGACCTGCAGCATCTCCCCCTTCTTGTACGGCAATACATCCTTCCAGGAGATTAATAGACTACAGGAATATAGGTGTAACATAAGAACAGTCACCAGAACTCACATGCAAACATTACATTTTGGTGCAATACGTGCTACAAGCAAACACCTGATTTCATTGTTCAACCTTCACTGAATAGATACTGTTCAAACTTATTGCTGATTGGTGACATATTTGCCTCAGTGTAAATGTTGCGGTTAAATATAATTAGTAAATTAGTTCTTGTATAGCGTGTAGTAAACGAGCGGTAATAAGGAATAATATTTGTCAGTTTGAATTTCACAATGTGCACTATTCACTTTCAGACTATCGTACTACAGGTAATGTGGTAGCTTAGGTTTGCAGTCAAACAAAGGTGTAGTTCCATAAGAAGCGATAAGTCATTTCTCACAGTAGTTTGCCATAGAGAGGGGTAATCATTGTTTCCTCCTACAGTATGTACTAACAGGAATATCAGTGATGTCACTTGCGCCCACTACACCTCGTCAGATTAGTCTGCTATGGGGACAGTGCAATATAATAAATGTCTATATTTTACATTCTTATATATTTGTAATGTGTTATTTCAAATATTAAGAAAAAGGAATGATGGAACACACATCCCAGTGTATATCTAGGGATCTTAGGGGTCAATCCAATTAGCCCCAAAGGGCACTTGTTGCCTCTAATGGAAGTACAACACCCCCCCCCCCCCCCCTCGTGTCCCAATCTCATCCAAACTCGCAGATTTTACTACTCGGCCTTATGTGGAATGAGAACAGAACTCTGCAAGTCCGGTGGTACCGTAACAGGATGTGCGTGAACTTGCCCCTAACTGGACTGAGCCCTTAGAGTGGGGAAATACTTGGAGTAATAGCCTGCAATACGCTGGTTGTTCGGGAATTTATGTGGGTCTGCCAGTATTTTAAAATTGGCAATCATTTACAGGGCAAAGACTGTAGTTACATACAAATGAATACATGGTTCCAGAGCAAATGCACTGCAAACGCAAACAAGATATGCTCTGCAAATTGGCTCTGTATAGGCATCTCAGTGTCTCGTATAATGTACAAGTTAGTGGCTTAGTGAAAGATGTCAATGTGACAGTGGAAACAAAAAGGTGGAATTTCGAGCACCTAATCTTAGTTTCATACTGAGTGATACAACCTCTGCATTGAGATTTTTTGGGGGGTTTCTAATTGGGTCTTCATATAAAATGGAATAATGTCACCAGAGATATGAGCCCTAATGGAGCAAGGTCCACAGTTCTCTGCATACATGCTTGGAAACACAGACAGAGATAGACACAAAGGGGGATGGGTTTACCTGTGTGATGTAATTGCACTCTGAAAGCTGCATCTTTGGACTAAGACTCAGACACATGTAAGTATAAGCGTCCTCAAATACTTTATTATACAATGCTTGTAAGACATCCCGTTCCTCTTCTGTGCGTGTATGTAACCAAGCCTGGAAAGTAAGACAATGGACTCTTGTATTTACCTGCAGGTCTCTTTCTTACGTTATCCCCCAATACAGCAACACTGCCCCCTTTCTAATAGTACATAAAATCCACAAGTGTTCCACTCATTCCTCTATTGATCTATCTATGGGGTTTATTCTAGTTCATTCTTTCTGACAAAATCCTTCTTAGATGGACAAAACCATGTGCACTGTAGGGGGGCAGATGTAACATGTGCAGAGAGAATTAGATTTGGGTGAGTTATTTTGTTTCTGTGCAGGGAAAATACTGACTTCATGATTTTACACTGCAATATAGATCTCACTTTGAAGAAAAACCCCACCCAAATCTAATTCTCTCTGCACAAGTTACATCTGCCCCACCCGCAGTGCACATGGTTTTGTCCATCTAAGAAGGATTTTGTCAGAAAGAATAGACTAGAATAACCCCCCATGTACCAACCTCCATGTTATCAGTGGAACTAGAACATTAAGCAGATACTTTCCCTTATATCATGTTGCTGCTGGTTAGAACTGTAAACCTGCACAATGCTGTTTCCTATACACATAACACATAATTAGTGTTATAGAATATTAGGGGAAGCAATGATCACTTTAAGTCCTAATGACCGGGGATCTTTGATTTTGAAAATATATTTATTGGGGTTTTTTTTGTTTTAATTTTTGGTCAAGAGTACATTATGTATAAAGACAAAAGATCAGTTATTTGGCAACAATAAAGAGAGAACAATACAATTGGATCTGGTCGTAAAAATACAAAAGACATATGTAGAAATGTACTAAATAAGAATAAAGAAATATCTTTGAAAGCAGAAAGCAGATCTAATTACTTATACGTTATTCTAAAAATATATTACATAGTAACAAAACAAATAACCAAAACCATCAGAAGAATATTACAGAATTATATATATATATATATATATATATATATATATAAACCAAGAGCAAAAGGAAATGGGGAAAGACAAGGGTAAAAGGATGAGGAGGAGGCTTTGAACAAGATGCAGAACCTCTATCACCACAAGACAGATAGTAAAGTAATATACAATTTACAGGTGTAAGAAAACAAATATCAGACAAAGGATTATGCAATACATGTCTATATAAAAAACAGTTTGTCGATTCAAATTAAGCTAGCATTTGTTGTTTTTGAGTCTTCAAGGGATTCAATTAATGGTCCCCATTTTTTGTAAAAATTAGGTAAATTGATTTCAACCTCTGGCAAAGTAGATTAGCGTACAGATTATATGGTGCACAGTAGAAGCATTCACAGTCCAATCAGGGTGTGGATAGGGGGTAGTTACTGCGCTAGACAATAACCGGGAAAGTATATAAAGGTGTGTCCATTTAATTCTATATGTCGTTTTATTGTGTAACATCACATTCATTTTATAATTAAATGATGATGACCCATGCTTATGAGTTATTGGACTGTTTCTTTAAAATGTTTGTTTGCATCTGAATACACTAAATTTACTGATTTAGAGTATTTCTTTATTGTGCATATTGAGATGCTTGGAAAGTTATGTGTGTGCATACTTATATTAAATGTAAGTTTCGTAAATGTTTCATAAAAACAACAAAAACAAATTTTCACTTAAAGAATTTAACCTAAGTCTCCAAACATGGAGAGTAGCACACTTATCCATTTGTGGTTTGTGCAACATGTTGGTTTGTGTTTATATACTGTACAGTACAGTACACTATTTTTATTAAATGATTTACCTAGAGGAGTCAGACTAACGTTAATGTACAGTTGCTTTAAGACGTTCCTTTGCGATACACCAATTTTATTTACTGATTTAGAGTATGGTTTTCTTTTTTTGACTCTCTCAATCTGACCTCTTTTCTGTGTGTGCAGTATACAGCACAGTAACATTACAGATGTCAAGTATACTATACACTATTTGCGTACTTGGATGCACACATACAGTACAGTAAGCCCAATTGAAGACATCGTCTGTGAATACAGCTGGTTAACGCTGGCTGGTCAAATGCCCACCCACCTCCCCCCTCATCCCCCTCTCCTGGGAGACTGGTCTTTTCATAGACAATGAGGCCAGCAACAATGTAAAGGAAGGGCTGATACAGTACTTCAGTCGCTATATTTGGCCACTTTGGTTGGGGGAAGGCACTATAGAGAAATCAAGAGTACGTTAAAGTGTTAAGTACTACAGTATGCTTTGAATTGTGCATATTGATACACTCGCAAAGTTAGATATGAAAACAGGTTTTATTGTATGTAAATACTTATATTAAATGTAAGTTTGTAAATGTTTCATACAAAAGAATATTCACACTTAAATATTTTAACCCTGGTCTCTAAGCATGGAAAGCGGCACTCTTATCCACTAGCCTACGACGCCAGGTGATAGCGACCCATGCTCATGAGTCACTGTTAGTAGTGATCCCTTGGGTGCCGGACGACTCTCCGACAGTCGGGATTCCGACAGTCATTACCCCGATGTCGGAATCCCGACTGCTCCCTCGTGTGGGTCCATGATCCCCATAGAGTGAGAATAAAATCGGTGGTGAGCGCAGCAAGCCACTGTGCCCGCAAGAGGCCACTGTGGAAGCAAGAGGCTTCGTTGTGCTCCCCCCGCTGTGCAGTCAGGATTCTGACGTCAGGCTAATGACTGTCGGAATCGCGACTGTCGGTGTGTTATACCACATCCGATCCTTTGCCATCTGTTATGCTTATGCTGTATCGGCTACAGGACGATTGCTGCAACACATTGGTTTGCGTTTATATACATTACGCTATTTTTATTAATCGATTTGCCTAGGGGACCCAGATCAGATGCACACACAAGCCTAATTTCAATGTACTGTTGCTATAAAACATTAGTTTGCATCTGATTACACTCATTTTATTTACTGATTTAGAGTATTTTATTTTTTTTCTTACTCTCTCCACCTGGCCACTGGTCTGTGTATATATTTCAGTTGTCACAGTCCATTTACCAGAACCTGTATTGTACTGTACTCTACCGTATATTCATCCACCACTGGATTAGTGGAGCATTAGCCACCCAGTAAAAAGGTGTCTATGTAGAAGTGTTTACTGATAATGTATTTGTAACTGTACCTTTAATAAAGGTCTCCAGGGAAGAGTAGACGAGCTGAAGAAGACCACGCCCATCCGAGACACTGTAGCAGGAGACACATTCTCTATACAGTGCACTTCGAACAGCAGCTTGCAGTGCGGAGCCCTCGGAATGCGGTCACCGTTAGCCAATGTCAAGGTCTTACTGTCATCCAGCACTGAATTTAGGTTATCAATCCAAATGGTATCAATAGGACCATCTAATACAATCCAGATATTTTTACCTGTAATATGTGTACTGTCAGTTCAAAGGTGTAAAAAAGTAATATACAGTAATCATCCCACACAAAACACAACATATAATTACAGTACATGGGGAAGCTAATCATATTGGATAAGATACACAAAGGATTTAATCCAGAAAATCGTGCGCTTAATTAAGCAGCCCTGGTAACCACTTTCAAAATATTTTGAAAGACCACTTCAAAACAAAAAAGGGTTGATATACAATACCATACAGGATTTTGACAGGTTTCCTAGGCGCTTAGCAAACATCCAACAGAGGAGTTATTAATTCCAGATGATATACCCAAAAGAGAAGAAAAAACGCTACAATAGTGTAATACTGTTAGACATTAATTCTATTAGGCTTTTGTATTGGGATAAACTCGTACCCTGAGCTTTGGTCTACAAGTGGTGTAGACAACAGCGCATAATTATGAGAGACGATACACGTCACACAGGATACAGTCCTCACTTTTTCCTCCTTCTTAAGTGCGATATTGTCTCAAAAATATAAAAGAGACTTCATGGTGCAGTATATACACACTTTAATTATAACAGTTAAAAAGCACATGAACAGAGATTGGGATACAATGGACTCTCACCATATAGTTGTGTCTACAAACAGAATGCAGACCAACAAAGCATGTGATGTTAAACTTCCAATACAGGCATCTCTGGAAGCGGAATTGGGCGAGTAGTCCTCCTGGATCCCTTCACTGCTCCTCCAAATGGCCCCAGCCGACCGGTTTCAATACCTTGCGGTATCTTTCTCAAGGCATAAAAGATTAGGCCACTGGGAGGGGTATTTATACTTCCTTGTTCATTATACAAGAAAAACCTATTTCCAGACATGGGTTTCCTGACATCTAAAAACACATTGCACAATGTCCCAAATGCAGCATATTTGTCACACTTGAGGACTGACTTGACACTGAGGCTGAGGTAAAATGAAAACTTGGTTGTTTAATGAGTTTTGCACATATAGACAGGTAAGTACTTCAGAAGACTGGAGATAAGCAAAACATCACTGAGATGATGAGGACTGGACTGGAGCCAGCAATACAGTAACTAGAAATGTTCAATAACACAATATCACAGTGATCTGGATTCTGGAGGTTCACTTTGCAGAAACCGATGTTGAACATCGATGGTGTGTCGGAGACAACAATGGAGCACTGCAGGTAAGTATGTAGCTCGGGATAGTACCAATAACGTAGTCACTGAAAGAAAGTACACCGATGATGATAGCTGTTCGATGTTAGGTCACCGATGGTGGCTGTAATCGATGATGACTCTCTGAAGGGTGTCTGGTAATAGAAGATGGTACCGGGTAGTAGAGCTGTAGGTGGATGGGAAGCGCAGTGGTCGTTGACAACGTTGGTGAACTGATGGCAAACCGATGGTGAACCGATGGTGAACCAGATAGACACTGTGGTAACTGCAGGAGCAGAACTGACTGGAATCAGCAGGAGAGAATGCAGCAGAACTGCCAGGAGTCAGGCTGTGCTAGAGATGACAATAGCACTGGTCTGGAGGCTGAATAACACTGGAGCAGATCCTTAGATGCTACTTAGGCTGTAGACACCATTGCACTGACAACTCTAGACCATTTCCCCAGCATACTTATAGGAATCAGGGCGGGGCTGATTGGACCCAGCTGGATGATGTCAGAATCAGGCAGACAGGTTTTGGTTTCTGAATGTCATGTGAGAGAAAGCCAGATCACTGCAGTGAAGTCTATTAAGGTGTATACCTCAGAGCAAGTCTGGACAGGCATTTACATGAAAGGTAAGTGTTCTTTAGACACCGGATCGTGACAGCACCCCCCCCTTTACGGGTGGCCCCAGGACACCTATGAGGTTTTTGAGGAAATTTGCGATGAAACTCACGTATCAATCTTGGAGCGTGAACCTCAGAAGCATCAGTCCAGGAACGCTCTTCAAGACCATATCCCTTCCAATCGATGAGATACTGAAGGCGATTGTACCGGAGTCGTGAATCAAGAATGTTTGATACCTCGTACTCAACTCCTCGTTGCGTCTGAACCTTGGGTGTTTTGGGGAGTTTTGAGAGAAAACGATTGAGAACTAATGGTTTTAACAAAGAAATATGAAATGTGTTTGGAATTTTCAAGAATGGAGGAAGTTTCAATCTGTAAGCTGCAGGGTTGATAACTTGTTCTACTGGAAATGGACCGATGAATCGTGGGGCAAACTTCATTGAAGGCACTCTGAGTCTTAGATTGCGGGTAGACAACCACACACGATCACCTCTTTTTAAAGATGGAACAGCTCTTCGTTTTCTATCAGCAAATTTTTTATAATTGCTGGACGCCTTTAGTAAAGAGGACCGGATGGTCTTCCAGATCTTTGAGAAATGCTGGAGTGTCAAATTCACGCTGGAACAGATGTGGTAGCCAGAGGTTGAAATTAAGGAACTCTTGGATGGAAACCGTAGTTAGCATAGACTGGCGTGGAGGACGAAGAGGTGTTAAACTGATTGTTATGGCAGAATTCCGCCCAGGGCAGTAATTCTACCCAGTCATCTTGAGATGATGAAACGTATAACCGAAGGAAAGTCTCTAGATCTTGATTGACCCTTTCAGTTTGACCATTGGTTTGTCGATGATAGGCAGTACTAAATTTCAATTTCACTTGAAGGGTAGCACAAAGACTGCGCCAGAATCTGGCCACGAACTGAACGCCTCGGTCTGAAATAATTTCTTGGGGAAGGCCGTGCAGCTTGAATATCTCTCGAATAAACAGTTGAGCCAGTTTAGAGGCTGAAGGAAGTCCGATAAGTGGGACAAAATGAGCCCTCTTTGTGAAGCGATCAACGATAACCCAAATCGTGTTGTATTTGGAGGATTCTGGTAGATCAGTGATGAAATCCATGGACAGATGGGTTCATGGAGAGTGAGGGACAGACAATGGAATGAGTTGTCCGGCAGGAGACTGGCGAGATGATTTGTGTTGAGCACATTTAGAGCAGGAAGCAACAAATTCCTGTACGTCTTTTTTAAGGGACGGCCACCAATAAGACCTGGACAAGAACTTACAGGTTTTCTGAACACCTGGATGCCCAACGAACCTTGAAGCATGAGCCCATTGGAGGAGCTTCTTACAGAGAGCTGGCTTGACAAAAGACTTTCCTGGAGGAGGAGAATTAATAGTTACGGCAGAGAAGGCGATGGGATCAATGATAAGATGTTTCTCTGTGCTACTTAATTCTGTGTCTTGCTCCCAAGATCGGGAAAGTGCATCCGCTTTGCGATTGGCAGTGCCAGGACAAAATGACAATTTAAATTTGAAGCGGGAGAAGAATAGGGCCCATCGGGCTTGACGTGGGTTGAGGCATTGAGCGGTTTTGAGGTTTAAGAGGTTCTTATGATCGGTGTGAATGCTGATTCGTGGGCAGCTCCTTCCAGGAGATAACGCCATTCTTCCAGTGCCAATTTAATGGCGAGCAATTCCTGGTCCCCAATGGCATAATTCCGCTCTGCAGGCAAGAATTTGCGAGAGAAGAAACCACAGGGATGCAGATGATTGTCAGGACCTCTTTGTGATAGTACCGCCCCAACTCCCACAGATGAGGCATCGACCTCTAGCGTGAAGGGTAAGGTAACATCTGGTTGTCTTAAAACTGGAGCGGACATAAACTTCTTTTTGAGGAGATGAAAAGCTTTGATAGCTTCTTCCGGCCATTTAGCATGATTTGCTCCCTTGCGGGTGAGAGCCGTAATTGGTGCTACTAGAGTGGAGAAGTTTCTGATAAATTTTCGATAATAATTTGCGAATCCCAAGAAGCGTGGACACTTCGGAGGGTAGTTGGGATTGGCCAACCTTGGATTGCCTGGAGTTTGTCGGGATCCATTTCAAGGCCGGACCCAGAGATGATGTATCCTAGAAATGGGATGGACTTCACTTTGAATATACATTTCTCTAATTTGCAGTAGAGATGGTTAGAGCGGAGGCGAGTCAGAACTTCCTTGACCCAGTGACGATGTTCTTCCAGGTTATTGGCGTAGATAAGGATGTCATCCAAATAGACTACTACATGATGGTACAGCAGGTCACGAAATAACTCATTTACGAAGAACTGGAAGACTGCAGGGGCATTGCTGAGACCGAATGGCATCACAAGGTATTCATAGTGACCATCTCTTGTATTGAATGACGTCTTCCATTCGTCACCCTCTTTGATACGAATTAGATTATAGGCCCCTCGGAGATCAAGCTTGGTGAAGATTGTGGCACCACTAACCCGATCAAAAAGTTCAGTAATTAGAGGCAATGGATATTTGCTTTTAATAGTGATGTCATTTAAACCCCTACAGTGAATACAGGGCCTTAGCCCTTCATCCTTTTTTTGGTACTTGTGTATTTTGGCGGCGTCCATCGCATCGCATACCATAACGCATACGATGGTATGCGATGCGACGCGATATCGTACGATAGTAGTGCACGATGGCATACAATTTTGAAATTGTATGCCATTGTACATGGCATACAATGCCATACGATGCGATTAAACATTGTATAAGCACCCTAATGGGTGCTTATACAAAGTTAAGCACCCTAATGGGTGCTTACAATGTTAAATGCACCCCCACGCCACCCCCCCCACTATAAACGTGAACCCGAAGTGCGGCGAGCGCAGCGAGCCCGCGAGGGGCGGCGGTACGCGTCCTACGACCTTTTCATACCCCCACTATCCACGTCGGCGTGGAGTTGAGAATAGAACAGTGTGGCGAGCGCAGTAAGCCACGGAGCCCGAAGCGTGGCGAGCGCAGCGAGCCCCGCGAGGGGACGCGGATACCTGTGAAGCCCGCGAAGGGACGCGTTTACCTGTGAAGGTATCCGCGTCCCCTCGCTGCGCTCGCCACACTATTCTATTCTCAACTCCACGCCGACGTGGATAGTGGGGGTATGAAAAGGTCGTAGGACGCGTACCGCCGCCCCTCGAGGGCTCGCTGCGCTCGCCACGCTTCGGGTTCACGTTTATAGTGGGGGGGTGGCGTGGGGGTGCATTTAACATTGTAAGCACCCATTAGGGTGCTCAAAAGCACCCTTTAGGGTGCTTATACGATTTTTTATCGTATAGGGGGTCAAAATCGCGTCGCATCGCATCGCATGCCATGGGGTACATGGCATGCGATGCGATACGTTCATCGTACGACGGACATCGGGGGCGCCGCCAAAATACACAAGTACCCTTTTTTTTTACAAAGAAGAATCCAGCTCCGGCTGGAGAGGAGGATGCTCGAATGAACCCTTTAGCCAGATTCTCTTTGATGTATTCAGACATCGTCTGGGTCTCTGGAAGAGATAAAGGGTATGTCCAACCCCATGGAGGTATTTTTCCAGGGATGAGGTCAATAGGACAATCCCAAGGACGATGAGGAGGTAGAACATCAGCGGCAGCTTTGCTGAATACATCTGTGAATTCTCTGTATGCTGGAGGAGGTACATCACACGATTTAGTAGAAGATTTCCGAACAGGAACTACTTGTTGTAGACAGGATTTAGAGCAACATGAACCCCAAGCAGAGATCTGAGAAGAATTCCAGTCAATCGTGGGGTTGTGAAGACGGAGCCAGGGTAGACCTAAGATCATGGAGTGAGATGCCTTTGGAATCACTAAGAAACTGATTAGTTCAGAATGAAGAACTCCAACCTTTAACGACAGAGGTTGAGTCCTGTGAGTAATAATTCCTCAGAGAATTTTACTACCGTCCACGGCAGTAACGTAGACTGGATTAGAAAGTTTTTCGATGGGGATTTTCCATTGTTGAACAAATTCTATGGTGAGAAAGTTCCCGGCAGCACCAGAATCCAACAAAGCAGGAATTTGTTTTGCATGCTGGGCAACTTTCAGGAAGACTTGGAGGACACAGTCTGTATTGGATGAAGAGGTAAAGAGTACCCCTAACTGCCCCTCTTCTTGGTGAGCTAGAGCTTGAGGTTTCTCTTTTGGGGATGAATTGAAGCGAGGTTGAGAAGTGGTGAAGGTTTTTAAAGACGAAGTCCTTCCTCTCTCAATAACCCTTTCCCTTAATCTCAGATCGACTTTATTACACAGGGACACGAGGTCATCTAATTTTGGGGGTAAGTCTCTGGTGGCAAGCTCATCTTTTATGGATTCAGACAATCCGTTCCAAAAAGCTGCATGCTTGGCTTCCTCATTCCATGAAAGTTCAGAATCTAACGTCTGGAATTGCACCAGGTATTGGCCCACAGTTCTGGACCCCTGCCGAAGCCGGAGGATGTTGGAGGAAGCAGATGATGTACGTCCTGGTTCATCGAATATACGACGAAAGAAAGCCACGAACTCTGTATAGGTTGATAGCAGAGGATCAGATCTCTCCCAGAGGGGTGATACCCAATCCAACGCAGAACCGGAGAAGAGCGAAATGAGATAAGCTACCTTCGTGCGATCTGACGGGAAGTTACTTGGCTGAAGTTCAAAGTGAATTTCACATTTATTGATGAACCCACGGCAATTTTTGGGAGATCCATCAAATTTTGTGGGAGTAGGTAAATGTAGGCGAGGTGCCGGGATGAATGCAGGAGTCGAAGTTTCTACCTTGATTGCTGGAGAAGCCCCAGTGCCTCGTAGTAAAGTTTGTATATTATCTAAGCTTGTGGACAGATCTTGTAGAACACAGATGACCTGATTCTGTGCAGCCTCTTGATTTTCTATACGAGCTGCCAGGTGTTGAATCGGCCCAGTAATCCGATCCTGTCCTTCCGATGGATTCATCTGGTCAGTGCAAACTGTCACACTTGAGGACTGACTTGACTCTGAGGCTGAGGTAAAATGAAAACTTGGTTGTTTAATGAGTTTTGCACATATAGACAGGTAAGTACTTCAGAAGACTGGAGATAAGCAAAACATCACTGAGATGATGAGGACTGGACTGGAGCCAGCAATACAGTAACTAGAAATGTTCAATAAACCAATATCACAGTGATCTGGATTCTGGAGGTTCTCTTTGCAGAAACCGATGTTGAACATCGATGGTGTGTCGGAGACAACAATGGAGCACTGCAGGTAAGTATGTAGCTCGGGATAGTACCAATAACACAGTCACTGAAAGAAAGTACACCGATGATGATAGCTGTTCGATGTTAGGTCACCGATGGTGGCTGTAATCGATGATGACTCTCTGAAGGGTGTCTGGTAATAGAAGATGGTACCGGGTAGTAGAGCTGTAGGTGGATGGGAAGCGCAGTGGTCGTTGACAACGTTGGTGAACCGATGGCAAACCAATGGTGAACCAGATAGACACTGTGGTAACTGCAGGAGCAGAACTGACTGGAATCAGCAGGAGAGAATGCAGCAGAACTGCCAGGAGTCAGGCTGTGCTGGAGATGACAATAGCACTGGTCTGGAGGCTGAATAACACAGGAGCAGATCCTTAGATGCTACTTAGGCTGTAGACACCATTGCACTGACAACTCTAGACCATTTCCCCAGCAGACTTATAGGAATCAGGGCGGGGCTGATTGGACCCAGCTGGATGATGTCAGAATCAGGCAGACAGGTTTTGGTTTCTGAATGTCATGTGAGAGAAAGCCAGATCACTGCACTGAAGTCTATTAAGGTGTATACCTCAGAGCAAGTCTGGACAGGCATTTAGATGAAAGGTAAGTGTTCTTTAGACTCAGGATCGTGACAATATTGCAGTCCATACTTTATCAGAGCTGAAGATCAGGAGATGCGGAGACACCTGTGTTAAAGTTGTTACTTCCGATACGGCGTTGTATAGCCGCGACTTCCGGGTTCCGGCATTGACGTCATCTCCGTTCTGGATCCCCGGCGGAACTGATCTGTGCGTTCCAGCGCCTAGATTTCCGGCACCAAAGGCCGGATGTAGTGTCCCGCACCAAGTAGAACAGCAGCGGTGGTGATTTTATGTTCCTCTCGCTGCTGTTATCTCTTCATAAAGTGCAATATATGCATTTGCACTTTATGAAGAGATAACAGCGGCGAGAGGAACATATATTGCACTTATACCTCGGAGTAGATAAATATGATCAGTTACACCAAGTATTAAATATATATCAGAAAATAGCAAAAACTAAAACCTTAGTAAAAACATTTGATAAAAACATTTATAAAAACCACTTTGTCTCAAAATCTTTATTTAACCCGTTAGGAACTAGGGTATCATAATTAAAAACTGTAGACATTTCGCACTTAGCAAGTTGTTTTGACAGGTCACCACCTCTTATGTTGGGCACAACTTTTTGCAGGATATAACATTTTTTAATACCAGATACATTACATTGATGGTGCACTCTAAAGTGATCTGAGAGAGCATGGATCTCTAAGCCCTTTTTGATGTTTCTCAAGTGTTCTCCAAGTCTCACCTTAAAGGCCCTACTGGTTCTTCCTATATAAAATTTGTTGCACTCACATTGTATAGTGTAGATAACATTTGTAGAGTGGCATGTAAGGAAGTCTTGTACGACAAACGTTTTCCCTTTAATATCTATTTTTTCCACCTTCATCCCAAAATTGTTGGGGATGTTCTTACACCCTAAACACCCCCCACACCGGTAGAAACCTTTAGAGGTAATCGAGGATTTTTTGGGTGAGGTTGGACATAAACTATACACCAGCTTGTTTTTCAAGTTTGGTGCCCGTCTGAAAATTAGTTTAGGTGTTGGAGGAATTTCAGTCCCAATGATAGGGTCTTTTCTCAAAAGTCCCCAATGTCTTTTGAAGATTTTCGTGACCTCGGAATGTTGGGCTGTGTAATTGGTCGTAAAAGACCATTTATGATGTTCAGACTGATTTCTTTGTGTTTTATCTTTTGGTACTAGGAGATCTTCCCTTGACTTATTTTCCACTAAATTTGAAGTTTTGTCCAGGCTTCTCTTGTCATATACGCTCTGGACGAAACTCTTTTTCATCTCTTGTATTTGTTCATGATATACAGGGGTTTCTGTGCAATTTCTACGTAATCTTTGAAATTGAGAAAGAGGGACAGTCTCCAACCACCTTTTGTGGTGGCAGCTATCTTTACTTATGTAAGTCCTTGAATCTGTAGGCTTTACATAATTGGGAGTTTTGATTTTGTTGTCTTCAATGTAAATTACCAAGTCCAGAAAATTTACATTGCTTTGACTGATGTCAAAAGTAAGGTGAATACCTCTGTTGTTATTATTTAAATAAAAACAAAACTGGTCCAGGGTGTCTTTATCCCCTTTCCAAAAAAACAAAATATCATCGATATAGCACCGCCATGATACCAGGTCCGCCCCATATGGGTGGTGGGACCAGATGGTATCGGTCTCCCACTCACCCATAAAGATGTTCGCATAGCTTGGGGCGAACCTGGTACCCATGGCGGTTCCTCGCTTCTGTAAAAAATATTCATCTTTAAACAAAAAATAATTGTTATAAAGAATAAATTCAATCCCCTCCAATAGGAAATTTTGACAAAAGCTCAGGGTACGAGTTTAAACCCAATACAAAAGCCTAATAGAATTAATGTCTAACAGTATTACACTATTGTAGCGTTTTTTCTTCTCTTTTGGGTATATCATCTGGAATTAATAACTCCTGTTGGATGTTTGCTAAGCGCCTAGGAAACCTGTCAAAATCCTGTATGGTAATCCTATTGGATGTCTATGCATTTCCTGCATCACACAAGTCTTACAAGTAGTAAAGTTGGTGCTGTGTATGGTGGCCTAAAAGATAAGTGTAACATACTGTAAGCTCTTTTAGTCTCTCAGTGAGATTGGGCATCATATTACCCCATAAAATAGGCTGACGGATCATCATTATCGGGCTATCCAATTAGTGCCCAATATTCTCAGGTGAAAAGTACCCATACCCATGTGTTATTGCAGAACTATGGGTTGCATATTGCAGATCGCGCTTCAGGTGCATGAGGCATAATCCCCAATGAGTGTCAGCATCTGAGGATCGGAACGGCAGCATCGCAGTTAATAGGATAGCCCCCAGTGAACCTATTACCGCTGCTATTAAGAAATCTCCAATCTTAATTTGGACTTTTAATGTAATAGTTATATAATGTAACTATAAAGATGCAAATACAGGTGCATTCTCCTCAATGCAGTAGTTTAAAGAAATGCTTCACATAAGCAGCACATTGGCCATTGCTAATCGAGCTAGAGATATGGAAGCAGTGATGAGATTTCCTACCCTTTCTGTGATTCACAGACTTCCTCCAAAGCTTGGTAAATATGCCATCTGTCCAATCATTGGTTGCTGTATCTAGCCGCCCAAACATCTGAGGTGCAGTTATAGCCTTTGGGTTCATTCGCATCTCCTGATGAGGTGACCCACACTCAGTCATGGCTTTCATAAGCACATTAATAGCCGAGGTCTTCCCGGAGCCACTAGCTCCAAGGATCATCAGCCCGTGATGTACTGTAGACATTTCATACAGCTGTGAAGAGAAACACAATGGGGGAAATTTACTAAGATGGGAATAAAGACTTCACATGTGATGTTGCTATGGGCAACCAATCAGATCCTGTCTACTATCTTCTAGAGCAAGAATGCTCAAACTATATTGCTCAGGGACCCCGTCAGACAATAAAAATTATTACAGGACCCCAGCAAGTTACTACTGAATGGCCGCCACATGTGTGGTCAGTGAAGTGACCACTTTTGTGACAAGGAGGCAGTGGGTAATGGGGGGATGGAAAAGAGTGACAGGGGGATGGAAGAGGGAAGCAGTGGGTGTTTACTTAATGAGTTATACCCTGTCTCCCCTCCACTGACACCTTAGCCTGATGATCAGCAACATAGAGCCGTGACCCCATGCTGAGGTGGTCGGGACCCACTTTGGGGTCAGGACCCACAGTTTGAGAACTGCTGTTCTAGAGGGTGCTAAATAAGAAGTTGATTCTGATTGGTTGCTCATAGCAAAATCACATGTGAAGTCTTACTCCCATCTTAGTAAATTTTCCCCAATACATTTAATAACCAGAGTTTTTATTTCGGTACACTTTACCTAGAAGGGCGCCCACGATTTTGATCTTGGGCATCGTGAGGTAAAAAAATTGCGTCGGTCGCATCGCATGCGACCAAAAAATCGCATGCGATGCGACCGACGCGATTACCGCGATTTCCCATAGGGAACAATGTTAAATGGCCCACAGAGGCCAAATAGGCACCCTGAAGTGTGAAATGGCACCCCCAATTGTTAACACCACCCCACGATCAACGTCAACCCGAAGCGTGGCGAGCGCAGCGAGCCCGCGAGGGGCGGCGGTACGCGTCCTACGACCTTTTCATACCCTCACTATCCACATCAGCGTGGAGTTGAGAATAGAAAGTGTGGCGAGCGCAGCAAGCCACCGAGACCGAAGCGTGGCGAGCGCACCGAGCCCTGCGAGGGGACGCGGACACCTTCACAGGTATACGCGTCCCCTCGCGGGCTTCACAGGTGTCCGCGTCCCCTCGCTGCGCTCGCCATACTTTCTATTCTCAACTCCACGCCGACGTGATTAGTGGGGGTATGAAAAGGTCGTAGGACGCGTACCGCCGCCCCTCGTGGGCTCGCCACGCTTCGGGTTGACGTTGATCATGGGGTGGCGTTAACAATTGGGGGGGCCATTTCACACTTCAGGGTGGCTATTTGGCCTCTGTGGCCCTTTTAACATTGTTCCCTATGGAAAATCGGGTCAATTGGGACATTTAACATTGTTCCCTATGGGAAATCGCGGTAATCGCGTTGGTCGCATCGCATGCGATTTTTTGGTACATGCGATGCCCGCGATGGGCGCCCTTCTAGGTAAAGAGTACCTTTATTTCACCTGACAAAAGTATGTGAGGATACTGGCCTTACGTTCAGCACCTGGGATCACTAATAAACTACTGTATTAATCACTTAGGAAAAGTGCTTGATTTTTATATTAAACTACACAGGATGGAAAAAACAACCATCAGGAGGTTCACCAGACAAAGCGGATTATTCTGATTTGTACGCACGGGGGACCGCATTCGCCGGGCAGGGTTTGGTGGAATTTGCAGGGCCAAAGTCACATATTTTCTTTGGCGCACTTGCCTTGTCCGTGTGCCATGTTGTACACTCCACTGCCAACAGGGGAAGGGACGTAACCCACGGTCTACCTGCATCTGTTATGCCCCAGGCGGGAGGGGTGCCCTGGCGCTCAACTGCTGGGGGGGGGGGTGCGTGACGTGTCCGGCCGCCGGGGGGGGGGGGGTGGGGTGGGGTGGTTTTCGCGCGGTGTGGCTACCCGGGGGGGGGGGTGTGCGCAGTGTGTCTGCTGGGCAGGGCGGAAGGTGTGTCCGTGATGTGGCTTACCGGCCGCCGGTGGGGGGGGGGGGAGAAGTGGTGCACGATGTGGCCGCTGTGCTACTGGGGGGGGAGAGGGAGGGAGAAATCACTTACCGAACACCTGCTCCTGCTCCTTCCTCCGGCTCTCTGTACTGCTCCTCTGCTGATGCGGTGGTAGAGCTTTCCAGCTCACTACCGCCCTCCAGTGGCCGGCGCCCTAGGCAAATGCCTAGACCTGCCTAGTGGTGGCGCCGGCCCTGCTGTTATGCCGACAGGGTAGAAAGGCACATAGAGACACATCCTAGACTAGCACAGCAGGAGCTACAGCTCAAAGTCACTCTGTACCGACTGTCAATCATACAAAGGTACAGAGTGTACAGGAAATCATACAAAGGTACAGAGTGTACAGGAAATCATACAAAGGTACAGAGTGTACAGGAAATCATTCAAAGGTACAGAGTGTACAGGAAATCATACAAAGGTACAGAGTGTACAGGAAATCATACAAAGGTACAGAGTGTACAGGAAATCTGATGAGCAGGGCAACATCATGTCTGTTGGAAGTACTTGGAACGAGACCAACCAAGCTGGACCTGGGAGTTCCACGTCCCATGTAATTTCAAGCTAAGTAAGTCTAAAAGTGACATGATCTAGAAGAGAATGAGTCTGTACTGTATAAACCAATGCTTATTATTTTAATAAACATCAGATTATAGATCAATAACCAATATATTGGACCATCAATGATCAGATCTTTATGGTGTTACATTTCCCCGGTGGCTACTCTACTATGCACCATTTGTACATAGGCAAGGTATTACATTTCCCCAGCAGCTGCAGGGTAGGTGGTGGCACTGAGCTGCCTGATCATCAGGCACTGGGAGAGGGAATTAAGAAACAGAGAATCTTCGAGTGCCTCTGTGAAATAATTTTCCAGCAACCACCAAGTGGATATTTCTAAAAGTAGACAGTTCAAGGGAAGGTGGGGAAGTCCCCTCGCACTCCCACCTTGGTGGGGGGTCTGTGGAGACCTGATGATGAGAATCGCAGTGGGGTCGTGGCCACAATGATGCAATTGTGATAGCCACGCCCCCAATCAAGGCTCAGTTGTGGTGCTCCGCCTACAGCCCTGTCCCTTTCGCGGCACACCAGTGGCCCAGCCCCCTGCTTCCCCTATCTGGCTGAACTCTCCCGGAGAGGGCAGTCTAAAAGTAGGCAACCCTGATTCAGATGAAAAGAATAGTCGCCCTGGGCTGAAAAATCCTCGATGCCAGAGGAAACGGATCCCGTCTGCTCCTTGTCCGAGTATGAATCTGACCTAGAGGCATAAACGGAATGAGAGGTTGAATTACCTCTTCCCAATGCACTCAGTTTGGAACCATTCCTTCTGTGTGCCCTGCATGGAAGCAGTAAGAGCACTCACCCATGGAGGTTCAGTGTAGGTCCACAGGTGTAGCATGCTTGTTTTCCTAGAGACAGATGGCGCAGGAGCAGTGGCCACTAGCTGTGCCCTGACCTGCGTTAGAGAAGTTGCCCATTCCAGTTCCTGGATGGATGCTGCCGTGGGGATCTCCTGCTGCGTGTCCCCAACCAGGAACCAGTGCCCCCATCCTCGGATGCATGGGCCATCCTGCATTTGAGCCTGTGGAGAAAGATCATCTGGGCAGGACGTGCATGCATGCAGCAAAGCAGCGCCCACCTCCTTATGTGTTTTGCCCTTGGAAGACTTTTTAAGTACGAGGCAATTCTCACACACACACACACGCTTATAGAAAAAACAAAGGTGTGGTTATTAGGATAGAGCAATGAATGTAACAGCCGCATTGTAGTAGCAACTAAGGGGGGCCAGGAGGAGACAAACCCACAGTGACAGGCATAGGGTTAAGACAGAAAGTGAAACTGAATATGCACCCCCACACATGTACACAAGGCACATACAATGTTGCAAAAAGTAGGCTAGAGAAGCTCAAATGACCAAACCCCAGTTGGCTGTAGGAGCAGAAACTAGTCTGACCTAATTACATACCTCCCAACAGTCCCGCTTTCCGCGGGGAACGTCCCGGATTTTGGAGACATTCGCGCACCCCGCCCCGGGCCCGGTACTGTCTCGTGGCGGGGGGGCAGTTTTGAGTACCCCGTCAGTCGGTGACCAGCGGTGAATAGACGCTGTGTGCATGCGCACAGTGTCTATTCATGCACGCAGAGGGGCTGGGAGCATGGCAAGAAGCTCACAGAGCCTCTGGGCCATTCCCCCACAGCGTCAAAACGCCCCCCATCTGCCCCACTTTCTTGGAGACAAAAGTTGGGTGGTATGTAATTACCGAGGTGAGGTATGCAGGGAAGAGAAGACTGCTCATAATGGCTGCTCAGTGTCTCTGCAGGGAGGGAGAGGAGTAGAGAACCCAGTGGTGTGAAGCCTGCTGTGAGAGTTCGCACCACAGGCCAGGGAGGAGCTGATGGGGAGTGCCTACCTCCACCTGTTGGCTCTAGATCCCCCAGGGAAATGGGCGACAACGGCACCAGCATTGTGCTGAGGACCCCTGCCAGGCAACCCCACTGCCAGCACAGAAAGCTGCAAGCAGCAATCGTCTCTATACCAGCAGGGAGCTGAGTGGGTCCCGGGTCAGGTCACTCACCCAGTCGTGGTGCTGCGGCCGCTGGCGCCGGGGATGTTGGAGTGGGAGCAGAGGCATCCTATGAGCCGCCCAGTGCTTCACACTCAAAATAATAGTAAAAATAAAAGAATAAAGTAAAGGCTGAATGTAAATGCATAGAGCTAATAATAACAATGTATGTAAGTAAACAATATAAAAATGTTATTGGATAGTTATCAAAGAGATTGGGTACAGTGATATAGTGTTATTATACTAGACCAGGGCTGCTGAGAGGGGGGAAAGGGTACTACTGTAATTACCTGGGCCCAGGCTTGCTGGAGGGGCCTGGCGGGGGCCCTGGTCCGACCCCCCCCCGGGCGGCAGTTGCACACACATACAGCATTTGCTGTGCTGACAGCAGGCTCAGCATTAGTGTCTCACTGACAGCTGTCAGCACAGCACATGCTGTAGGTGTGTGCTGCTGCTGAGGTGGGGGGGGGGAGGGTGAGGGACGACTTTAGAGTGTTTTTTTTAACCCACCTTAAACATTTTGGGGGTGTGGCCTAATAGCGGGAGGTAGCCACATCTCTCACAATTAGTCCACGCCCCAATTGGGGCTCGGCATAGCTCTCGGCTGCCCTGTAATAGACTGCTTCATACTGTATGTAGCAGTTGCTCCCATCTGTGTTGGTATGATGCACTTTTAGAGACCTTGTCATGAGTCAGTTCTTAGGGAATTATAAAAAGTAATTAATATTGCTTTACAATTGCTTGGGATAGAACATAATACTGCACCTGAAAAAGCTTAAGATTCCATGGTGGGTGATTCACTAGCCCCTGAATTCCCACCTGATTGGAAACAGCCTTTTGGAGCTCGCTATATATACTGCTGTCCAGCTGAGTCCCAGGGAAGAGATCATTGATAAGACTAAGGAAAAGAGGTTCATCATCATCAACCTAAGTGAAAAAGGAATAAACACGTTATAGATTTATTACCAGCTCATCACGGTGAGTAACACTCATAAATAACCAAAGTATTCATAAGAACAGCTTTTACGGAAGTATTTGTGGATAGAAGAAATGCATCTAATTCAAAGTTTACTTTCTTAAACCACATGGATCCATATTCCATTATTATTTGCACTATTAAAATTATTTATATTGCACCACAAAATTCTGCAGTACAGTCGGCAAGTAAAATATATTAGGAAGAAATAGAGGATCAATAGTCTCTCAAGATGAATAACAGCAAGACTAGCAGGTAATCTATATAAGTATAATTGAGCAATGTGTGTGTGTGTGTGAGTGTGTGTGGATGTTCCACGATAACGCTCGAACACTTTAACTAATCATCTTCAAACTAGCACACTAACTTATCATCTTGAGGGACGATCTAAGTACGAAGATGTATTTAATCAGACGAGCCCTTGAGGGTGCTGTCATAAGTGTCCATGCTATTTCTGTAGTTTTCATGCATTGTGATACGTTGCTGGAAAGCTTATGACTTTCTGAATACAACAAAATAAACAGACTCCCATAAGTGGACCCTTAAAGGCCTATAAGGGACCATTAAATGAAAAACATTTTCGCTTTACAAAACTTTTGACAAACTGAAATGAATAAGTGTCTCATCGGCCAAGTGGTCTGTGAATCAACACTGTAGATATCGTTGTAAAATCGGTCCAGTCAGATATTTTTTCTCTGGATTGTTTGCTTATTCATTGAGGGTTTTCGGGATCTTCTGTACCTGCTGCAGCAGCTCCTGCCCTGCTGTGGTTGGGAGGGGTAGGAGGATAGCTGGAGACTTGCTCTGGCTGCTGCAGCAGCTACTATCCTGCTGTGGTTGGTTAGGGTAGGTGGATAGTTGGAGACTTGCTCTGGCTGCTGCAGCAGCTACTATCCTGCTGTGGTTGGTTAGGGAAGGTGGATAGTTGGAGACTTGCTCTGGCTGCTCCAGCAGCTCCTGTCCTGCTGTGGTTGGGAAGGGAAGGTGGATAGTTGGAGACTTGCTCTGGCTTCTGCAGCAGCTTCTGCCCTGCTGTGGTTGGGAAGGGAAGGTGGATAGTTGGAGTCTTGCTCTGGCTGCTGCAGCAGCTTCTGCCCTGCTGTGGTTGGTTAGGGTAGGTGGATAGTTGGAGACTTGCTCTGGCTACTGCAGCAGTTTCTGCTCTTCTGTGGTTGGGTAGTATAGGTAAATTTATGACCAAGCTGCAAGAAAATTGTTATTGGTTTTTCCAAAGGAGGTTTTTTTAAATTGTCAGATGTATTTTTTGATTTAGGCAAAAAACGGTGGAGTGCTCTAAAGTACTATAAATTAGCACAAAAAGGATAAATAGGGTATCACATAAAAAACACAATTTATTTTAGACTAACATATATAGAATAGTTAAAAATGAAACATATGAAATATACTAAAATAAAATAAAATGCACTCTGATGTATATTATATATGACAATGGATTGCATTTGTATTCAATCTCACTTGTTCCTAGTTATGCCCTTCTCTGGTCATTGGATGTGATCTCCCATGGTGTCCATAATTATACTGGTGTGGTGGGTGTCCATAAATGCCTTATATATTTGTATCCACTTGATTGTTGGGGTCTCTTGATCTGGATAGGATCCAATAATTAGCAGGTGGTGGTGTCCCAAAAAGTCCAGTTGATGATTGGCAAGTAGGAAAACCAAGGAAGGAGGATCATGTGGAGAGCTGGTCCAAGTGTGAAATGGGTTCAAAGTCCAAAGTCCTACAGCAGAGTGCAAACTGACCCCCTCCTTCAGGGAGAAAATGCTCTGTTGCTGCCTGGGCTTCCCTAGTAATTTATGATTTAATACATTTTTTAAAGTTTAACAAAATATATCATTCCATTAAATGTTCACAGGTCATGTGATTTTACGAATCCAACAGTAATTTTTGCGTTGTCGACATCTTGCCTGATTTCAAGGGTTTTTTGTGCACAGCATTAGCGACGCTATAATCGTGAACAAGAATTGCATAAGCATAAACTTTCACCGATCCATCAAACGGGCTTTAAGTCTGGTTGAGAAAATAAACTACTTTAAATAAGATCCGAATTGGTAATTTGGGGCGTCGGGGCTGTGGCAACAAAGGGGGTCTACCAAGGTATTGCGGCCCTGTTGCTTTCTCTCTCTCTCTCTCTCTCTCTCTCTCTCTCTTACACACACACACACATACAGGGGGGTCCACCACACAAAGTCTACATGACTCGCCAATTCCCCCACTATTACTGAATACAGAATGAATACAGAATGGCTCCCGGGTCTCTTAGGTGTGACGCCACACTTTATGTACTTGAAAGCCACTGTGTATACGTATGCCTCCAAAAGCAATGGCGGCACAGTCTGGATGCCGGGATATCATCAGGAACTCACCAAAAGGTAAGTACTCAGGGGTATTGTGTGTGAAATATGAGAATCATTATGGAGCATAAAATTAATAGTGGAGCAGTGCGGGTATTGTGTGGCACTGTGGGGCGGCATTGTATAACATACTAGAGGGCTAATGTGACAGTCACAATCTTGCAAATCACACCGAAATTTAAAACATATGGTATCAAATTACGCAGAGAAATAATTTATGTAATATGACCGGCACCTTAGCACGGAACATACCAGCTTCGAAAGATTCATATCACGCAAGCATCTAACGATGATAGTCGATTCGCTTTCATCTGGTCTCATTCTTTTTTGGGCTCCCAATGTCCTCAGTAGTGACAGGATGTTTCTCAAGCCAAAATCATAATGCACCTAAAACATGTAATAAATGCTGTTTTCAGAGGAGCAGGAACCTAGTACAGGGAGTACTGACAGAGGAGGTACCTAGTGCAGGGAGGACTGACAGAGGAGGTACCTAGTACAGGGAGTACTGACAGAGGAGGTACCTAGTACGGGGAGGACTGACAGAGGAGGTACCTAGTACAGGGAGTACTGACAGAGGAGGTACCTAGTACAGGGAGGACTGACAGAGGAGGTTCCTGGTACGGGGAGGACTGACAGAGGAGGTACCTAGTACAGGGAGTACTGACAGAGGAGGTACCTAGTACAGGGAGGACTGACAGAGGAGGTACCTAGTACAGGGAGGACTGACAGAGGAGGTACCTAGTACAGGGAGGACTGACAGAGGAGGTACCTAGTACAGGGAGGACTGACAGAGCAGGTACCTAGTACAGGGAGGACTGACAGAGCAGGTACCTAGTACAGGGAGGACTGACAGAGGAGGTACCTAGTACAGGGAGGACTGACAGTGGAGGTACCTAGTACGGGGAGGACTGACAGAGCAGGTACCTAGTTAGGGGAGGACTGACAGAGCAGGTACCTAGTACAGGGAGGACTGACAGAGGAGGTACCTAGTACGCGAAGGACTGACAGAGCAGGTACCTGGTACTGGGAGGACTGACATAGCAGGTACCTAGTACGGCAAGGACTGACAGTGCAGGTACCTGGTACGGGGAGAACTGACAGAGCAGGCACCTAGTACGGGAAGTACTGACAGAGCAGGTACCTAGTACGGGAAGGACTGACAGAGCAGGTACCTGGTACGGGGAGGACTGACAGAGCAGGTACCTGGTACGGGGAGGACTGACAGAGCAGGTACCTAGTACGGCAAGGACTGACAGTGCAGGTACCTGGTACGGGGAGGACTGACAGAGCAGGTACCTAGTACGGGGAGGACTGACAGAGCAGGTACCTAGTACGGGGAGGACTGACAGAGCAGGTACCTAGCACGGGGAGGACTGACAGAGCAGGTACCTAGTACGGGGAGGACTGACAGAGCAGGTACCTAGTACGGGGAGGACTGACAGAGGAGGTACCTAGTACGGCGAGGACTGACAGTGCAGGTACCTGGTACGGGGAGGACTGACAGAGCAGGTTCCTAGTACGGGGAGGACTGACAGAGCAGTACCCAGTACGGTGAGGACTGACAGAGGAGGTACCTAGTACAGGGAGTACTGACAGAGGAGGTACCTAGTACAGGGAGGACTGACAGAGGAGGTACCTAGTACAGGGAGGACTGACAGAGGAGGTACCTAGTACAGGGAGGACTGACAGAGGAGGTACCTAGTACAGGGAGGACTGACAGAGCAGGTACCTAGTACAGGGAGGACTGACAGAGCAGGTACCTAGTACAGGGAGGACTGACAGAGGAGGTACCTAGTACAGGGAGGACTGACAGTGGAGGTACCTAGTACGGGGAGGACTGACAGAGCAGGTACCTAGTTAGGGGAGGACTGACAGAGCAGGTACCTAGTACAGGGAGGACTGACAGAGGAGGTACCTAGTACGCGAAGGACTGACAGAGCAGGTACCTGGTACTGGGAGGACTGACATAGCAGGTACCTAGTACGGCAAGGACTGACAGTGCAGGTACCTGGTACGGGGAGAACTGACAGAGCAGGCACCTAGTACGGGAAGTACTGACAGAGCAGGTACCTAGTACGGGAAGGACTGACAGAGCAGGTACCTGGTACGGGGAGGACTGACAGAGCAGGTACCTGGTACGGGGAGGACTGACAGAGCAGGTACCTAGTACGGCAAGGACTGACAGTGCAGGTACCTGGTACGGGGAGGACTGACAGAGCAGGTACCTAGTACGGGGAGGACTGACAGAGCAGGTACCTAGTACGGGGAGGACTGACAGAGCAGGTACCTAGCACGGGGAGGACTGACAGAGCAGGTACCTAGTACGGGGAGGACTGACAGAGCAGGTACCTAGTACGGGGAGGACTGACAGAGGAGGTACCTAGTACGGCGAGGACTGACAGTGCAGGTACCTGGTACGGGGAGGACTGACAGAGCAGGTTCCTAGTACGGGGAGGACTGACAGAGCAGTACCCAGTACGGTGAGGACTGACAGAGCAGGTACCTAGTACGGGGGGACTGACAGAGCAGGTACCTAGTATGGTGAGGAATGACAGAAAAGGTATCTAGTACGGGGAGGACTGACAGAACAGGTACATAATACGGGGAGGACTGACAGAACAGGTACATAATACGGGGAGGACTGACAGAGGAGGTACCTAGTATGGGGGGGACTGACAGAGCAGGTACCTAATATGGTGAGGAATTTCAGAAAAGGTACCTAATACGGGGAGGACTGTCAGAATAGGTACCAAGTACGGGGAGAACTGACAGGGCAGGTACCTAGTACAGGGAGGACTGACAGAGCAGGTACCTGGTATGGGGAAGACTGACAGGGCAGGTACCTGGTATGGTGAGGACTGACAGGGCAGGTACCTGGTATGGGGAGGACTGACAGAGCCGGTACCTGGTATGGGGAGGACTGACAGAGCAGGTACCTGGTACGGGGAAGACTGACAGGGCAGGTACCTGGTATGGTGAGGACAGGGCAGGTACCTGGTATGGGGAGGACTGACAGAGCAGTTACCTAGTACAGGGAGGACTGACAGATTAGGCACCAAGTACGGGGAAAACTGACAGGGCAGGTACCTAGTACAGGGAGGAATGACAGAGCAGGTACCTGGTACGGGGAAGACTGACAGAGCCGGTACCTAGTACAGGGAGGACTGACAGGGCAGGTCCCCGGTATGGGGAGGACTGACAGAGCCGGTACCTAGTACAGGGAGGACTGACAGAGCAGGTACCTGTTTAGAAAGCTGTTCCTCGCAGAGTTTATAGAGAGCAGAACATTTCTGAGACAAAGACACATTGTCCACAAACCCACAACTTGCAAGCTTCACTCGTATTATAAGCTGAAGTATTGGGAATCAAAAATATAAAGTTAGAATTTGGTTTGATGGATACAGAATGCAATGTTGTGACATATTAATCCTTATTTCGGAATCTTTCCATTAGTTCTACACAGAATCCAGAATAATGATGAGTATTGGAATCATTGCTAAACCATCTGACCCTTTAATACGTAACTAATGGGACAGTACTGGAACTGTGTCCTTACACAACACTGTAAAGACTAATTGGATTATTATAAAAGGTTGACTTACAGATGTTCTTATATATCTTTGCAGCAGAATGTATGCCTTGAAAAGATGCCTGCCTGCCGGCGAGTGCACCCATGGGTACTGGTAAGAATTTACAGCCCTGACAATTATCAGACGACGCACATGCGCATGGCACGCTATGCACAACCATGAGCCGTCCATGTGAAGGCAGCCAGCGATGGCTAGCCATCAGCAACTGCTCGCAGGGTGATTGACACCCCTGCGGCCGTTTGGAGGTGGTAACCCTGCATTTATTATTGAGACCTGAGACCCATGGTGTCTATGGATTCAGTATTGAATCCCGGCGGTCGGGATCCCGGCGTACAGAATCCCGACGCCGGAATCCCGACAGCCGAAATGCCGACAAGGGGGGGGCGTGGAACGCCCCCCCTTGCGGGCTCGCTGCGCTCGCCACGCAGCGGGCCCGGTGCCTCGCTACGCTCGGCACACTAATTTATTCTCCCTCCAGGGGTGTCGTGGACACCCCAGGAGGGAGAATGTGTCGGCATTTCGGCGGTCGGGATTCCGGCGTCGGGATTCTCAACGCCGGGATCCCGACCGCCGGGATATTAACTGCATCCCGTGTCTATCACTGAGACCTATGGTGTCTATCACTGATACCTGAGACCCATGGTGTCTATCACTGAGACTGATGGTGTCTATCACTGATACCTGAGACCCATGGTGTCTATCACTGAGACCTGAGACCCATGGTGTCTGTCACTGATACCGGAGACCCATGGTGTCTATCACTGAGACCGATGGTGTCTATCACTGATACCTGAGACCCATGGTGTCTATCACTGAGACCAGAGACCCATGGCGTCTATCACTCATACCTGAGACCCATGGTGTCTATCACTGAGACCAATGGCGTCTATCACTGATACCTGAGACCCATGGCAACTATCACTGATACCTGAGACCCATGGCGTCTATCACTGAGACCAATGGTGTCTATCACTGATACCTGAGACCCATGGCAACTATCACTGATACCTGAGACCCATGGTGTCTATCACTGATACCGGAAACCCATGGTGTCTATCACTGACACCGATGGCGTCTATCACTGAGACCTGAGACCCATGGCATCTATCACTGATACCTGAGACCCATGGCATTTATCACTGAGACCTGAGACCCATGGCATCTATACTAGGACCTGAGACCCATGGCGTTTATCACTGAGACCTGAGACCCATGGTGTCTATCACTGAGACCCATGGTGTCTATCACTGATACCTGAGACCCATGGTGTCTATCACTGAGACCAGAAACCCATGGCGTCTATCACTCATACCTGAGACCCATGGTGTCTATCACTGAGACCAATGGCGTCTATCACTGATACCTGAGACCCATGGCAACTATCACTGATACCTGAGACCCATGGCGTCTATCACTGATACCTGAGACCCATTGTGTCTATCACTGAGACCCATGGTGTCTATCGCTGAGACCTATGGCGTCTATCACTGAGCCCTGAGACCCATGGTATCTATCACTGATACCTGAGACCCATGGTGTCTATCACTGAGACCTGAGACCCATGGTGTCTATCACTGATACCGGAGACCCATGGTGTCTATCACTGATACCGGAGACCCATGGTGTCTATCACTGATACCGGAGACCCATGGTGTCTATCACTGAGACCAATGGTGTCTATCACTGATACCTGAGACCCATGGCAACTATCACTGATACCTGAGACCCATGGTGTCTATCACTGAGACCAATGGCGTCTATCACTGATACCTGAGACCCATGGCAACTATCACTGATACCTGAGACCCATGGCGTCTATCACTGATACCTGAGACCCATTGTGTCTATCACTGAGACCTGAGATGCATGGTGTCTATCACTGAGACCTGAGACCCATGGTGTCTATCGCTGAGACCTATGGCGTCTATCACTGAGCCCTGAGACCCATGGTATCTATCACTGATACCTGAGACCCATGGTGTCTATCACTGAGACCTGAGACCCATGGTGTCTATCACTGATACCGGAGACCCATGGTGTCTATCACTGATACCGGAGACCCATGGTGTCTATCACTGATACCTGAGACCCATGGTGTCTATCACTGATACCGGAAACCCATGGTGTCTATCACTGACACCGATGGCGTCTATCACTGAGACCTGAGACCCATGGCATCTATCACTGATACCTGAGACCCATGGCATTTATCACTGAGACCTGAGACCCATGGCATCTATACTAGGACCTGGGACCCATGGCGTTTATCACTGAGACCTGAGACCCATGGTGTCTATCACTGAGACCCATGGTGTCTATCACTGATACCTGAGACCCATGGTGTCTATCACTGAGACCAGAAACCCATGGCGTCTATCACTCATACCTGAGACCCATGGTGTCTATCACTGAGACCAATGGCGTCTATCACTGATACCTGAGACCCATGGCAACTATCACTGATACCTGAGACCCATGGCGTCTATCACTGATACCTGAGACCCATTGTGTCTATCACTGAGACCCATGGTGTCTATCGCTGAGACCTATGGCGTCTATCACTGAGCCCTGAGACCCATGGTATCTATCACTGATACCTGAGACCCATGGTGTCTATCACTGAGACCTGAGACCCATGGTGTCTATCACTGATACCGGAGACCCATGGTGTCTATCACTGATACCGGAGACCCATGGTGTCTATCACTGATACCTGAGACCCATGGTGTCTATCACTGATACCGGAAACCCATGGTGTCTATCACTGACACCGATGGCGTCTATCACTAAGACCTGAGACCCATGGTGTCTATCACTGAGACCCATGGCATCTATCACTGATACCTGAGACCCATGGCGTTTATCACTGAGACCTGAGACCCATGGCATCTATACTAGGACCTGGGACCCATGGTGTCTATCACTGACAGATGGCGTCTATCACTGAGACCTGAGACCCATGGTGTCTATCACTGAGACCCATGGCATCTATCACTGATACCTGAGACCCATGGCGTTTATCACTGAGACCTGAGACCCATGGCATCTATACTAGGACCTGGGACCCATGGTGTCTTTCACTGATACCTGAGACCCATGGCGTTTATCACTGAGACCTGAGACCCATGGCATCTATACTAGGACCTGGGACCCCTGGCGTTTATCACTGAGACCTGAGACCCATGGCGTTTATCACTGAGACTTGAGACCCATGGCGTCTATCACTGAGACCTGAGACCCATGGTGTCTATCACTGAGACCTGAGACCTATGGCGTCTATCACTGAGACCCATGGTGTCTATCACTGAGACCTGAGACCCATGGCGTTTATCACTGAGACCTGAGACCCATGGCGTCTATCACTGAGACCTGAGACCCATGGCATCTATCACTAGGACCTGGGACCCATGGCGTCTATGACTGAGATCTCTTGATAAAGCAACAATCAATTCTTGGGTTTTTCTTTTCTAATTCATGTAACTAGTGAGTGGGTGAAGAAAGACGTTACCTGCCTGTCTGGTAACATCATAGAAATAGTTCTAAACTGTATCTTCAGGTTGTGAGGTAGCTCCTGACATGTGGCATTCCCTGGATTCTATGAAAAACAACACTATGTATCAGCACAAGCCAGAGGATCATCCCAGCGTCATTTTCAGAATTGATAAAATAGAAATGTGTAAGAAATTTACCATTGTAAAAAAGATTGCAAATTCTGGATTTAGGTGAACAGTACCCCCATCACTAAACACAAATTGCTTTCTTCTTTCTTTCCGTGCACTTAACACAGTATTGATTTGCTGTGCAGCCACTGACATCACTGGGAGCTCAACGTGGTGGAATTCATCAAAGACTCCCCAGGATCCTGACTGTGTAAGACCTACCAACAGAAAAGAAAATATCACTGACAAAGCTGCAGCTAATCTATGCCTCTAAACATTTAAAAAACAGAATTGGGCCAAAATGTAATCCTTTTCTTAAAAAATGTTGAACCCCGCCCATAGATACACCTATGTTATTCGCAAAACCACACCCCCTTTTTTAGGTCTGCTCTGCAAGGCAATACCACCAATGTTAAGAGACAGGCTCATCTTTGAAATGATGTACAGTATGTGTTTTGAACTTTTACGTTAATAAACGCATTGCATGTAGTTCAGATCACACCGTTTCTGTGGGGCTTGTGATGCTACAGTATGTGATGCGCGCTCCCGCGTACTTTAAATTGTATAGTACAAAAAGTATGTGCAGACAGTACATTTTGTACTAAATCGCATCACTGTTGTAGTACATAGGATACAATTTAAACTAATTGTATAATGTAGTTTAGTCCTAATTGTACTGTATGCTGTTCAAATGGCATACAATGAAAACCGCATAGCATTGTATAGCAAAATACCATAGCATTGCATAGCCCTGAAGTTCAAATTGTACAGCACCATTGTATACATCAAACCCCACCTACAACACATCGTACGGTGTATTGGCACCTTTAGGCCCATCTATTTAATTACTTAATCAATATTTGCATTTGAATGAGATAGTTAAGGATAGTCCCATATTATGTTTATAGAGGAAGACAGAGGATGTTTTTATCAAATGAAATGTATTTTGTAGCTTATTTTGCATTTACAGTATATTTGCATTTAATTGTATTTTACATTGAAATACGACTTTTGCACTTAATAATGATGGTGTTTAGTCACTTCATTACAGTACTATATTGTCTACAAATTAAAAGCCCAGTAAAATGACGGCTTAGTCCCTAGCTTCCCTACTTCCAATATCTCTCTTCAGTTTCCTTTTTCCATTTCCAGCAAGTTTGAAACAGATCATTTTGCTCTCACTTTCTGTTAAGGAGTCATTTGGTCCATTGAGTGGCCTCTAGTGGTCACTGGCGGTACTTCACCACAGAGGTGAGGAGTAGTTAAGGTCTGGACACAGTGCGATTCAGGTTTGATTCCATTTTGACTATCCAATTTTGGCTAACTGGACTTTAGATTTAAGGTGTGTACACATGTTATGTGGTGGCTGCCGATCATGATTCAACAGAGGGAGGGATGGCCTGAGGGTAGGGCCTGGCATGCTGCATTGAGCTACAGAGAGCTGCTGCTAGCTACTTCAGGGGCGGGCTGTGATATTATTAAGCTCTGCTCCAAATGCTGTTATTCATAGGTCGTTTAACTCTGCCCTCTCCACTCCGAGCAGCAATCTCAGCTATTGTCTCCATTCTGCCCACAATTCACTTGGAATCAAGCAGGATGCAGGAGGGCTTCCCACTCTACCAGGTGTGTGGGGAACTACCCGAAGAATCAAGTCTCTGGAAACTTCAAGGATAGTAGACAAGTAATGGTGTCAAAACTCAGATTTAAATTGCAGTGTAAAAATAATATTTGAGGGCTACATGCAAAAGCAGACAGTGTTTACCATGCATGCAAAAATATAAATGTGCATGTCCCCTGCAGTGCAGCATGGTTTTTCCAGGTGCACAGTCAGTTGCATTTTATTGCCTAAAGGCCCCCTAACACTTGAACGATTTTTTTGGCCGATTGCCCGATTTCTGACCGATCGTCCGATATATAGGCCGATTTTACCGATAATCGGCCGATTATCGGTAAAAATCAGCCGATATATCGGACGCTCGGTTGTAAATCGGACAATCGGCCAAAAAATCATTCTAGTGTGTGGGGGCCTTTACTCCCACGGTTAGGTCTAAATTCAAGTGGGCTAAGGGACCTAGGGGTGAATTTATGAAGCTTGGAGAAGTGTTATCTATCCCCATAAAGAACGTTATGAGCAAGGTGATAATGGTTCAGCCATTCAGCTCTTACCTGTCAATTTACATATTGTAGCTGATTGGCTGAACCATTATCACCTTGCTCATAACGTTCTTTATGGGGATAGATAACACTTCTCCAAGCTTCATAAATTCACCCCTGAGTGACGTGGCAGGGGAGGAGACGGGGGCGGAGAGGAGGAGCAAGGTTGGAACAAGGGTCCCAAATGGACGCTTGCCACGCTTCGGGCACGGTGGCTCGCTTTGCTCGCCAGCTGTTTACTAAAGGCAACCAGTGCCGGCCTTGCTCCTCCCCCTGGGCATCAAAGGTCTTTTAGCCCACTACAATTTAGCAACTACCTTACTTCCCACCTCAAAAACAGGCCTAAAGCTGCTAGATATAAAGCGTCAATAAATTTTAAGGTAAAACCAACCCAGGACATAAAATAAAATAATGGTACCTTTAAATATTCTCCCTAAACCTCTAAAGTCCATCTGATCAGAACAGCTGAACACCACAACATATTTGCCCAATGCTTTTCCCATATCCTTTAAGATTTCAGTCTTCCCCGTGCCAGCTGGTCCTGCAGGAACTCCAATCATATTCATTGCTATAGCTTGGGCTAATGCAATGTAGCACCTGCCAATGATAAAAAAGTATAAATAAAGAAATAATAATAATTACTAGCAGACTAAATACCATCAGGCCAGTTATAACAGGTTTATGTACAATAATATTACTGGCTAACTTTAAAAAAAGAAAAACATATTTTTTAATATATGAGCACATTTAGAGCTGGTTCGTTTAAGCTGGTTCAGCAATGTTTACATTAACTTACAAATACAAAAATTAAAGAACATTTGTAAGAAACATTTTAAACACCTTAAAAATGCAAAATGTGCTTTTATTTGTCAAAATTGATAATGTACCATACGTGTAATTTTGCATTTTGCTCCCGTTAAATTCATTTTATGCACATTGGGATGCTAACCAGTTGCACAAGCAGCCTTTGTTGATTAAAATGATATACAGCATGCATATTATCTGTATGTAATTGTGACTGTATCTGCATAAAAATATTCTGATGCAGTGTTTATCAGGCAGAGTGTAACATTATTTTTTATTCCGATAGTCGCAATTAGAGACAAGCCACATATCACTGTAAGTGACTGCATGTACATAACTAACAATGTTACACTGTTTGCCTGTTTCACACACTGTATTGAAACCTTTTTTAATGAAAATATAGTCGCAATTAAATACAGAATATAATCAAGCTGTATATCATTTTTATCAGCAAAACTGCTTGTGCAGGACAGGACATGAGCTATTTTCACAAATCAGTATATTTAGCATTTTTAAGATTAGAAATTATTTATTTTAAGGTTTATTACAAATGTGCTCTAATTTTCTACTTGTAAATAATTTTAAACATTGCCGATTATTACTCACCCAAACAAACTAGCTCTAATTATGTTCGACAATATCAAGCTGTCTTGAGTGAGACTTGCTGACTCAGTTCCCATTACTTCCAGGACTGCCCATACAGCAAAATACATGGTCCTGAGAGACAAATCTGCAGCTAGCTATGTCTTAATGTCATAAGAAGGAAGATTATAATTTTACAGTTTCAGTGGCGTTCAGTAAACGTACCGAATAGTTAATGGTGTGATCACAAGACGATTAGTGCAGCCCAGAAATTCATTCTGATACACAAAGTCCACATCTGTAATAGATACGATCACTTGGGCCCCTTCTTCACGGAAGTAGAACCGGCTCTGCTTCAGCCACTCAAAGTCGGTTACTGATCGAATGTGCATTTTCACCTAATATAAAGGCATGCATTATTTTTTATGAAAACCCGTGTACATGCCTTAATCAGAACAAAATTGTAATTGTATAATTAGTTTGATATATGAACACCAAGGAGGCTCTCTGGGGGAAAGTAGCTATATGTAAAACATCACCACTTGTGTTCATGCCCATTAGTGCTTTTACATATAAACATGTCTGATACTACCGTCTTTCCCCGATAATTAGACCTACCCCGATAATAAGCCCTACCCCAGATTTTGGACGCTGGTCCAAAATAAGCCCTCCCCCGAAATTAAGCCCTACCATTTTCCCAATGTTATTGTATGTGCACCATATGTGCAGTCTCCGCTCAGCCCCCGCTGACCCCCGCTGACCCCCGCTGACCCCCGCTGCCCTCCGCTCACCTCCTCTTACTCACCAGCAGCACCGCAGCTCCCGTTCTCAGGGATGCATTGCAGTAGGCGCGGCGTGACGTCACGCCGCGCACATCACACGGCTGAACTGGCTGGCTGCTGCTCACCACACAGCGCCATCAACGGACATCAAGTTAAACAGGTGGGGGCATAAAATACCGGCACATTACCATAAATTATGGATCATTTGGGGGGCATTTCATACAGGCGCAGTGTGGAATGTTTAAAAGGCGCAGTGGGGAATAAAATAAGCCCTCCCCCGAAAATAAGACCTATGGTCTTTTTTTAGGGAAAAAAAAAAATAAGACAGTGTCTTATTATCGGGGAAAGACGGTAGAAATAACACCACATCCACCTTTTCTTGTGTGGATTCCAGCTGTTGTATGTTACACTTTTTATTTGTGTATTTATTGTAGATGTATCAGATGCTTCTACAGTGAGCTCCAAACGCTGGTGACATTAACAGCGAATACATGGCTAATGGCAGCCAGTGTTATTAGAACTTACGGGTTTAAAATGACACCATATTACAGAAAATGCTAATTCACTAAAATATATTACCAAGTCATCAAAGACGTTCCGTTGGTGTAAATGAATTGTGATTAGGGCTTCATATTTCACCCTATCACACTTCTTAAGGGTAAGAGTTGTCTGACCAATAAGGGAATTCAGGATGCCAAGAAACTTCTGGTTGGTTGTTTGCAGAATCTTCTTGTCTTCCTTTGCCTTGGTCAGAGCTCTCTCTGAGTCCATTGTCCATAACATCTGAATTCCTAAAAGTCCAACCTGTAGAGAAGATAGATGTACATTTATATAATGATAGTTCTAAACAAATAACTTATTTTTAAACATTCTAATATTGTGAGGATGACAACAAGAACAATTTGTATTTATTTATTACTTGCTAGTAAATACAGTTTTGTATTTACTATGGAGTTAAGCCATTCCATGGGATTTTGAGAACCAGTGTAGAACACAATTTGTATATTGGTATCACATTACAGCTACATATAATGGGACCGATTCTGAGTCAGACGGAAAAGTGCATTTAGTAGCATGTATTGGCGGTCACCTGTCTGCAGGTTTATGCAAGTGTCACTACAAACTCCTTCTCTTGTGCACAGCTGGACTGCTCAATGACGGAGGTACTCAATTGGTGCATCCTTATACACCACCATCTAAACTTACACCAGACCTATGGCAGGTGCAGTGCCTCAATCTAACTACGGCCTCCTATGCCCGTGGGTGTGTGTCTGTTAACGATGCTGCTTTCACACCCGCAATACTCCAATAACACACCCACTAAACAGACCTTGTTTGCACGCACTACTAGCTGTGTACCACTAGGAGCACCCAACACTTTTCTGCCACTCTAAGTAACGTATGCACTATAGGGTTTTTCACACATGCGCAGTTACAAATAATTACTGAACTACGTAAGCAATGGCACTGCGGTGGCTCGGACTAAGGCCCGATTCAGACCCGATCAGACCCGATCGCACAACTGTGAATTCGCAGCAGCCAGTGAGCAGTTAAGCCACCGCCCTACTCCAGTGAAATCAGGCCTTGGAATTAATGTGCGTTCTGTGCAAATAGATGTGTACGTGTGCACAGCTGTTCACACCTGTGTCAATATGTCCAAAATCCTTTGTAAACAGGCTCACCATCGAATGATTTTTACAAAGAGCACATGTCATCCCAGGTGCCACATAGCCTGAGACTTACGTGGCCCTGAGAGTAAAAACAGGCACATCCGGGGTCAAGCTGACATCACAAACTATCCCCTAAGCCGGCTTGGCATGCCTACGTTTTCCCCGACAATTCCAGTAATTAGGCATGCCCTGCTTTTTTCTTAGCACTCCCAAAATATGATCGGTTTTCACCCCTACATGCCCACTCCCTGTCAATCACCTTGTGGACGGCCAGTGAACAGAACACTTGTATTGGTAATTGCTTGCTGTGCAAATATCAGACCCTAAAGCCCCAAATATGTGTAATGCACACAAAATACATAAATACAGTAGAGTATTGTGAGCTACGGTGCAATAGCTACTCTACGTGGAATTAAAGACCACAATACAATGAAAGTAAGTGGGTGATGTCACACATGGTCACCGGAGGCCACACTACTTTGACCAAGATAAAAAACCATAAAAATGAGCAATGTAATAGACAAGGGTCCTACCCAATTTTATACGTATCGGACACATAGATATATTTCATATTTTTCTGCATACAATACAGTATCTGACAGTGAAACAACTTACCTGTGCTGGAAAACTATTAAGAAAGTCAAAGAGCTGAAATCTAGTGTCAGCGATGTGAGTGTGGGCCGATCTTATGGCTCCACGCAGTGACTGCTGCTGCGTGTCTAACAGTTTTCCCAACCACACTTCTGCTGGACCCTTCGCTGATACTGGAGTCTCAAACTGGAAAGACATTTAATCGTTTATTCAACAATCTTTTAATGAGAAAGAAGTATTTGTACAAACAGTGGCAGCCATTTTGTATCATTATTGAAGTACATGTACAGTATGTTTAATAAGATTATATATATGTCTGTATTGTAATTTACTGTACAGTGTTTTCTGTGTATATAAGGCAAGCTGGCAGTCCACTGTACACTGGTGAATGCTGGTGACTGTGGGGTGTCTGTGGGGTGTATCAATAATTCTTTGCAATTTAGCAAAACATTATAGGCCAGATGCACTAAGCTTTAAAAAGTGACAAAGTGACAAGAGATAAAGTAGCAGCCAATCAGATCATATCTGCTATGTTATAGGCTGTGGGGCAGATGTATTAAGCCTGAAAAAGAGATAAATGCAAGGGTGATAAAGAGTGATAAATGTCCAGCCAATGAGCTTCTAACTGTTGTTATACGCAGTTTGGAAAATGTCAGTTAGGGGCCAACTGGTTGAACATTTATTGTTCTGTATTTCCCTTGCGTTTATTTCTTTTTAAGGCTGAATACATCTGGCAATATTTTGAAAAGTGACAGTTATGAGCTGATTCACTGGTAGTTAATCACCAGCTAAACTCTTGGATGTTACTAGACACTGTGTACAGTTCAATACTTTACTCTGGATTTTTCTGGGATTATTTTCTGCTATACCTGCAGTAACTTTATTTCAGATGGGATATTTGCCCCTGGTTCTGCCACTACATGTAGGATTATAAAACTTTTTATTGAGACTTAATTGATTTATTGAGAATTTGAAAAATTAGTGGGGTTTTTTCCCATTAACTGTTGTTTTTTAATTCAAGTGCTGTACCTCCTAGAAAAAAAGAGTAAAGCTTTCAATTTCAGACAAGATACGCTTACCTGAATCTTTTCTCCTTCCTGTGATATTACAGATGATATCAAGTTGTAGTCATTTCCTAAGAACTCTACTTCATTTATATCGTAAGACAATGCTGGTAGGTACGCCTGTGAGCATTATAAATGAATTATAATTACATAAATTACATATAATCCTCAACAAAAGCAATATTTCAGTATACAAAAGCCAAGACACAGGGCATGATGCTTATAAACATTAGTCGCAGGCATGTGGTGGTTCTCTGTGCAAGCACCGAAGACATACTGCCCATGTGTTCCAATGGTAACCGCCAGGTGGTAATCTGGCTGGTGATTAGGAGTTGGCTGATGTATCAGCGAGATCAAAACTGCTCACACTAGCGCCCATTGACCTACGGACATTCTGCAACTGCCATAGTAGGTGCAATGTTCAACAGCCCAGCCGATGGTCTGCTGAAAGTGGGAATCTCAACTGGACCCATCAGGTGCGATATTTGCCTATGGGTGCAGCAGTGGCTGTGACAAAAGTCTCAGCCTTTGCTCCCTCCACCTCTGAAACAAATCCATAATGTGTTATTACATATGTTATGTGCAGAAATCAAAATAGGGTGAAACAGTAGCACTCTGGGTCTGAATTAGAGTTAGTCACAATTTGATGGCATTATACTAGAAGAACAACATTGTGGCTTGATGTGTTTATTTTATAATTCACACACTGTAAGTTGTATGCAACCTAAAATATACACCCAGAGGACACGGATGCAACTAAAAAAACGTTTTATGATGCGGATGGCTTCCGTATCTATGCTGATTAAAAAAAGAGAGAAAATTGCAACTTGTTGCATCGCAGCATTATGCCAGCATGGGATCCAGTGTTTTTCTGACAAGGCTATCTGGCCCATGAGAATGGTGCCCATTTATCATAAGTCATTTCAGCTTAAGCTGACCAGGCTGTGGCTGGTGTCTAACAGATAGACCCCATTATCCAGTCTAGACTGGTACAGGTTTATGCTTTGGCAGGGGTAACCCAAACAGGCTGTTGCCCACTTTAGCTGTAAACAAACCAGATTATAACACTGGTGCTGGTTACTACATTTGTAGAGTAGGGGTCATGCTATTAAAAAAGTAATAATAATAAACTATTAATGATGCGGATTCGCGTCGACCCATCGATTTGAAACTGCTGAAGGGTTTGATGTCACCATTTAAGGCTGCGTTGTTTACAGTAGGTTGGCGTTTGCCTTGGCCTTTTTCGGGGCTTTTAGGGTAAGTGAAGTGGGCGCTAGAAACATGACCTCATTGGACACAGGGATCTTGCTTTGCAACGTTCTCTTGCGAGACAATGTGTTGCTGTGTGAACTTGCTCGCTCTAAAACAGACCAGGCTGGGCGGGACGTTGGGTGTCTCTGGCGGCTCAAAACAAGGTTGAGGCTTGCACTGTACAGTTGGCGCAAGCGTACTTGCAGATGCGCCCTTCAGGGGTTGGCGGCCAGTTGCTTGTGCATGCCGATGGGGTTCCTCTCCCTAAAGGCTCATACACACTGGGCGAATTTGAGCTGAAAGTCGCTCAAAACAGCAGGTTTGAGTGGCTTTCAGCTCAAAGTCGGCCAGTGTGTATGGACCGGCGATGAGCGGTGAGCGCTGCTGCGTGGTCCCGCAACATCACCGGGAAAGCCACCCATATGCTGATTATACCAGCAGATGAGCGCTCTGCTATGCAACGCTGTCCTCCCCCCTCCGTCGGCGCCGGGCAGGGGGAAAGCCGCTCAGTGTGTATGCACTGAGCGGCTTTCCCCGCACATCATCGCTGTCCATACACGCTGGGCAGTCACCCAGTGTGTATGGACCTTTAGTTTCAATTATCCCAGCAGGTTAGACTGTTATTTCCTTTGGTGCTATCATGTTTATCAATGAATAGGCTTAGTCCTTTTAGCCATGTAGTACATGACAATGGAGGTAAAATAAAGGAGGGTATCTACTTGAAGTAGTTTGAACTTTAACGTTGTATTTCAATAATACGCATTGTCTGATTAATCCACAAACCAGCTAAGGTGCTAGCAATGTCGGTTACCATTTTTTCTTTGCAATCTGTGATGTTCTTATTACAGCTATTGAATACAGTCTATATATGTAGTGCTACTTCAAAGAAGCCATAAGAATATGATTGTACCTGTATGTTGTGCGAATCAGCAGCTTGGCCAAGAATCTCCACAAGCAAAGGGTCAGATATAAAAAAGAATCTTGGAAATGTAAGTCTTATTTTCTCCAAATACCTTTAAAAGAACAGAAGGGAGTGACCCTAGGGCCACGTAGGAGCTGAGATATTCTACTATTACAATAAATTAGTATGTGTAACTTTACTGCCAGGCAAGACTGAAGCCGCTTTTAAAAAGGATGTGTAGCCTTTTATAGGAAGAAACAAGAGAGAGATAAATGACTTTGGCCCAAAAGGGTCGCTGTCACTTTAAGACGCACAGTCTTGTCAGGACAAATGATAGTTCATTCAGAGTTAATAAAAATGGGTACATTTATTAAAATTACTTATGCATAATATAGATGTGCACTTCATAACAACAATAGGAAAACATACAAGACAGACAACATACAACATATACTGCTGGCAATGATACTGAATTAGTGAGGCTTAATGATGGCTCAAGTTGGATAATTCATATGCATGCCTCCCAACTGTCACGATTACAGCGGGACAGTCCCGATTTTCGGGTCCTGTCCCGCTGTCCCACCCGCGGCAGGCATTGTCCCGCTGCGGGGGGTAGCAGTTGGGAGACCCCCCAATCTAGTAGAATAGACGCTGTGCGCATGCGCACAGCGTCTATTCTCGTATGAAAATGAGGTTGCGGCTAATTAACATAAACCACGCCCTCATTTGCATATGCCCCGTCCCCTTTTCGGGCGCTCGGGCGGCGAATCAGGACAGAAGTTGGGAGGTATGCATATGTAGATATTTAAAAGAAAACAACCGAAAATGATGTATTGCTGATCTTTATCATTATTGTAACATTATATTAAAAAAAGTTTTTGTGATGTACAGAATATGGTATAAAAAGTTTTTTTCAAAATGACGATCCAGCTCTCATGCAGCCATGCACTATGGGGCCGATTCACACCTGTTCATACAAGTCCGAATTCGGCACCATCTCTCTCGACAAGGTTCACAAATTGAGTGACAGGCAGGGGGCGGGCGCTGGGAGCGAATGCACGGCGAGGTTCACAAATTGAGTGACAGGCAGGGGGCGGTCACTGGGAGCGAATGCACCGGCGAGGTTCACCATTTTAGCTGGATTGTATCACAGTATACAACTGATTACTCTGCCTGCCTGGCCTCACTATGGGGAATATTTATAAAGCCCGTTGGCCTTGATAATTGTTGCCATGATTGCTACTAAATGAAGTGCCACGGCTATTTAAGACCATAATATAGTCAATATCACAGATAAACATTACATCCATACAATGTACATGGACAATGTGCTAGCTAACAAAAATGTCAAAATGAAATGTTTTTGATGCTATCATACTGTTGACAGGGCACAAAGGGATGTCCATTGGATCCCATTGCCTGCTTAGGACCTCAAAGTGAGCATGTGCAGTAACACCACAGAGACAAAGATCAGCTGTATAAACCTTTGCTGTTACAATTATTGGTAAAAGTACAGGCTTTGGAGCTTGAGTGCAGCACTGAGAGAGACTTCCATCCACTGTGAAATAGTGGGCCAAATGTACAGTATTAAGCCTTTACAAGTGACAGTGGGGCAGATGTATTAAGCCTTAACAACTGATAAAGAACCAGACAATTAGCTCATAACTGGCGTATTGCAGACTGGGTTTGAAAAAGGACAGGTAGTAACTGATTGGCTTGTTCTTTATCACCCTCCACTTTATCGCTTGTTAAGGCTTAATACATTTTGCCCAGTATGCCTTATAAGTAGGGGAATTAATCCTATAAAAAAGAAAACTATTGAAAGAGAAGCTTGGAATGAAAAGGAATGTGTTGAAAGAGAGGCTTGGAATTGAAAAGGAATGTGTTGAAAGTGAGGCTTGGAATGGAAAAGGAATGGGTTGAAAGTGAGGCTTGGAATGGAAAAAGAATGTGTTGAAAGAGAGGCTTGGAATGGAAAAGGAATGTGTTGAAAGTGAGGCTTGGAATGAAAAAGAAATGTGTTAAAAGTGAGGCTTGGAATGGAAAAGCAATGTGTTGAAAGTGAGGCTTGGAATGGAAAAGGAATGTGTTGAAAGTGAGGCTTGTAATGGAAAAGGAATGTGTTGAAAGAGAGGCTTGAAATGGAAAAGGAATGTGTTGAAAGAGAGGCTTGGAATGGAAAAGGAATGTGTTGAAAGTGAGGCTTGGAATGGAAAAGGAATGTGTTGAAAGAGAGGCTTGGAATGAAAAGGAATGTGTTGAAAGAGAGGCTTGGAATTGAAAAGGAATGTGTTGAAAGTGAGGCTTGGAATGGAAAAGGAATGTGTTGAAAGAGAGGCTTGGAATGGAAAAGGAATGTGTTGAAAGAGAGGCTTGGAATGGAAAAGGAATGTGTTGAAAGTGAGGCTTGGAATGAAAAAGAAATGTGTTAAAAGTGAGGCTTGGAATGGAAAAGGAATGTGTTGAAAGAGAGGCTTGGAATGGAAAAGGAATGTGTTGAAAGTGAGGCTTGGAATGGAAAAGGAATGTGTTGAAAGTGAGGCTTGGAATGAAAAAGGAATGTGTTGAAAGAGAGGCTTGGAATGGAAAAGGAATGTGTTGAAAGTGAGGCTTGGAATGGAAAAGGAATGTGTTGAAAGAGAGGCTTGTAATGGAAAAGGGATGTGTTGAAAGAGAGGCTTGGAATGGAAAAGGAATGTGTTGAAAGAGAAGCTTGGAATGGAAAAGGAATGTGTTGAAAGTGAGGCTTGGAATGGAAAAGGAATGTGTTGAAAGAGAGGCTTGGAATGGAAAAGGAATGTGTTGAAAGTGAGGCTTGGAATGGAAAAGGAATGTGTTGAAATAGAGGCTTGTAATGGAAAAGGGATGTGTTGAAAGAGAGGCTTGGAATGGAAAAGGAATGTTTTGAAAGTGAGGCTGAGGAAAGCTGTTAAGAAAGTTCTTAGAGAAGATCTACAAGAAAATAGTGGAAACATGCTAGAAAATGTTCAATGAGCTTGAAAGCGAAAGTTATTATTAATCACTTGGAATACCTTCGTGAAAACCTAAGAAACAGGATAGCCAGTTCATGGTTACAAATTTTTAACTATACTGTTTGCTATTAAAAGGGGAAAGAATGTGCCAATTCGTAAGGGTTGTCAAGTCGGGAAGAAGTGATCCGCCAGCCATCCAGGTCATCGTGTTGGGTCAATGTATGTAGGCTTGGTTTAAGAAAGGGGAGGTATGTGAGGGTTTTAGACGGTTCTGGCAGGGGGTTTTGATGGGACTTTCTGCCTCCCTGACACTCACTGCATCGTATGACTACTCCCAGCGCACTCTTTTTGCAATTGCCTGTGTCTTTAGCAGTTACTACACAGAATGAGTACATCTCCCAGCATGCTCCTCTAGGATTTCGTTTGGTGGCCCTGGTCTGTGAAACAAACACAGGTCTAGTCATGTTTCAATGTGGCTTTATGCTAGCAGACCCTAGGCAGGCTAGTATTCTGAAGGGTAGGGCAATGGGGGGGGGGGGGGGGTGTTTAGGCTGTAGGGGAAATGGTGAGTGTTATGCTGAAGTGGGGGGAAAAGTTAGGGTTAGGCTGCCAGGGGGCAGAGATTAGGCTGCAGGAGGAGGTTTAGGTAAAGGGGTAGGGTAAAATAACTTTCTTTCCGTTGGGATTCCGCTGTTTGTCTTCTAATTATCAGGATCACGGCTGTCAGGATTTTATACCAAATCCATAAAAAAGTCACTGAGTATTCTGAGTACTGACTGTCCCATAGGGATCCAGACACTTTTGTGCAAAGTCGGGTTTTATTGCAGGGTGTGAGTTCGGGTGATGTTCCCGGCATTACAATGCCGCGGCAACGGCACATCTCACTTTCGTGCACAATAGGATTGATCCCTTTGTCTGGAAATGAGGTGATACATAGTATAAGTATAATGAAATGCAAATTCCAACTGCTTGGTAGATTTTCACATTGCATGGTCAAAAAAAAGCTTAATGGCAGTTACAGAAACACAGCAGAAACTCAGTCATGTATAATAAGGAGAGGATGTGTAATCTAGAACCACATTTAACATCATTAGAGGCACTGTACAGTAAAGCATACCCTGCTAGTGACTTCTGACACAGTTCCAGCTGTCCGTGTAGATGAGTCAGCAGTTGCTCCAGGATTAAATCCCCAGCACACCATTGAATGACATTGGTCTGTTCATGAGCACGCTGGATTATTTTCACCCAGATTTTATCTATTTTCTGAAAATGTTTCACTTGCTAGACGTAAACATAAACACATTTTAGCACAATATTCTAGCTACTTGGTACCCATACAGTACTTACACAATCCACACGCACATACATACACACATGGACACACAAACAACCTGGGGTAACTGTTTTGACAATTCTCCAGCGATAAGAACAGCTTCAAGGTAAACCCAAAGATTCTGAACCACCAGCAGCTCTTGTAGGATAGCAGATGATGTGCTGAGCTTATGGATCCAGCCCTGAATTGCAGCTTTAAAAGGCATATTATACCTACAACATAAGAGGGAAGCTATTAATCTACATTAAAGTATAGGATAGTAGAGTTTTTGTTTGAATGTCTGTAGTCACGATGAAGATCTCACATTGTAAATTCTATCATCTATAACAGTGGTTCCCAACCTGGGGTACTAGTACCCCTGGGGGTACTCTGCAGAGCAGTTGGGGGTACTTGAAAATAATATTGGTAATGGCGGAATATGAAAGAAAGTATTTTGATGACAGAAGAAGACCCATTGCTATGGAGAACCATGTTGTGTCACTTATGGTTCTGTCTTCAGCATCATCAGTGTCTCATTGTGCTTTTGCCTGACCAGCAATCCACTGGGAGCTTCCCATGCTGCCCTCAGACATCAGCGATCATCTGCCCTGTACTGACACGGGTGGAAGAAGCAGCGGCATTAATCCTACAGGTGTAAGTGGGAATCCTGGAGACAGTACACAGCCAGCGGCCAGACACGGAAGGGCACGATTCCTGTCTGCTACTCCTTAATATAAGGATATGCATAAGGATACGCATACCGCTCACTTACACTCCACTCATAAGTACTGTCTATATTTTAAATTGAGAGGAGGGGTACTCATCAATGAAAAGCCTAATCAAGGGGTACGGGAGAGAAAAAAGGTTGGGAACCACTGATCTATAACAAAAACCTCTAACTATACATTACCTCTGTAACTAATATACCTCTGTGGGGGATGCGGTCATTTGGTCTACTGCATTATGGTCGACAGTCATTAGGTCGAATCCATTAGGTCGACATGCTAAAAGGTCGACATGACTCTAGGTCGACATGGGAAAAGGTCGACATGATTCTAGTTCGAAAGGTCATTAGTTCGACAGGTCATTAGTTCGACAAGGTCATTAGTTCGACTTTGTCTATGTCGACATTCACAAGGTCGACATGGAGTTTTTTACTGTTTTTTTGAGCCAACATGTGCCGACAGGCGGTATTTCATGCCCTACCATCCACTAGGACGTGGTGGGAGAATAAAATAGTGTGCCGAGCGTAGCGAGGCACCGTGCCCGACGCATAGCGAGCGCAGCGAGCGTTGCGAGGGGATGCAGTGCACTTTAAACTGTGTCCATGTCGACTGTGTTGACATTCAGGTAAAAAAAACAGTGAAAAACCCCATGTCGACCTTGTAAATGTCGACATAGACAATGTCGAACTAATGACCTTGTCGAACTAATGACCTGTCGAACTAATGACTTTTCGACCTAGAATCATGTCGACCTTTTCCCATGTCGACCTAGAGTCATGTCGACCTTTTAGCATGTCGACCTAATGGATTCGACCTAATGACTTTCGACCATAATGCAATAGACCAAATGATCCCAACCCCTCTGTGGGGTACATTTAAAAAGATGGGATTTCTGTTGAGAATGGAATGTTGCCCACAGCAAACTGATTGATTGCCCATAGCAACAACCCATGCTCAATAGCCAACTCCCATATGACAATCATCTCCCGCTATTAGTGATTGTCCTATGGGAGTCGGCTGTGAAGTGCAGACTGCCCGGCGGGATCTCACTAACCATATATGTATATAATGTAAAGTGGAACCCAAAGTATGGGGATATGTGGGGATTGTAATATGTGAAGTACTTCCAGCGGAAGTCATCTAGATGTGAATGAATCAATTAGGAGTGTAATATAAATATGAGGCCCAAGGACTGTGATGACCATGCTTCTGATGAAGGACAGCAGTCTGAAAGTGCGCTTAAGCAGATCTTTTCATCACCAATTGGACTTCATTTCTTCCTGAGGAACCTGTGGAGGTCTGATGAACTTTGAGACCACTGGCATCTCCATGTGAATGTGGCGGGCTTCTTGGGAGAAATAAATGACATACTTACCTCTATTGGTGATATGATTTTAAAGTCTTTTTATGTGAGTGCAAATGTAATTAAATGTTCATTTTTATTGAAAGAGAGTTGCACTATGTGCTTTTGAGTTTCCCCAGAACACAAGGAAAAAGGGATTTTTGTAAGAACTTATCGTTCGAATCCCTTTCTCTGATATGTTCCTGGTGATACAGCTCGACATTGGGACGTTCCAGAGCCGGTCCTTTGGGTGGGTACGCTCAGGTCTGCAGCTCTCATCACTGCTCGCCCGAATGATGCGTCCTCCGACGCGAACTCATGGAACCTATAGAATTTGGCAAAAGTGTGAACAGATGACCAAGTGGCAGCCCTGCAAACCTGCTCAGCTGTGGCCCCATGTCGAACCGCCCAAGACTGACCTGGTGGTATGCGCATTAATCCTGGCCGGTACAGGCCTACCAACTTTAGTATATGCAAAAGCAATTACAGAACGCAACCACCTAGCAATGGTCTGCTTAGAAGCAGGCCAACCAATCTTGTGTACATCATACAAAACCAACAAAGTATCAGTCTTCCTGACACACTTTACTCTGTCCACATAAATGCGCAAAGCGCGCACCACATCAAAATTCCTTAATTTGTCCCTTTTCCTTGAACCCTCTGGGGGTTGAAACACAGGCAGAACTATCTCCTGATTTAGATGAAAAGCAGAGACTACTTTTGGTAAAAATTGGGGTACTGTCCGAAGGACAGCCCTATCATCATGAAATATAAGGAAGGGAGACTTGCAGGACAATGCTCCCAATTCCGATACTCTTTTTGCTGACGCCACCGCCAACAAAAATACCAGCTTCCATGTAAGGAATTTAAGGTCAGCCGACCTTAACGGCTCAAAAGGCGCCTTTTGAAGACACTCCAGAACCAGAGATAAATCCCATGGAGCTACTGGTTGCTTGTAGGGAGGTTTCAATCTAGAAACCCCCTGCAGGAAGGTCTGTACCTCCGGTAACCATGCTATCCTTCTTTGGAAATAAATTGACAAGGCCGAGATCTGCACTTTGAGTGACTGAAGGCTTAACCCAGATGAGAAGCCATCCTGCAAAAACTCCAGCAATATAGCCAATCTAAATCGCGATGTGTGTGACTTCTGCCTTTCACACCACCTAATATATGTCTTCCAGACCCTATAATAATTTGCAGAAGACACTGACTTTCTAGCTTTTATCATGGTGTTAACCACAGCCTCTGAGAACCCTTTGTTCTTCAAGATGGCGGTCTCAACAACCAAGCCATCAAATTTAGCCGAGCTGAATCCAGATGGTTGAACGGTCCTTGGTTTAGAAGGTCTGACCTCAGAGGTAGACGCCACGAGTCCACAGACAATCTCTGAAGCCTCGAGTACCAGGACCTCCTTGGCTAATCTGGGGCCACTAAAATCACCGGAATTGCCTGGGCCTGGATCTTTTTCAAAACTCTTGCCAGCATTGGAACCGTCGGAAATACATAAAGTAGATTCCCCTCCCAGGGGATGGTCATAGCATCCACTGCTTCGGCTAATGGATCTCTCGTCCTGGCATAGAACCTGGGCACCTGATGATTGAACCTTGAAGCCATCAGGTCCACATCCGGAGTTCTCCATTTCAATGTAATCTGAACGAATACCTGTGGGTTCAGGCTCCATTCTCCTTCCAGCAGCTCCTCCCTGCTCAGGAAGTCGGCCTCTATATTCTCCACCCCTGGGATGAATATCGCTGACAATGCTGGAACATTCTGTTCCGCCCACAGGAAGATCCGGGAAACCTCCCACATAGCCAGTTTGCTGCATGTGCCTCCCTGGTGATTCAGGTACGCCACAGCTGTGGCGTTGTCGGTCTGAATCCTTAAAGGGAGCCCCTGTAATCTTTCTCCTGCCAGAAATATCACCTTCCACACAGCCCTCAGTTCCAGGATATTGATCGGCAAGGCAGACTCCTCTGAGGTCCATAAGCCCTGCAGGCGCAGGTCCAAGACTACTGCCCCCAAGCCCCTGAGACTGGCGTCGGTAGTGACTACCAGCCAGCTCCAGGACTGCAGAGACCGACCCCACTGAAGGGAATCCACCTCCATCCACCATTTCAGGGAAGACCGAGTTTCTGGAGACAACACTATGTGTTCTGACTTCATGGTCCGAGTATTCCCCGACCAGGAAGTCAGGATGTTCCACTGGAACACTCGAGAGTGGAACCTGGTGAACTGTAACGTCTCGAAAGACGCCACCATCTTCCCCAGCAGCTTGAGACACCTCCAAACTGATGTGCTCTTAGACCCGAGGATCTCTTGGACCAAGGCAGCCAGATCCCTGGCTTTTGCTTCCGGTAGGAATACCCGATGTAGATGGGTATCCAGTACAACTCCCAGGAACTGGAGTCTCTGTGACGGCACCAACTGAGACTTTTGTAAATTTAAAAGCCAACCGTGAGCCTGCAAAAACCCGATGGCTTCTGCAAAGTGACTCTTTAACTTTTCCTCCGACTCTGCTTTGAACAGCAGGTCGTCCAAATACGGAATCACAGTGATTCCCCTCAGTCGAAGCACCGCCGCCATTACTGACATTATCTTGGTGAATACCCTTGGCACTGTAGCCAGACCGAAGGGCAACGCCTGGAATTGCAAATGCAGTTCTCCTATCTCAAACCTCAATAGAGCCTGATGTTCTGGATGGATAGGTACATGAAGGTATGCGTCCTGGACATCCATGGACGCCAAAAATTCTCCCTGGTCCAGGCTCAGGAGCACAGACCGTAGAGACTCCATTTTAAAATGGTCTACCCACAGATGGATATTTAATTACTTTAAATTTAGGATCGGTCTGAAAGACCCATCTGGTTTGGGCACCAAAAACAGAGTGGAATAAAAGCCTTCTTTCCACTCCGCTCTGGGGACCGGGACCACCACACCTTTCTCCAAAAGAGAGTGAGCCGCTCCCAAGAGAGCCGCACGGAGCCGAGCCTCCTTTGGTAGTGGTGTAGGAATGAATCTGCTCGGAGGAAGACCTTTGAAGGGAATTTTGTAACCATGGGATATAGTTTCTAATACCCAGGAATCCCGGTCTAACAATGCCCACGCGTCCCTGAACCGTGTAAGACGCCCCCCCCACCTTGACCACCTCCGGGCAAAACCCCCGGTAGTCATGCGGAGGGCTTGTCCTCTCCTTTGGTACTTCGTTTCTTATGAAAGGAACCAAATTTAGACTTTGGGGCCTTGCCCCTGGAGGACTGAAATTTTCCCCTAAAGGACTGTCCTCGAAAGGACGCACCTCCTCTAGGGGAGGGCCGAAAGGACGGCCTAAAAGCAGAAAACCTTGATGTCTGCTTGGCTGCAGGAGCCGGCAGGAAGGTACTTTTGCCTCCCGTGGCTTGCTTAATAATCTCTTCCAGTTCTGAACCAAACAACAGCTTTCCTTTAAAAGCTAAAGCCTCTAAAGCCTTCTTAGACTCGGTATCCGCCTCCCAAGCTTTAAGCCAGAGTACTCTCCTGGCATTGACGGACACTGTGGAAACTCTAGAAAGAAAGAACCAAATGTAGAATAGGCGCTGGTTTCTTGTTTGCATCGATTGTAGCTCATGAAAAAAATGAAGAAATATGGACATACATTAGGGGCATATGTGTATGTTTAAGGTCTTATTAGAATTGGCCCAGATGGCAAAAAATGATGTGGCTTAAAGGCATATCGTACCCTCACTCACATAGAGTAACGGGTGTGCAAGTACATCAAGGTATCTTTTAAACTTCAATAAAAACCATAATGTGTAGTCGAGTACGTAGAATAAGTGCGTACCGTACTCACATGTACGATCACTTCTGCAATCGCATAGGGGTATCTTTTTAGGATTCCACAGATACTTCTTGGTGTTTTATAGCAAGTGTCCTCCAATGGTCCCCCAGCATAAAAAAAGAAAGAAAACGTTCTTTCTTACTCAAAAGATTTTATTGGGGGTGTAACATAAAGGATGTGCAGGGTGCAACCTGTACCCACAGATGTTGATAAGGACAAAAAGGAATCGTACCTGAAATGGCAGAGTATGGCCATCCACTGCCAGTCAGGTGCTTCCAGGGTTACAGGTGGATAGACTGCACAGCTCCTCTCCACCAATGCGTTTCGACAGGTGAACTGTCTTTCTCAAGGCTGGAGAGCAGTTGTGCCTAGTACTGGTATTTATAGTAATGGCTTTAATCATGGTGGACTCTCCCACTAAAGGGGAGGAGACCCAACCGGAAGTTGCAGTATAATGCTGAAAAGCGATGTTATAAGGCTGAGTGACATATGGCAATGATCTCCTTAGAGACCATCTGAAATTTGCATTGCCCCCTTTTTGGTATGATAAATGCGACGCTTGTTACTCATTTCTAAGCAATACAAATCATCTAAAATCCGAACCAGGAAGCGGCGGGTGACACGCATCTGAAGCGCATACGTCACTTCCGCTGCTTCAGATTAGATGTGCAGAAGGAGACTGAGCCGTCTATGCTACTCACATAGCGGAACGTCACTTCCGTCTATGTTCAGTGTGAGGAAGCGGCGGGTGACACGCAAACGTCACATCCGCCGCTCCCATGTTTATGCCAGCACGATCTCGTGAGCGTGCTTCCGGCTCATAATTTACATATCCCATATACAGCTTCCATGCTCTTATTAAGCGCGTTGACGTCACTGGCGCTGATCCTATGCGTGGTGAAAGTGCCTGGTTAATATATGAGGCTAATGACCCGCATTTGGAACGCATATAATAGGTCTGCTGGCGCTGGTATACCATACCAGCGGAGAATTAAAGTGCAAGTGCTCATGAAATATAAATAGAGGGGGATAAAGTGATCAAGCCATTATAACAATAAAATACCATTACTATTACAAAACAAGATTACTATACATAAAAATACCAAATGCAAGGATAAAAATATGAATAAAAATGAGAAAAAATACAAATACATTTATGCAGAGTAAAATGAACCATAGTAGCAGAAATCACAGGAATATCATAAAAACCATTTTAATTCAAAGTCAGAATTTAGGCCATGAGGTGAGAGGGTATTCAAATCATAAATCCACCTCATTTCCTTTTGGGCTAATTGGATGTCTCTGGTATTATGTCTCCAATTTTCTTTTATTATTTCTAAGTTCCAAAACCCCACAATCCCATTAGGAGAACTATTGTGATGGGTTTTAAAGTGCATAGAAAATGGGTGGTCCATATGTGCCTTTTTTATATTCCGAATATGTTCGGACCATCGTGTTTTTAGTGCCCTCGTGGTTTTCCCTATATAGACTTTGTTGCATGTACACATAATAGCATAAATGGCATATTTGGAATTGCACGTTAAAAACTGTTTAATCCTAAAATTTTGATTGTTTAAAACAAGATTAGTGGTTTTTTTGTCCGTATGTCTGCAAGTTTTACACATGGGACAATCCCCACATCTATGGAAGCCCTGACTCCTAATTTGACCCCCAATGGCTCTACTAGTGAAGGAACTGGAAACCACTCTATCCTTCACTGTGGGAGCTCTGCGGTATATGAACCGTGGTTTATTGGGTAAAATAGTATTCAGAATAGGGTCTTTCAGTAAAAGGTTCCAGTTTTTATGAAAAATCCTTTCTACATATTTGTGATGGCTTGAATATTGCAGAATAATCGGTACATTCAAATCCTGGCCTTCTGGTGTTATTGTCTCTTTTGGAGTTAGAAGGGTTTCTCTTGAAAGTGTGGCCACATCCTCTAGAGCAGGGGTTCCCAAACTGTGTGCCGTGGCACCCTGGGGTGCCTTGGAGGACTTGCAGGGGTGCCCTGGGTTGGTGGTCCAGGATCAATTCAAGTTATTTATGTCTAACATTATAGTCAAATTGTGCACAAACAGAAGTGAATACTGTCTATTACCACATTACTGATCCTAAGGATGAGATATAAACACAATATATTTAACTTAATATTTGTTTTTAACTTTCTCAATGAGAAACCTGTAGCCTAGGGGTGCCGCAAAATAATCCTGATGCTTCGGGGTGCCATGATTCCAAAAAGTTTGGGAACCCCTGCTCTAGAGCTTGATCTAGTATTTGGTTTTTATAGCCCTTTTGTATAAACTTCTGTTTCATGACCCTACTGCTTTCATCATATGACTCCTGTTTAGAGCAATTCCTCTTAAGGCGTATAAACTGGCTCTTAGGAACATTAGTGAGCCATCTTTTTAAATGATTGCTCTTAGGGTCAATAAAAGTGTTAGAATCAGAAGGTTTTATAAAAACAGAAGTTTCCAAGGTATTGTTTTCCACATAAATTTTCAGATCTAAGAAATTTACAGTGACCTTGCTAATATTAAAAGATAAATGAATATTCAGAGAATTGGAGTTTAAAAAGACACAGAAATCATTTAAAATGGATTCTTCGCCATTCCAAATAAAAAGCACGTCATCAATGTACCGCCACCAGCGAACCAGGTTTGCCTCCCAGCCATGGCTCCGCCATACCATCTTATCTTCCCAGCGTGCCATAAAAGTATTGGCATAGCTGGGGGCAAACCTGGTCCCCATGGCGGTACCAATTTCCTGATTGTAAAATGAGCCGTCAAAGTTAAAATAATTATCGCATAAAATGAAATTGATCCCCTCCAAAATAAAAGTCTGAAGATTGTTTTCCATATCTGTCGCTGTTAGTGTCTCTCTAATTGCTTCGATGCCATGCTCGTGTGCAATGATCGTATAGAGCGACGTGACGTCAGCTGTTACGAGAAAGTAATTTTCCTCCCACTTTACTTTTGTAACCATGGGATATAGTTTCTAATACCCAGGAATCCCGGTCTAACAATGCCCACGCGTCCCTGAACCGTGTAAGACGCCCCCCCACCTTGACCACCTCCGGGCAAAACCCCCGGTAGTCATGCGGAGGGCTTGTCCTCTCCTTTGGTACTTGGTTTCTTATGAAAGGAACCAAATTTAGACTTTGGGGCCTTGCCCCTGGAGGACTGAAATTTTCAGGGAGGGCCGAACGGATGGCCTAAAAGCAGAAAACCTTGATGTCTGCTTGGCTGCAGGAGCCGGCAGGAAGGTACTTTTGCCTCCCGTGGCTTGCTTAATAATCTCTTCCAGTTCTGAACCAAACAACAGCTTTCCTTTAAAAGCTAAAGCCTCTAAAGCCTTCTTAGACTCGGTATCCGCCTCCCAAGCTTTAAGCCAGAGTACTCTCCTGGCATTGACGGACACTGTGGAAACTCTGGCAGCCATTTTGAGAGCTTCCTCCTCAGCCTCAAGCACATACTCTGCAGCTGCTTTAAGCTTCTCCGCAAGTAACAACACACAAGGATCAGCATGTAAAATGGTGCACAAATCATTGGCCCACACAATCATGGCCTTAGAGACCCAGGCCGAAGCAATCAGAGGACGTAGGGTGTATCCCACCCCTTCAAATATTGCCTTGAGGTTACCCTCCAGCTTTTTATCTACGGGGTCCTTAAAGGCTGCCCCCCCCCCTGAACTGGTAGCACAGTGGCTTTTGACAATCGTGCCACAGACGCATCCACCACTGGAACTTTCTCCCAGAGGTCTGCATGAGCCTCAGGCATGGGGTATAGACTTAAAAATCTCTTTGGCATCTGCAGCCTTTTATCGGGCGTTTTCCAAGCCCCTTCCAATAAATCCTGTAAACCTTCATCTGCAGGGAAGGTAACAGCCTCCTTACGCTGCCGTTTAAACACACCTTTTGCAGGAGTTTTATCCTCCACAGACAAATTCAAAGCCTGTCTTACAGCAGTAATCAAATCCTCCACCCCTGCGGCAGAGGAATCCTCAGAATCATCACCCTGCTCCCAGGGAATGTCTGCATATGCTCCCTCTTCCTCATCAACCATTAAAGGCACGGAGTAAGACCTTTTAGGGGTCCCCACAGCATCAACATCAATCTTGTCTATCAATTCACTAAACCTGCTAATCCCCTTAGCAGTATCCTGCATGACCTGAAGGAAGGCAGGATCTGCCTGGGTCAGAGGCAAGGAGCCAGAGGGCTGCTAAGATGATGACATAGGTCTCTGGGAATCTACCAAGACATCACTCTGTCTGTCCAGCAATTGCACTAAAGCATTCACCGACCTTCCCAGGGCACTGGCCCACGCAGGCTCCAATTGCTCTACCCTCTGGGGTTCACTCCCCATGGGTCTCACAGCAGCGCAAGTAATACACAAGCCCCCCTTGGCCATCTGCTCAGGGACAAATTTCAGTGTACAAACACTGCAAGCGCTCAATGCATTAAGGGCTCCCTCCCCCAAAACCACAGACTGATGCTCAGACATGATGTAAAGTAAAACAGTCACAGCGCATTCACTGTACAGGCGTTTAATACAGAGCCAATGTACTCAGTCACTTATCTGTCTGGTGGTTTCAGATGTGGGGAAAACGATGCCCAGGAAATCCAAACACTTTGTCAGGATCTGTCAGCCAGCTCAGCTCCGCTGCAAGCGTTCCGAATGGCGCCAAAACAGAGTGAGGGAAGAGACCAAGTCCCTGCTGCTGCGGGGTCCGTGACTCTTGGCGCCAACCACCCCCAGACAGCTGCTCTCATTGCAGGATCTCCTAGTTCCAGTATCTCCCCCTCAGCTGGGGACCACTTGGAACATGCCTGTAACACACTGCTGTCCTCTCATATAGGAGCTCAGTGTGTAAGCTCCGCAGAAAAGGGCCGCTGCAATCACAGAGCGCCTGTCCCCCATGATCCCCACCTAGCGTGAAGCCGGTTTCAGAGCGCTCCGGAGCCCAGGCAGCTTCTTAGAAGAAGCTGTAAGCGCTGCACAGGGAGGTCAGACAGCGTCTCCCCCGTGCACAGTGAGCTGACAGGACGTGCTTCTGTCAGCTCCTGCTGCGCTGTCAGTGTGAGGATTCAGTAAGAGAATCCTCACACTGTGCCTACCTAGCTAGTGTAAAAGTTAATAAAATAATAAAAACCCTAACTAACTCTAATCCTTCGGCTGCTCCAGCAGCCCTTTAGAATAGCACCCACTCCAGTGGGCACCTAACACGAACTGAGGAGTCTGGGATGCAGAAGGGAGGAGCCTACCCTCCAAAAGCTTTAGGATAGGTGCCTGGCTCCTACGGACCCTCCTACATCCCAATGTCGAGCTGTGTCACCAGGACCATTGAAAGAGAAATAATACGATAAAGGAACGGCAATATTAAATCTGATCCTGTCTCGGATCTCAAAGCTATTAAAAGATAGAATGTGAGTGCACTGAGAATAACACAATAATTTATCTAATTTCCAAATGTTATTGTGCACTATTTGTGTTTTATTGGAGTTTCAGAGGAACAAAGAATTCCTGATCTTCAATCAGTCTGACAGGGAAAGTATTTTCTGTCAGCATTAGGTGGTGGGATAACCATAGGCAGCGCCACTGTGACACATAACTTTTGTTTACTGTGTATGGTTTTTGGGTCTTGTGATCATGGGCAGCAGCCTAAAAGTGTTTCTGCACATTGTTTTCACTTTTGTCAAGATGATGGAACATGGCCATAATAGAAAAGTGCCCAAATTGTTTCATTTAATTTCCTTTGATCGTCTCCTAAGATGCAGAAGATGGAGGTAAATGGATGCTGGAAGCAGATGGGAAAATATGGTGGAGCGGCGATTGGCTGGTGGGTGGGACTAACCCCTGGCATGTGGGAGGGGCTGTGAATGTAAACAAACATGCAGACTTCTCACAGGGAAACTGGCTGCCGGAGAAGACAGCGTTTGATCCGGCGAGGCGGCTGGTGAGTAGGATTTCTCTCAGCAGGTACTTGTTGGGATTGTACATGGATCTACGATGGAATCCATAGGTAATGTATGTGTGAATGAGTGTAGTCTATATAATAAGTTGAAGAGTCTGTGTGCGTGCGTGTGTGCGTGTGTGTGTGCGTGTCCGTTGCATTGCGGACACACCGTGGCACTCAGAGCCACCAAATTCTGCAACAAGATACCTCTGTACCCGGTGGTGTGCACCTCGAAGCCGTTTTTGGGAAATTTCACTTAGAAATTTAAAAATCACCAAGTTTTAATTTGCCTTAATTGATGATCTGGGAAAAGGATCGACGATCTGGGAAACCGTTGCGAAGGAACAACTCCACACCTGATTTCATTGCTGTCATTGAGTATGAATGACACATTCTAACACTATGGTGGAGACTTTAAACAATTAGGAATAAATGAGGATATACATAGACCACACATCAGACACAAATGTACACATTGTACACGTGCACACACACACAGTACACCACATACGCACACATAGTACACAACACACACATATATACGTAGCGAGCTTCACACACTTACACATTGGACAGATACACACACATAAAACACCACATGCAGTACATCACAAACCCATATACATTACAACACACACTCAAAAACAGTACAACAAACACACACACTTAAACATTGTGCAGATACAGAAACACACACAAACATTGCCAGGATAGACACAGCACACTACACTACACACACATGTATACGTAGCGCACCTCACAAACTTACACATTCGGCAGATACACACAACACACACACATAACACACCACTCACAGTACAACACACAACCACATTCACTACAACACACAGCCAAAAACAGTACAATACACAGATCACACACACTTAAACATTGCACAGATACACACGGCACACTACACACACACATTTATACGTAGCACACCTTACGCACTTACACATAGGGCAGATAAACACAGCACACACACACATAACATACCTCTAACAACACAACACACACCCACATTCACTAAAACAAACAGCCAAAAATAGTACAATACACAGATCACACACACTTAAACATTGCACAGACACACACGGCACACACATTTATACGTAGCACACCTTACGCACTTACACATAGGGCAGATACACACAGCACACACACATAACATACCTCTAACAACACAACACACACCCACATTCACCATACACACCCAAAAAACAGTACAACATACACAAAACACACACTTAAACATTGCACATATACACCAAGACACAACATACACATACTGTATATACAAAGCACACCTCACACACTTACGCATTGGACAGATACATGCAACACACACAACCACATACACTACATCACACACACAAAAACAGTACACAGTATTGTTTTTCACACACACAAAAACAGTACAACACACAGAACACATAAAAAATTGACGTTTATTTAACAGTCTGTACCAGCAAATAAAAACTGTACCTAATGTACCGTTTTTTCTTTTTTCCGCATATCCGTCTCTCCAGTCCTCCAGCCTGTCACTGCGCTCCCCAGCCAGTTGCACTGAGAAATCTTTGTCCTGGCCAATGCACCCCTTGATCAATACAAAGTGGGTACACTGCACTCACCCTGTCAGTTGTATGTTAGGCACTGCTCTGCCTTGAGGGTGTCCCAGACTCTTTTGGTTCATAGATAATGTTTGGTCGATGGGCATGAGCGCTGCATGTATTCGTTTGAATGTTATGAGTGTAAGAATTTGAAGAATTTGAAGAAGAATAATACTGAGATGAAGATTTGCCACGTTAAAGTGTACAATTTACTCAATAAATCGTGAAAAAAATATATGTACATAGAAGTACAACCAAGAAATAAAATTCTAATTCAAACTGATAATTGTTTGGATGGGGTGGGTTGCCAAACAAATCTATAAGTGGAGGGGGGTATGGATATTGTGGGCATAATTGGTGTTTGGTACACCTACAGGGGGTCCCCAGTTGATGAGAAATTTTCACTACAGTGTCACCGTAGGGGGAAATCCAATTGGGGTTCAGGTGGTCTTTTAGGGACCCCTTTACAATCCCGTTGGTCTCTTCTCCTAAAGCCTATGGTCTCCCTCAGTGATTGACTATTATTAAGGGAGACCGTAGGCTCAAGGAGAAGAGACCTACGGGATTGTATAGGGTTCCTAAAAGACCACCTGGACCCGAATTGGGAATCCCCTTATGGTGACACTGTGACCATGACACTGTAGTGAAAATCTCATCAAATGAGTAGCCCCTGTAGGTGTACCAAACACCAATTATGCCCACAATATCCATATCCCCCTCCACCTATAGATTTGTTTCACAACCCACCCCCATCCAAACAATTATGAGTTTGAATCAGAACTTATTTTTTAATCCTACTTTCATTTCTTGATTGTACTTCTATGTACACTTATATCTTTTCATGATTTATTGAGTAAATTGTACACTTTAACATGGAAAATCTGGTACTTATGTAGTATCTGGGCTGCCGATTTCTAAATCGGGTACATCGCATCGCATCGCATGCGACCATCGGATGCGATGCGATGCGATGACCCGATTTTTCCATAGGAATCAATGTTAAAATGGACTGAGTCCATTTTAACATGGAATTCAATGGGAAAAAGGGGTCCTTTTCATACCCCTACTATCCAAGTGGGCATGGAGTTGGATATAAACCTGTGGCGAGCGTAGCGAGCCACCGAACCCGAAGCGTGGCGAGCGTAGCGAGCCCCGCGAGGGGACACAGAATACCGTCCCCTCGCGGGGCTCGCTTCGCTCGCCACGCTTCGGGCTCGGTGGCTCGCTACGCTCGCCACAGGTTTATATCCAACTCCATGCCCACTTGGATAGTAGGGGTATGAAAAGGACCCCTTTTTCCCATTGAATTCCATGTTAAAATGGACTCAGTCCATTTTAACATTGATTCCTATGGAAAAATCGGGTCATCGCATCCGATGGTCGCATGCGATGCAATGCGATGCTATGCGATATCGCATCGCATCTGATTGTATGCCTTAACTTAAGGCATACAATCAAAAAATCGGCAGCCCAGATACTACATAAGTACCGAAAATCTTTATCTCAGTCTTATTCTTCAACTTCTTACACTCCAAACCTTATCAATGCACCCATTGATGATTGCGATGGCTGGATCGGTGGATTGGCCCGGCGGGTGTAGGGAAGAATTTGGCCCATTGCACCCATTCCCAGTGGTGCATTGCAGTGTTGTGCGGGTAGCCTGCGTCGCGTTAGGACGTCATGTGGCCAGGCCTGCGGACATGCTCCCACACTCAGGGGCTGCCCCACTGGTAGAGATGACCGGTGCATGTGCTTTACAGATCTCCAGACCTCAGAGACTGCTGCAGGCTGGATTGGTGAGGGGAGCGGGAGTGGCAGGGAGCCTTGAATTTTTTATTAATTATGGCGCGGTAAGTAACGCCCACCCCGGTCTCCATGCACTCAGCACCTGTATTTACACATCCTAGAAACTGTACCATTGAAAGTATAGAAATGGAGGTGTGGCCACATCCCTTTCTGATTTTGTACCGATTTCTGACCCTCAGATGTTGGAGGCTATGTCATAGGTGCTAAATCTCAGGAGTGGATGTAGAATTCATCAACACATACAAGTTATCAACTCAGGATCGTTGTGTTTCAAACAACACCACCACACCTGAATTCATTGCCGTCATTGAGTATCAATGCAAACACATTCTAACATTATGGTGAAATCTACAACAAATTACAATCTTAGCTCTTTGGCACAGCATACTGTAAGATTACATTTTTCAGCAATTTTGGAAATAAAAAAACCCCAAGGTTTTCCCGGGCAACGCCGGGCGGGTCAGCTAGTATGTAATAAATCTATACTGTTCATGTGTGTGTTTCATTTTACTATTTCTAATATTGTGGAACTACAAGACCCAGCGGGCCCTTTCATGGCCCGCATGCTGGGACTTGTAGTCCTCCAAGTCCCAGCATTCAGGGCAGGCTTGCTGGGACTTGTAGTTCCACAACATTATACAATAGTTTCATCTATTTTTTACCATTTATCAGCCCTGGGCTTCAGCCTCGGCAGGGGTCACTATGGAGGGGGGAACCCCACTCCTCCAGGGTACCTGCCTGGGCTGACTAACCAAAGGTTAATGCTTTGGCCAAGGGAACTTATGTAAAAAGTTTTCCCTGGCTTTGGCTTTACTCTGTTGGCTGTTTAGTCCCCCGTATTTTTGGAACCAGGAACGCTAGTTTTAGAAATCCTGGGTACAGTATTTTGACCCTTGATTTTCTATAACCAGGACTGGTTCTTTAAGCCCGGGGCTGGATATGCTCAGGAGGGGGACCCCACGCCAGTTTTATTTTTCATTTTTAACTTTTACACATTTATTTTGACACAACCATGCACAGATCGCACTTGTCTGTCCATGGTTCTGTCAAACTCGCCATGTTGAAATGAGACTATCTGTTTTTGCGATTTTTGATAACGTTTTCCAAAATTCACATCCCCCTTAAATTTGCGAGTTGGACACTTTTTAACGGGAAAACATCTTGGATGCAAACTGAAGTGTGATGAAAAATCGACAGGTCACAATGTGCGATTTTGTGTCAGAAAGTGCGATTTTTATCGCAATTCGCATCCTATTAAGTTGTCGATTTCGGGAAAATGTGAGAATTCAGAAATGTTTTGATTAAAAATCGCAAAATTCAAAATATCTCATCCCATTAATGTCACCCAGACTGTCCAATCAGACACCTTATAAGTGTACCCCCCTGCTCCCATACCCTCTTGATGGTGTCGCTCCCATTCCTGCCCTCCAGTCGTGTTTCCCGACTGTGGCTCTCCGTTCCCCGTCCAGCAATCCAGCGTGGTGGTGTGCAGTAAGAGATCCGGCGGGTCCATTGATGGTTCATGTGAGCAGCTTTGCCTGTGTTTGTATGATATTTAAACTGTGTGGTAACCAGCCCACAGAGGTCTTATATTTGGTATGAGGCTCTATTGTTATGTACCGTTGATTTTATAGTCTGCTTTATTAAACTCCTTTTAATGCACCATGAAACGCTTCTTTCCTTCCATTTTCTACTATGTGTGTGTGTGTGTGTGTGTGTGTGTGTGTGTGTGTGTGTGTGTGTGTGTACTTGGGAAATATATCCTTACAACATGGTAAAATGAAACAACTACTGCATGTTTGTACAGTGTACAGTATATTACCAGTTATTAAATAATAATCCTAGAACCACCAGGCTGTCCTCCGTCATAGTTATCATGGCTTCAGCATCAGTCCTGTTTATCAGTAGGTCTCCTCTGCCTTTAAACTCAGAAAAACGTAGAAACTGGTGATTCCAAACATCTATCACCTGGGACAGTTGTCCTTCGATGTCCATCTCTTTAATAGATGATCTGTAAATATCCTGCATCATTAGTTCAAGACAAAGAGTTAAAAATGATTTCCCATTACACGTCAGAGAGGACGTTGTTGTCACAGCATTTCTCAGGAAGTAAGAGAGATATTTAGCAATTCCCAGGGATATCATTACTATGAGTTTGTGATATGCCACAGATTGCTAATGCATAGGCTACCAAAAAAAACTGCGTCTAATAACAAACCAGCCAGAAAAGTAAAGTAATTGAAATTAGAATAAAAAAAGGACAAAATGACACTGACACAAAACTCATCCCCAGTTATCATAAATATTTGGGGGGGTATTCAATCAGTGTTGCTATTTACCGACAGGGGAAATATCGGCATTTACCTATTCAATGCTGCCATTGACAGCATTGAAGGTTGTCAGATCTGACTTTTTTTTTAGAGACGGATCTGTTTTGTAGGAAACGCTCACAGATTGTCGAATTCATGGCCGTTTTCACCGGCGCGGGCTGGTGATCGGCAAGACGTAAGCAGCTCCATCTATATGGGATTAAGTGGCTTTGTGGTGATTGGACGGAACCTCTGTGGATTGCCTCTAGACTGGGTAGATGCAGACTTACCCTTGTGGGTAAACAATACCGGCAGCTGCAGGTAAGGAAACTTGTCCAGCAGTGAATAAGTGTCCTGCTGTAGCTGAACAGGACGGCAAACATTCTATGCCCTATTAGACCAATGCTGACTAGAGAACACACATAGCTAACGTACAAGAGCATAATACAGACATTACATAATGATATCATATCGTTGGAGCCACTAAGACCTTGATACTGCCGTACAGTAAATTAAGTAGTGCTATATTTGCACAGTAAAAGCAGAACACTTACTTCAACCTGATCTTTATATTTGAGAATTGGCACTTCCATAATATTATGCAAATAAATCAATTCAGATTCAAAATCCAATTTGTGTCCGGTAACATCAGCCAAACGATCCCAGTGTCTTTTCTTCATGGATTTATTTTTCATCATTGTTAATAAAAGGCAGACGTCACCAAAGTCATCTAGTTGTTTCTGAAGGTCTAGGAATGCTGCCCAGCACTTTAGCCCTTTTGGAAGTCTAATGCATCTTTTAAAACAAAAAGATTAAATACCACTTTTTTTTTTTACTCATGTTTAAAATGAATACTGCATATCAAATATATTTGGTATCAACAGGAAATACACATTAAACTCGATAATGGTGTTGTGTTGCTCCCAAACAAACTGATTCAGTATCACACTTGCTGAGGCGTTCGGACTGACGTTTATAGGCATCTCCATAAAAACGCTGGGAATGCAGGAGTGTACTTGCCTGTTCCTGCCACCAGCGACCATTAGGGGGCTGAACGTGGGAGCACGCACCAGGGAATTTATCGCCCATAGCAAATAGAAATCACTGGAAATATGGTCGCTCAGCGACCATATTGCCAGCGATGTGCTAAAGTTGAACCGTGTGTACACACACATAGGGGGTATTCAATCACCGGTGACCAGGCCCTATTCAATGCTGTCTTCCCTGACAGCATTGAGCCGGGCCCTATTCAATGCTGTCTTCCCCGACAGCATTGAGCAGGGTATCTCGGGAGAACGAGCCCGGCTTCACAAGCTGTCGGGCTTGTTCTGCCGAGAACGGCCTGAAAGTGATGAGCTGCCGGCTGCAGCTCTCCTCTCAACTCGCGGCCACGCCCCCTTCTCGTCCTGCTGCAGGTGGGACATTGAATCCTGCCTGCATGTTCTCGGTCGAGCTGACCGAGAACAGGACAGCTCGACCGCCGTGACCTCGAGATTGAATACCCCCCCCCCCTTAGTCTTATCAAAGGAACCCCTTCACCCTAATTAACTACACAGTGTAAAGACTTTGATATGTGTTTATTGTATTCATTTATACTCAATCAAAATGTACACATTTTTCCTCTAGTATTTGCACCTTTTCCAACATTGACTTTTAATATTACAAATATTTACAGTGAATTATATTAAACCTTAAGCCAGGAAAAAAAATCAGTTTACAAATCATCTTACTATCCAATGCAGTCCAATGAAGCCATATAAAAAGAATGAAGCACCGTTGAAATCTGGCATTCATCACAATACATTAAGAAATAGGTTAAAACATTTCCACATGCATTGGGCTTTAACAGAAGTAGACGATTGTAACCTCTCATAGACTGAAACATTTCTAAACACACCTAACAGATATACAAAGCGCATAATAAATTAATAAAAAATAAAATAATGTTTTTAGCAAAATTTTATTACACAGACAGAAGATGAATATGTAAGAGGTTACCCAACACACATACCTGTTGTGAAAATCCTGCAACGCTGTGCTAATCTTTTCTATATCAATATCTGTCCATAGAATATCATAGTATCCGCTGATTTTATTCATCACTTCATCATATAATACATACAGTTTCTGTAACAGGCCTAATTCCTTCCTACATAAGAAATGACAAAATAATTACACAATATAAATGTCCCATACTGATTATGGTCTGCCAGTCTGTCAGCTTGATGCCCCCACACGTGGCTACAAAGTCAGTCCCTGTAATTGTAAAAGGACTCATTTATAAATGTACAAAAATCCCTATTTCTGGTGAAACAAATATATTAGTCAGTACATGAAAAGGTTACCGCTGTTCACATAGTGCAAGGCAATTCTGGGCACTAATATCATGCCCAGGTTGTATTGCATACCCAAAATGTGCCCCATAGAGTAATTGGCATCAATACAGAGTATACTTATGGCAATATGTATACTAAGTCCTATCATTATTACAGGGTGGCCCCATGCTGGGGTTGTCCAGCTGCCATTTTTAGGCTAGTAAATGGGTATATTGAAGCCTGGTGACGTGATATATATATAGTGCAGCATGTGAGATCTTCAGGCTGCCATCACATCGTATGGACAAAATATTGTATTCTTTCTAAACCTATACATTTAACAGTTGAATTGATTCTTATTTTTGACACATTTTTATATATTGAAAAAAAAAAAAGACTCTGCATTACCTTCTCTTATGTACAATTTCATAACCTGCCACAGGTAAGCCCAGGAGCTGTTCTCCCGCAGAGTAACTGATGCATTTCCTCCACAGGGCATCACATTTTACCTGTAGTAATGTTATCAAAACACAGTTCCACAGATGAGGTGTAAATGCCTGAGCCACGTGCTATTACTATTCAATAAATACAAACTTGGGTCTAGCATACAATAATATAAATTCAAAGTTCTTGGTATTGGAAGTATAAAAGGTCATTTTCTACAATACTGTAATCATTTTGTACATGAAACACAGTTTGTGTTCACCGAACCTTCAGAAAGCAAAGGTCTCACTATCTCAGTTGTGTTTAAAAAAATTAGGTATTTCCAGAGCCGGCCCTAGCCTAAATGACGCCCTAGGCAAGATTTTGGCTGGTGCCCCCTAGCACCACCACTAGTTCCGCCTCTGACCCTGCTTCCCTTTCCCAGTACCATCAACCTTCATCATAGCAGTCATCATTTTGGTGCTCCTACCCGCAATATTTTAAATAGAAACAGGGGTGTGTTCTTGCTTCGAAGGGGCACGGCCACACAATAGTACCCCCAATTCAAATTATTCCACACAGTAGTGCAACTTTATTCACATTATATCATGCGATAGCGTCCTTTATTCATGCTACATCACACAATAGTACCACTTTACCTTATTACCTACATTACTCACATTATTCACATTATACCCTGAGAAAATATTGTATTTAGAGCACCTGCATGGCCACACTGCAACCCAGCACAAAGCAGTGTGTGCTGGGCACAGGAGAAGAGCTGCAGCTGCTGTTGTCACTTAAGGGGAGGGGGCCCGGGGCCCCCACTGGGCCCTTCCTTCAGACTTTGGCCTGGGTAATTTGTACCCCCTACCCCTTTCTCTCGGTACCCCTGATAATACCACACAGTAATGCCCCTTGCACATGACACACATTATTAATGTCCTTATAACCATAATGCCCCTTAAACATTATGCCAACCTTTATTCATGCCCTTCATACACATAATGACACACATAATGCCCAATACACATATGTTGCACATTATTAAAGCATTTATACATGACACACATAATGCCTCTTACACATACAGTATGCCGAACACTATTGCACAACGGAATCGGTACATCTGTCAGAATGAACTTAGGTCTACAGTCATTAGGTCGACCCCACTAGGTCGACTGGCAGTAAGGTCGACCTGATTTAAGGTCGACATGGGCCAAGGTCGACATGACTTAAGGTCGAATTTGCATAAAGGTCGACATGAGGGAGGTAGACTGGTCATAAGGTCGACATGGGTTTTTCACTGTTTTTTTATCCGAATGTCGACACCGTCGACATGGACACAGTTGGCAATGAGAATCGGACCCTCGCATCGCTCACTTCGCTCGCAATGCTTCGGGCACGGTGGCTTGCTTCGCTCGACACAGCTTTAATAACCTCCTCCACACCCTAGTGGATGGTAGGGCATGAAATACCGCCTGTCGTCACATGTCGGCTCAAAAAACAGTGAAAAACCCCATGTCGACCTTATGACCATTCGACCTTCCTCATGTCGACCTTTATGCAAATTCGACCTTAAGTCAGGTTGACATTCCTGACAGTCGACCTAGTGGGGTCGACCTAATGACTGTAGACCTAAGTTCATTCTAATAGATGACCGCTTCCTGCACAACCAACCCACCCGCAGACAGCACTCGCACAGCCGCTAACACTGCAATGCAGATACAGCCTCACTCACACACAGAATATAGGCATGCTGCATATCATTTTAAACAGCAGAAGCTGCTGGTGCCCCTAGGCATTACAAATGCCCTAGGCAATTGCCTAGTTTGCCTATGCATAAGGCCGGCTCTGGGTATTTCTAAATACTGTATTCCAGATTTTGAAATTTTGGACAGGGCAAACACAATCTGTATGACAATAAGTTACTGTATATTTAATTAAAAGCCATCATATTCTGTTCATCTCCATGACAGAAAGCTAGCCCACTGTCCTAGAGTAAGGATTCACCTTCCCGAATAACACTGGGAAGATGGTGCAGCTGCCGGAGCCATGTAAAAAAAAAAATATATCAGTACAGCCCCTCTCTGAAAATCAGCCCCCGGCTGGGAGGCAGATGGTGATCCCCCATGCCCCTGCACTCAGTACCTGTGCCCAGCGAACCTTTCTATGGCCCTGAAGATTACCTGCACAGGGTTTCCTGCTGCATCATTGCCATTTTATATCAGTAATGGCATATATGTGTACTGTGACTAAGGAAGTCATTGTTTATTATTGGGAGCCATTAGAACTGTTGGTATTGTTAGACAAGGTAGGATAATAAGTACAGACCAACATACCAGTGCACCTCCTTCAGAGACGGTGAAAGGTATTGGGAAGGAATAAAAAGGTGAAACAATACTTTTAAAATTAAACAAAATTCTTGTACCCATTGGAGGTCACTGGGAACCTTGGAGTATAGAGGCCTAGCTAGATGGGGGCTTTGATTATGCTGCCCTCTATACCCCCTGCCAGTATAAAGACTGCTATTATTTACCTAACTAAATTACAAAGAGCAGAAGACGCAAACTCATTAAACAGCAGAGTCTCTTTGTGCATCCTAGTCATATGTTGTAACCAAGATGCATTTTTTGGTCAAAAAAGCCGCAAAGAAAGAAACCAAGACAGCCTGCTGGGTGTGACCGCAGCGAAGATGCATGAGTACATACAGTATCTGTATATTAAGCAGAAAGGGCAATTTAAAAAATCTGCAAATCATAATCTGTAACTTCTAGTTTAACCTAATAGTAGCAGGTCAATCAGTTGTGCTAGGTGTTTATTATAAAACAGAGCTGACTATTTAACTTTAGGTTTAACAGGTTAACAAGGTTTTTTTCAATTACCGTATATACTCGAGTATAAGTCGACCCGAATATAAGCCGAGGGACCTAATTTTACAACAAAATACTGGGAAAACTTATGGACTCAAGTGGGACCCTCACTCGAGTATAAGCCGAGGGGGGCTTTTTCAGCATAAAAAAATAGGATTTTAATACCTACCGGTAAATCCTTTTCTCGAAGTTCTTATGGGATACAGGGAGTCGTTCATAACGATGGGGAAAAGAGCTTATCCGAAGGAGACAGGCACATATAAAAATTTATACAGGGTGTACTGGCTCCTCCCCTCTGCTCCCCTCCCTCTAGCTTCAGTTAAGTGAACTGTGCCGAAGGAGAAGAACAATATGAGAGGAATATGTGTATATTTACCGTGGTGAGATTCATCCAGCACACCCAACATTCAACATAACAGACCACATTAGCAACCCCATAACCTGGGAAGTCTAAGGGCCTAAGAACATGTCGACATGACAACTATTTTGAACTGTGTTCCAACTGGAACAATGCATAGAATTATCACCTAAGTGACAATTTACACTCGTGGACCTTTAAGGTACACTATGTAAGATTAAGTTACCTAGGTAACCTACACCCTATGTCCGCCAGGAACAAGAAGGGTAGCAGAAGGACCCAGAATTGGTCCATATCTCACAAAGTGAGCAAGGCAAACCTCCGCACAGAGGCGGGTGCCCTGTATCCCATAAGAACTTCGAGAAAAGGATTTACCGGTAGGTATTAAAATCCTATTTTCTCTATCATTCTTATGGGATACAGGGAGTCGTTCATAACGATGGGGATATACCAAAGATATCAGAACGGGCGGGATTGTGCGGAACCTATTGCCGCAGCACCGCTTGCCCAAACTGAGTATCCTCAGTGGCCAGAGCATCAAACTTATAAAATTTGACAAAAGTGTGTTGGCCAGACCATGTGGCTGCTCTACACAATTGTAAGGCCGAAACTCCTCGGGCAGCCGCCCAGGATGTCCCCACGGAACGAGTAGAGTGAGCTTTCACCCCAACAGGCATAGGCAGCTTTGCTACCGCATAAGCCTGTTTAATGGTTGCACATATCCATCGTGCAATAGACTGCTTGGAAGCAGGACGTCCAATCTTTTGGGCATCATAAAGGACGAAAAGTCCCTCAGTTTTACGAATCCTTGCTGTTCTCCTGATGTAGACACGGAGAATCCTTACTACGTCCAAGGACGTCGGCACCTCAGAATGAGGCCCACCAGCAGGAACCACAATTGGCTGGTTCACATGGAACGCAGACACCACTTTGGGCAGAAAACGCGGGTTAGTGCGTAATTCTGCCCTGTCCTCAAAGAATATCAAATAAGGACTCTTGCAAGTCAATGCCCCTAGTTCCGAGACCCTCCTAGCCGAAGCTAGGGCCAGTAAGACCACTGTCTTCCAGGTTAAATATTTCAGGTCAATTTCCTCCAAGGGCTCAAACCAGGAGGATTTAAGGAACTGCAGCACAACATCCAAGTCCCACGGTGGAGTAGGGGCCACAAAAGGAGGTTGTATATGCAATACTCCTTGCAGAAATGTCTGCACTTCAGGAATATTAGCCAGTTTCCTCTGGAAGAAAACTGATAACGCAGATACCTGCACCTTCAAAGAGCCTAGGCGTAGGCCGAGATCCAGACCAGCTTGAAGAAAGCTAAGAAATCTTTCAAGTCTGAATTCTGATGGAGAAAACTTTCCCTGTTCGCACCAACCCACATATCTTTTCCAGATGTGGTGGTAATGTGCAGCTGTTACCGGTTTCCTTGCACTTGTCATAGTTCTGATGACCGAAGTGTGAAACCCCTTCTGAGTCAGGATCTGCCGTTCAACTTCCAGGCCGTCAAACGCAGCTGTTCCAAGGCCTGGAAGACGCACGGTCCTTGCATGAGCAGGTCTCTTTGCAGAGGTAGGCGCCACGAGTCCCTTTGCAGACTTAGAAGTTCCGGGTACCACGTTCTTCGTGGCCAGTCTGGGGCCACCAGAATCACCTCGGTTCCTTCTCTTCTTATCTTCCTTAGCACCCGAGCCACTAGGGGAATCGGTGGGAAGACATAGACCAGGCTGTTGAACGTCCACGGTATGGAGAGGGCGTCCACTCCTTCTGCCTGAGGGTCTCTTGCCCTCGAGAAGTACCTGGATACTTTCCAGTTGTTTCTTGATGCCATCAAGTCTACCAGTGGGGTCCCCCACCGAGCCACCAGAGAATTGAATACCTGGTGGTGTAGACTCCATTCCCCGGGGTGGAGCTCGTGGCGACTGAGGAAGTCTGCTTCCCAGTTGTCCACCCCGGGTATGAAAATGGCCGAGAGCGCTTGGCAATGACTCTCTGCCCAGGACAGGATCTTCGATGCTTCCCTCATACAGGGCCTGCTCTTGGTCCCGCCCTGTCTGTTCAGGAATGCCACAGTGGTGGCGTTGTCTGATTGTATACGGACCGCCTGACCGCTGAGGAGAGGGCCCGCCTTCAGAAGTGCGTAATACACAGCACGTAACTCCAGGCTGTTGATATGGAGGCGTGTTTCCCATAGGGTCCACTTGCCCTGAAAGGACTGACCCATGGTCACTGCCCCCCATCCCGTGAGGCTTGCATCCGTGGTGACTAAGACCCAATCCTGGATGCCAATCCGACGCCCTGCCAGCAGGTTGGGCGTGTGGAGCCACCACTGTAGTGACAGTCTGGTCCGAGATGACAACGCAATGCGCCGGTGCATCTGGTGGTGTGAACCGGACCACTTCCCTAGGAGATCGAGCTGGAAAATCCTGCTGTGAAACCTCCCGAATTGGAGAGCCTCGAAAGAGGCGACCATCTTTCCCAATAGGACAATGCACTGGTGTACTGTCACCTGGGGGGTCCTTAGCAAGTCTGTGACCAGCCGCTGGATGTCCAACACCTTGTCCTGTGGCAGGGACACTCTCATGAGAGCTGTGTCCATCACCATGCCCAGGAACTGGAGTCTCTGTGAAGGGATCAGAGAAGACTTTGCCAGATTCAGGAGCCAACCATGGCCCGACAGGGTCTGTATGGTAACTTGTAGAGCTGTCTGTAGTTCCTGTGGCGACCGCGCCTTTACTAACAGGTCGTCCAAGTATGGTATCACACAGATACCCTTTTTTCTTAAAACCACCATCATCTCCGCCATCACCTTGGTGAATATGCGCGGGGCTGAGGACAAGCCGAATGGCAGTGCGCGAAACTGATAATGCTCGTTTAGCAGCGCAAACCTCAGATATTTCTGATGAGGGGGCCATATTGGGATGTGAAGGTAGGCGTCCTTCACATCTAGGGACGCCAAGAACTCCCCCTCCTCCAGTGCCGCTATCACGGCCCGCAAGGACTCCATCTTGAATTTGGTTACTTTCAAGAAGGGATTCAGGGATTTTAAGTTCAGAATTGGGCGCACTGACCCGTCCGGTTTCGGAACTACAAATAGGTTTGAGTAATAACCCTGCCCCCTCTCTAGGGGCGGGACCCGGGTTATAACCTTGGCCTGCACCAGCTTTTGGATTGCTTGCTGCAACACCACTTGGTCCTCTGGGGACGCTGGGAGGCCTGATTTGAAGAACCTCTGAGGTGGCTGAACTGCAAACTCCAGCTTGTAGCCGTGCGTAATAAGAGCCTGTACCCAAGAATTGAGGCACGAGGCTTCCCAAACCTGGCCGAAGAACGCCAGTCTGGCTCCCACCTCTGCCGGAGCTAATGGTGGAGCCCCACCGTCATGCTGCGGGTTTCCCTGCAGCTGCCCCAGATGGCCGCTCTGCGGTGACCGAAGCGGAAGGCTTCCTGAATTTACCACGGGAGCCTCTTGCAGCGTTTGAACCACCCCTTGCTTTAGGGCGGAATTTACTAGCCCGAAAGGACTGCTGCTGGGAGTGAGCCTGAAAAGGACGCTTCGGCGCCTGTGGAGTGGATGGCAGGAAAGTGGACTTTCCCGCCGTGGCTTTAGAGATTAATTCGTCTAAATCACTGCCAAATAACCTGCCACCTGTGAAGGGGAGGTTTTCTACACTCCTTTTGGAGTCAGCGTCAGCTGCCCACTGCCGGAGCCAGAGGGATCTGCGCCCTGACACTGCCATGGCTGAGTTACGGCCGTTAATGGCTCCTAACTCCTTCTGCGCTTCACACAGAACTTTAGCAGTGTCCTGAATATGGTGTAATTTTTCAGACACCTGTGCAACTGTCATGTCGCCCAGAAGACCTTCCTGTATCTGGGAGGCCCACGTGTATATGGACTTGGCCATATAGCAACTAGCTAATACAGGACGCTGACACGCGCCACTAGCAGTAAAAATGGACTTCAAAGTGTTTTCAACCTTTCTGTCCGTGGTGTCTTTAAGTGAAGACGACCCTGGTACTGGGAGTACCATCTTTTTGGCTAAGCGAGACACAGAAGAATCAACCTCTGGTGGCTCCTCCCACACCTTACGTCCCTCAGGATCGAAGGGAAACGTGGACTTAAACCTTTTAGCCACTTTAAACCTCATTTCTGGGTTATTCCACGCTGACTTGAATGTACTTTCCAGGTCAGCCTGCTCAGGGAAAACTACCTGTTGCCTTTTCTGAGTAGCAAAGAAGGTATCACCTGCTGTGGATTCAGCTAAGGGAAGGTCCAACACCTCCCTGATTGCCATAATCAATGGCTCTGTGCCCCGCAGTAGTGACTGTGAAGCATCAGGCTCGTCATCACCTGCGTCTGCATCATCCATATCATCACCATCATCCCCATCGTCAGCCCCGGAATCAGGGGTTTGAGAGGGGGTCTTTCTCTTACGAGTATCCCCAGGGGTGGGAGTAATCACATCCACTCTGGCAGAAAGGACAGCCAGCTCCCTTTGTACTCTCTGGGTCTGTGCTGCAGTAGCAGTTAACTGTGTAGTTACAGTTTCAAGCATGGTTTTTATACCTGTAGCCCAGGCTGGCTCCTGTGAGCTGTCCTGTGTGCTACTTTGCTGCCCAGTTAGTTGTGGGGGGACCCCAGTACTTTGAGGGGACATGCATGACTCACAAGTAACCTGTGATGAAGATGCTGGCACAAACTTATCACTGCACACCATACATGTAAGTTTCCTCACCATTGTGACAAACAAACAGTCTCCCCTCACACAGCGCGCACACACAGTGGATATGCAGTGTGAAATAACCAGATAAATACTATGTGTAGCCTTATCTGATCTGTACAGCTTAACCAAGCCAGTGGGGTGGTGTACAGAGGATAATGGAGGAGACCAATACACCTGATAACCTTAGCTCTCCGATTAGAAGAGCTGGTAATACAGTACAGTAATCAATAACAGTACTTTACAGTGTAAGCAGGCAAGTGCACAAGTACACAAGCGCTGAAAACCTGAAGCTGTCTCTGCAAGCAGATTCCCTCTGATCCACACCGCTGAGGAGTGTCTGGAGCAGTATAATGGCGTTTCCAGCAGCCAGGGAAGAAGCAGGAAGCAGGTTTTGGCGCCCTCACAGAGCTGGTCTCACTCTGGGTAAGCTCCGCCCAGCGTAATGGCGCCGGAGCTTACCTGCGTTTTATACTGAGACTGACATTGGGGAATGTCCAAATCCTCTTTGGTAACTGCCCTGGACAAAACAGGAACTGTACCCTGTCTCAGTGTAGGCAGGGGGTTACGCGGTCCCTGTGCAGGGCACCGCCATACCGCCGCCATTTTGCCGCACAATAACCCGGGGACCCCACGGCGGGGGACCCCGGGGTAATACTCACCACTGACGTCTTCAGACTGGACTAGGGGTGTGCGGCGTGCCAGGGGTGTGCGCGCTGCAGCGCAATGCCCGCGGTAACATCACCCACTCAGGACGGTGGTCCTGTGGCAGGGACAGCTCGGTACCTTGAAGTGGCCAGCAGCTGAACCCTTCCCCTAGTCTCCCACGACGCAGGGCTGCTGTTAAGTCCAAACAGCAGCCCCAAAATAATAAAGAAAATAAAACAGAAGAAAAACTCTCTGGAGCTCTTCCTGATGCGTGCTTCTCCTGAGGCACAGTTCTCAAACTGAAGCTAGAGGGAGGGGAGCAGAGGGGAGGAGCCAGTACACCCTGTATAAATTTTTATATGTGCCTGTCTCCTTCGGATAAGCTCTTTTCCCCATCGTTATGAACGACTCCCTGTATCCCATAAGAATGATAGAGAAATGTTCTGAAAAAGTAGGCTTATACTCGAGTATATATGTATGTAACTATGTTTACCAGGAAGATGTGTACTCTAGCACTAGCTTCACGGGCTGGAATATCTGGAACCATTGGTCCTTCCTATAGTAAAGGCAGATTTAAGACAATATATAAGAATCAGCAAAATAGAATGTGTACAAAATAACTGCATGCCATACCTTAAACATGGGCACATAATACATTTGCGCTTACAGCAGGAAAGGTGGCGAGATACATAATTTAGGTATTTGTTAAACAATTGGGAAAAGCCTGTGCAGAAACTAGTGCACCTACCAACCACCAAGTGAGAACCGCACGTATCTAGCAGAGGAAGTGTTCTGGAGACTAGCAATGTACTGACAGCTGTGGTCGGAAGGTGGCCAGCTACTGCTCAGAGAAAACTATCATTAGCATCTACCATTGGAATAGAAGTTCCTGCTACATTGCCTATAATAGTTTTAGGTCCCTACTTCTAAAACATACATTGACAAATGGGAACTACTGTAGCATGAGTTTTCACAGCAAAGCAGAAGATCCTTAGGCCTTTCTAATTATACAGCAAGTGAGATTTGGGGTGAACTGGTGGGGCGTAGGGCGCCTTGGATTGCTCTGTTTGGGTCGCTTTGGGGAACCTCTGTTTTACAATGATATCACTCTGTGTTTGTTTTTATCTATGTAACACTTTCACTCTTTGAACACTTCTACCACTGAGCAGCTACTTTCACTTACTTAACACTCTGATATTTCGTCTAGCCTTTATGGAGAGGCTGTATGGAGTCTATACTCAAGCAACACTTGGGACATAGCATTGATGAGAACACCCTACCTACAGACATTTTAATTTAATTGGATGTAATGGGACGATGACTTAATGAACATCCTGTCTACAGTTTTTGCTTGCAGATTTCTAAATAACTGGATAATCATTACAACATACTGTATAGCCAAAGGTGACGTAACATTAGAGAACACATCCCCACATCATTCCATATCATATTACGTATCCTTGAGCACTCGGATATATTTTTGGATTACTGTTTACGGTACTGCTTTCCTAGCATGGCGCCCGTCTCATTGATTGTATGCCTTAAGTTTAAGGTACTTAAGGCATACAATCAATGCGATGGACCCGATTTTTTAATCTCATGGATCTTATGCATCCATAAGATGCATGAGATCCATGAGATAAAAAATCGTGAGCCCCCAATAACCATTGTTAACGCCACCAGCACTATCAACGCCAACCCGAAGCGCGGCGAGCGCGTCGAGCCCGCGAGGGGCGGCGGTACGCTTCCTCTGACCTTTTCATACCCCCACTATCCATTAAAATTGGGGTTTTGGGGCCTTTTTACATTGATTCCAATGTAAAAATCTCGTCGATTGCGTCGATTGCATCATCTCATGCATCTTATGCCGCACAAACACATAAGATGCATGAGATGCTTGCAATGTAAAAATCTCGTCAATCTCGTCTATCGCGTCGATTGCATCATCTCATGCATCTTATGCCGCACAAACACATAAGATGCATGAGATGCTTGCAATGTAAAAATCTCGTCAATCTCGTCTATCGCGTCGTTTGCATTTTCTCATGCATCTTATGCCGCACAAACACATAAGATGCATGAGATGCTTGAGATATCAGCCCCACACATACGATCTAGATCATGGGCGCCGTGCTAGGAAAGCACTACCCTGTTTACAATAGGGCGGGACATCTCTTACAACAGTGAGCTGCTAAGGCCGCCATATGACACCTGAGTAGCGCTGACCAAGTCTGTGTCACTTGAATACATTTATAAAGGAGGAAAAGTTTAGGTAAAAAGCAGATTAAAAAGTGTGACCTTTAGGGTTAACTTTACTAAAGCTTCTAAAAATGAAAAGAGGCAATGTCGCCCATAGCAACCAATCAGATTATGTCTATAATTTGTCTACTGTATCTTAAAAAATGAAAGGCTGAATCCGATTGGTTGCACTTCTGGGCCAACGTAACATATTTTGGACTTGCCTTAGTCCTTCATCACACGTTTCTGACGAAGGACTAAGGCAAGTCATGCCAAGTGTGGCCCAGCACGTGCCGTTTCCCTGGTATGGCTGCTCGATGCAGATGGACTCTACAGTGACACGGATTGCTGCCCTCACTCTATGCCACATTGTGGGGACCTGGAGTGGCGCCATCTCTGTTGCAGTTTTGGCCACATGGGATCTGATAGCTGCTATTGTTTACGTCTTTATATTGTAAGTTCGTTCATAAGAAGTATACTGACGAACCCCGGGGCTTCCCGAACTGACCCAGACCTTATAGACGAGTGATTATTCTGCTTGTATTACTTCATTCACTCACAGGTGTTGTGTGTATTTGTGCAGGCACTTATTATTATATGTATGAGTTGGTGTAATGCTGGAAGCTTTGTAGGTGACAGACAGTGAATAACTGGATGCTGAATTATGTGGAAGGCCAATGTAGGGAACTAGAGATTTCAGCAGTGAACAACATTCTTGCAGCAGCATTGTAGATGGATTGAAGCAGGGATAAAAGATGGGGTAAATCTAATTATAGGAATGCTGCAACAGTCAGGAAGATAGATGATGAGATATGAGAATATCGTTTGCTTCTTTAGTGATATTGTTCTAGCAATGCACAAAAGATGGCGATAACAGTGATAGAAGCAGAAGGTGGAAACAGCAGTACCATTTCCCCCTGTCTCCCTAAGGGATGGATGTGCTCCTGGGGGAGCAGAAAATAATAAGGTCAGAACGAGATTGTACCCAAGCATTTAAGCATATGCAATCAGTCGTTCGATGGCTCATACGACCGGCGTCATTTGAGTGGCAGTTTTCAGGCAGTTTAGGTGCATACAATAGATTGTGAGACAACCTATCGTATGCAGCAGCTGGATTGTAGCAGAAAGACTGTAGCAGAGTAGACACAACAGATGGTCACACTTGATGTAGTGGTAAGATAGTCAGAATGAGTGAGGACAACAAACATAAATGATGTACGGAGAGAAAAGCAGAGGGCCACAATCAAAGCTCTGTGGGACCTGATATACATCTGTGTAATATAAATCATATAAACTGTATTAAACATTAAGTGTAAAAACATTAAAAACTGAATAAATTCATAAATATGCCACATACTTCATAGGGTGTAACTCAGAGAATTGGCTGGATTGCCATTCGATCGTTATCCAACCTTTAGAGACTGCACACAATCGTCTGCCCCAGTTGGTACCTAAATATCCGCACTCTTTTGAACTATACACAGGGAAACAGTGACATCCCATTCATTGTATTGCTAGGTACCAATGAGTGCATATGTTACACAGGGGGAGATTTATTGGTACTTGTCGCCGTGCTACTTCCGGGTGTACGCTCGCCACGAAATATGTCAAAAAAAGTAACTTAACTCCATGCCAACATGGATAGTTCATATCTCCACTATCCATGTTGCATGGAGTTGATTTTAAATAGCGTGGCGAGCGTAGTGAGCCACCGAGCCCGCAGCGTGGGCGAGCGAAGCGAGCCCCGCAAGGCTCCGTGAAACTACACAAGTACCGATTTATTATATGGTGATCAGGGGAATATGCGCTATCCCCGTGCCTTAAGGCAGGGGATAGCGCTTCCCCTGATCATCACACCTGCTGGCCGGGTACTTTATCGGCGGCGCTGTGGGGCAGGAGGCATAGCGCAGCTACGATATTTCGTGCTGCGCCCCTGCCTCCTGCCTGATTTATGAACGGTCAGCACCGCTGACCGTTCCGCCGCCTGCAGCTATAGACTTCGACAGCTGCAGGCGGCGATGCTCTATACCTACAGCAGGGACAGCGCTGTCCGTGCTGTTGGTGCTGAGATCTCGCGTGAGTAGCAAGATCCCGCGCAGTCCAGCCGGTCGGGGGAAGGAGACAGCGCGTCAATGTTAACTGACGCGCTGTCAGCTGGAGGGGACATCGCCGGAGGGGGGAGTTAGCGCTCCCCCGCTTCGGCGGCAAGATCTTAGAAGATCTTGACAGTGTCCCCTTCAGCTTCGCCTCGCTAATGAGGCGAAGCAGGGAGTGTTATAGCGGCACGCTTAGTGCCGCTATAATAAATCTACCCCTCAGTGATCCAGCCAATGCCGACTTACTGCTGCACACTATGATGTGTGTGCTTTACATCCATATGTATGTGGTATAGTTATGAATGTATTCATTTTTATAGACTTGTATGTTAGTACATTTTTATAGATTTTATATTGCACACTATCTTAAGCCTTGTCTATGTGCACACCTTTACACAGTTCCCTTTTTGTCCACATTACACCCGTAGCAATTTATTAGGTGACTATCCTAATTATAATAGCAGCAAATCTCTGCATACAAAGTTATAAATGTGTGACATTTATACTTCATATTACTGTACTTGCATTGAAGTTTCATATAAAGTGATTGTTCACAACACCAGCCCTTCTGTTTTACCTTTACCAAGATACTGTACCTGACGGGAAAGACCACAGGTCACAGTGTTGAGTGTTGCATTGCTGCACGGACAGGCAGCAACTAACTTCTCATGTGAGGATTTGTAATCCCTACTACATGGTTCTACCACCCCTGTACCTATTACTGCTGTGACTAATGTTCCGCAATAAACCTGCAAACCTGGTTAGGGCTTACTGTACGGCCTGAACACCATGTCACAATTCCACTGATGCCTGTTAGGTTTTACACCAATAGGACATACCAATAGATGGGAAGTAGCAGATAATGAGAGAGGACGCTATGATGTCAGTGTAAATAGAGTGAACAGTGAGATGGAGATGAGGGCAATCTGTGAAATAGCAAAGAAGTCTAAGAGACTATGGAAAAGTAAGTTCTTTTTCCTCTCAGTCTACTCCTCTAACCCGTACACAATCCTGCAATCAGCAGCGAATGAGTAGGGTGCTCACTGTGGCCCAAAATCTACCATTATAACAAAAGTAGCACTATGCTCCTTGGAGTCGTAATACAGTACTTACAGCATAAAAAGTAAATGAGGATGGACAAGCTTACCATCTCATATTCATGGTCAAATGCTGCCAAATCCTTCTGAAAAATGGCTACAGACTCTAAGAGATTCTTTTTAAATTGGGGTTGGGCACGAATAAGCTCGTCTTGGACCGAAACCTTGGAGGTAAAGAGAACAGACAGTACTGCTGTTATTAATCAAGCAAAATGATTTCTTACTCTTTGCGACAAGTACATTTGTTGGAACTAATATTTTTTATTGTTCTAAACTGAAAAATAAACCTGTCTTCAAAGAGAAATAAAAAATATTTTTAGCCCATTTTATGGAGAAAATTAGGTGCAATTACCATACAATTTCAAATTGGTACTGATAAGACAATAAATATAAGCTATTTTTCACTGTTTTACATTGCAATTATTTCTTTTAATTAATATTTTTATAATTATTTGTAACTTTTTACTTAATTTTAACTTGGGGAAATCCTGGTTTTCCTTATGTAATCACCTTGTATCATCTTGCAATCATCTTTTTATAGTACCAACTGAATCTAGAACAGTTTTGTTTATTCGATTGAGATTACATAAATCCAAAAGTGCATGTAGCCCGATAGAGGGACTGTCCTCTTCTGGTCAATGCAATGATGTCACATATTGTTTAGCTGAGGAGGTAGCAAATAGCGTTACTGAAACATTAAAAGCTACTGTATGTGCTGTGATTGGAGTGCAGGTGATAAACCAGGTCTCTAGGCTAACTACTCCCTTTTTTTGTGCATTCACAAAGTGGTTAAAAGGAAAAGCACTGTGGGTTTGTTGAAGTGGAGGGCAGAATTTCCTGACCTCACGTTGAAACTTATTTTAGATGCTATTATGAAACTATATGAACAATTAGTATCGCCCTCTTATACAGAGATGAACCAGAACATTTTTACATTGGTCTTACTATACTCCCAAACTGAAGTTTATTGTTGGAGGGGCCCCAACCACAGACTGCTACAAATGCGGTTCTCCAGAAGCAGACTTAGTATTTGCCTGTGGTCTTGTACGAAAGTACAAACTATATGGCAAGCGTTACAAATATATCAATAAGGATCTACATATTACGTTTTAAATAAATATAACTTGGGCATTTACCCGAAACTCTCCTTCAGTAACTTAACTAGAGGGAATCATATGTCACGTAATAAGTTGGCTGCAGCCACATTCTTTCTCGATGGAAATCCCCAGACCCAGTCCCCATGTTGCTACTCCACCCTAGAATCTCGCACTTGATTTCCATGGATTGGACTAAAACTACGACAGAGAAAGAAAACATTTTCATATATGGCTTCCATATGATAAGATTTTATCAACATTGGTCAAAGAAGCCTTACGAAAAATGTTTTCAATCTACAAAATGGTATAACATGGAAACGCTTAATGCAGGGGCTCTGTTTTAGTTTTTAACGGAGGGAAAGTATCACATATTTCATTAGCAATTATAAGAACAAACCACACCACACAATTTATGTTTTCATACATCTAATATTTTTTTTTATGCAAATGTACACAATATATACTGTAGATGTCACTGCATGTCTCAGGTTTTGCTATTGTGTTTCGGATTTAATGTACTGTGCACAGTGCGTGCTTTTGAATTTCAAACCTGTCAATAAAAGTTTTTGAAAAAAAGGGGAAAGCACTAAACATCTCTGCTGCAGTGACAACAACGCCCTCTGTGGAATGATATGTCTAGCTATCGGTATCGAGGAGATTCTAGGTACAGCCCTTAAAGCCAGACATCTTTAGGCAGGATCTCATCCCTTATGCTGCAAAATCTAAGATTTCCTCCTCCATGCGTCCCTCCCACCATGACAGATCGTCGTCTGTGTACCATCTCGCACATGTCTTTAGCAGTGCATAGAATGCACTAATGTCTAGTCTAATGTATGACGCAAAAATACAAATAGTTTTAAATGGCTAGTTCTTATTTCGTTTATTCAGATATTTATTTGATCCAATTAGCTGTTTATATAAACACAACACACTTACTGCTTTGGATTGTAGTTTGGTAAAAGAATATCTCAGTGTATCTGCGATTTCTGATTCTTCTCTTGATAATCTAACTTCACATCTATTTAGAATTGCATATGCTTCCTATAACAGAAGGTATGACAATGAAGCAGGTGTGTAGATCTATTTACAGACAAGTAGACTAAGGCGGGGTATTCAATCTCCCGCAGCCATCTCCCAATGGGGGAAATGCATGCGGGGCCCTATTCAATGTTATCTTCCTTGACAGCATTGAACAGGGGATCTCAGCAGAACGAGCCCGAATTCACAAGCAGTCGGGCTCGTTCTCCGGAGAACAGCCAGGAATTGACAAGCTCCCGGCTGCAGCTCACCAATTCCCGGCCACTTCTTGCAGCCACGCCTCCTTATCGCCTGCAAAATCTCGGTTGAGCAGACCGAGAACGGGACAGGGGCATGGCTGTTGGGCCAGCCCGACAGTCATGCCCCGACATTGAATACCCCCCTATGACTAATTAAAATATTCGACTGTAATAAAAAAATATTCTCACTTCGACTAGTCCTATAGTCAAGTCGATGTCAATCTCATTTTCTCTAATAGCGGTCAAAGCCTCCATTAAATACTGACAGTCGTCCAGGTCATCAATAGGGTGGGATAATCGTTTTAAATATTCAGATATAAATTGAGAATTGTCCTTCAGTTTTGCATTGTATTCCTTATGTATGTATCTGCACAATAGCACGCTCCAAGACCTTGCTTCGAAAGCTAAAGCTAATTTCACAGGAGCTAAAATGTGGGGGGAAAATACAGAATCATTCTATTTATTATACAACAGTTTGTGATACCACATGTAAAAATAATATTCACGCAGTTGTTCAGGTACAACAATACTGTGTACAGCCATTTTATAAACAGACACATAGAACAGGCCGAGGGCATGATTCAGAGCAGAAAGCGATGCCAATGTTTACGTAGTGATTTCTGTCACTGAAAGCCCCTAGAAACCCCTATGGCTCATGCGTTACACAGTGTACGCACAAAGGTGCTTTTGCAATGGAGACACATGGGGTCAGAAATCACTTGGGAAAGTGCTGGCCATTAATGACCCTGATTCTAATTAGAGCATTTTGCAAATTGAGCGGTTATCGAATGACTGAACTTGCGTACCGTTCACATTGTGCATGCGTGAGGCTGATCAGTGAAACAAAATGCATATGGATCATACAAGCAAAGCTGCCGGAGGTTAACTGACAGGAAGGTGGTTTTGGGGATGGTAACCCAACGTTTTCTGGGAGACGTTGGAAAACGCAGGCTTGGCCAACCGTTCTAAGGGAGTTGGTGTGACAACATCGATGGTCTCGGTCAGCCTGTCTCAGTCACAGATTAGTGGAAGTGTCAGAGCTACTCGCATTTGGACAGACTGCCAAACCTTTTGGTGGTTCGGGATTTGCATATAGATAGAGCAGTTAGCAATGCATAATTAGATAGAAGGACAGAAGCCTTCGAAATATGTTCATGAATTGCCACTTAACAGATCTCGTTTTGTAACTAATCTTGTTTTTAATAACACATACAGTAGAGCAGTTAATAATGCATAAAGTGACACCCATATGAGGGAGTCTGATACTTTGGTTGATGGTGTTAGCAGGCAGTAACGCCCCGTACACAATGGGTGATAAAATGAGCCATATCACTAATTTTAGCTTGTTTGAGGGATATCACTCAGTATATCACACAGTGAGTATGGTCCCACCAATGGGTAATGCACGCTCCCGCGGGTCATTAATGACTCACTGCGTTGTCTGTGCAGATGAGGGAGTGGGTCGTTACCGAGGGCCATGCAGCAGAATGCAGCCTGGCCCTCGCTTCCCCCCCTGTGCTGCCGCTTGTTAGTATTAGCAAATGTGTATGCAAATAGGGGTGCCAGCAGGGGATTGGTATGTAATCCTGGTCGTCGGAATACCGGCGGTCAAAATTCTGACGCTGGAATCCCGACCGCCGAAATCCTGACAAGGGGGGGGACGTGGATCGCCCCCCCTTGCGGGCTCGCTGCGCTCGCCATGCAGCGGGCCGGGTGCCTCGCTACGCTCGGCACACTAATTTATTCTCCCTCTATGGGTGTTATGGACACCCACAGAGAGACAAAGTGCCGGGATTTCGGCATCTGGATTTTGACCGCCAGGATTGTGACTGCATCCTGCCAGCAACGCGCAGGCTCTACGCAGACAATGATATCGGTGGCTGCTGGGACTGCTAGGTGTGCATGCAACTTTAGTTTCTCTGGCAACACATAATACAGTTTAAATCACCATTACATAGACATTATGTCACAGTCCCCCTGGACCACGGAAGTTTCTTACTGGGTCCGGGTACACTGGAGGTCTAGATGGCGTGTGTCCCCGGTGGCTGCAGGTGGCTCTGGGCAGTGGCAGGCTCTTGGCGGCAGGAGTCTCCGTGCAGCGCCGGACTCACGGCACGCGTCTCCCTAAGGGCACTCGTGCCGCACTGTAAATGATTTAAAGGGGCAGTACAGGAAATTGGCAGACATCTTCAGAGGTTGACAAATTATAAAAGGAAATCTCTGGCAGGCTTTCCCTGCCAGAGTATAGGTTCACCCTGCTCCAGGGTCACTTGTATCAATATTGTACTCTTGATATTGTTACCGACCTTAGCCTGTTCCTGACTACTTTTACGCCCTCTGTGTTTTGACCCGGCCTGACTTTGGACTTTGACCACCTGTTGCTATGACCACACTTCCATATTCTTCTACTAGTATTATTACCATATTATTATTACTAGTATTAGTACCATATTCTTCTACTAATACCAACTCACAAGTGAAACCTGACCAGGGGGCCGAGACCGACGTGCTGGGCGCTGCAGAAGCCCATATACCGATTGGTGGGGTCACTGGCAGAAAACCCCTGGCACGGTTAGACTGCGCGCCCCAGCATCAGGTCACAGCAATTCCCAAGTTGTTAACCAGTACTACAGTTTGTGACACATTAATTGCAGTTGCTCCTCAGTGGTCTTTGTTTAGCCAGAACAGTTTTAGGTAATTTACTAAACTGCAAAGCTTAGAAGTAGTATCAGAATTTACAATAACACTTTGTGCATGTAATACACATTACCACACATTACCACAAAACATTACAATCATCAATAATCTTATCGAACTAAGCAGGTAAAGTAATAACATACAAATTGCATTACTAATGGGGACCCATGTACTATTTTATGTCCTTTGAATGGTTCACGTTGGAGAGCTACCATATAGCTCCTTATCCAGTGGTGCCAGTTTTGAAAGGTCATCGTCTGGCCGCACTTCCCCTGATAGCATGACATCATGCCGCATAAAAGAACAGCTTGAGGTCTGTACATGCTGCAGTGTGCACGTCTGGGGCATCTGAAGTAAGCTTAGTGGGGTAAAGCAGTAGTGGTGCTGGCTGCAGGTTGCCCCTCCATGCAAAAGATGTAGCAGTGCTGGTAATCCAATGACAAACAAGTGAATGATTAAAAAAAATAATTATTTACTAGAATATTATACACAATGACATAATAAAATCACATTACACACACACACACCAAAAAAATAAATGAAAAATATATTATGGACCATTCTTCCAGCAATTTATTCCTAGGTGCCGCCATCTCTAGTGAGGATACCAACATCTGGGCCAGTGGGCACTGCTTTCTGTTTTTCCTCCAGCAGTTAATTATTTTATGGTAATGTGCACTTCTCTTACAATCATCTGATTTCCAACAATACATTGGTGCATGCCGACCGGCCAAATTCGTTGTGCGAATGGGCGGCGCCGGCAATCCATTCGCTAGGCAGCTTTGGTACACTCGCTTCGACCCGTACACGAGTCCGAGTGAAGCGATCAGAATAAGGGCCTATATGTATACTTAGTATATATATTTGTTTTACAATGTCTTTGATTATTCCAGTGAAAAATATAAGCTTTACTTATAGGAAGTGGAATATAACTTGCCTGTGTTTAGTTCAATGGATCCTAGAAGCAATGTTGGCTGTGATCCCTGTATCTCTTGCTCCAGCGAGTCATAATGTAATATTTCTCTTTTGAGGTCACACAGAGAGGGGTCCTCAGACAGAAACTGCTGCAAAATGTAAATATGTAAATGTTTAAAACCCCCAGGAAATACACCTGAAGGTGTATAGATAGAGAGAGAACATTGTAACCATTGTTCAGGTGATTTGTCATAGAGAGATAATTTACTGTCAGGCTAGTTAATAACAGAAGATGCACAAGTGTTCCGTACTACATAATAACTTGGCTCTGGTGCATGGCAGACATTCCATAGTTTATTACTCTAGACCAGGCATTCCCAACTTCAGTCATCAAGACACACTAACAGTGCACGTTTTTGGGATAGCCAGGCTACAGCACACGTGTTAAAATCAAAATAGCTGCAGTACTTATTAAGTTACCTCTGCGGAAGCCTGGATATCACTAGAACCTGGACTGTTAGTGTGCCTTGAGGACTGTGGTTGGGAATGCCTGCTCTAGAGTGTATATGGTCATTTATAAAACAGACTTCAAAATAATCACATTTTATCCTAATCAAGTATATTCCTTTAGTAATCAGAATCAGCTTTATTGGCCAGGTGTACTTGCGTATACTAGGAATTAGATTTGGATTGCTGTGCAACAGCCAGTTAGGTAACAGTTAAACAGTGACAGTACAGATATATATATATAACACATACAGGAATACGCTAAATGCTCCCTAAGGATTGTAGACGCAGGGAACATATATTCGCTGAGCTGCACAGCTCCTAGGCAGCCATCAGAGGTGTCACTTGTTGCCGCAACAGCCAGGTAGGTAATGATATAAGCAGAGACAGTACAGTTATCATACAAGGAACACATACCCGCCAAGCTGCACAGCGCCTAGACCACTGGTCATTGCCACAGCCAGGTAGGTAACAATGCAGCAGAGACAGTACAGTTATCATACAGGGAACACATATCCGCCGAGCTGCACAGCACCTATGCAGCCAACAGCCAGGCAGGCAACAATACAAGCAGAGACAGTACAATTATCACTCAGGGAACACATACCTGCTGAGCTGCACAGCGCCTAGTCAGCCATCAGCGGCGCCACTGGTCGTTGCAGCAGCCAGGTAGGTATCAGCATAAGCAGAGACAGTACAGTTATCACACAGGGAACATATACTCGCCAAGCTGCACAGCGCCTAGGCAGCCATCAGCGGCACCACTGGTCATTGCAGCAGCCAGGTAGGTATCAGCATAAGCAGAGACAGTACAATTATCACTCAGGGAACACATACCTGCTGAGCTGCACAGCGCCTAGTCAGCCATCAGCGGCGCCACTGGTCGTTGCAGCAGCCAGGTAGGTATCAGCATAAGCAGAGACAGTACAGTTATCACACAGGGAACATATACTCGCCAAGCTGCACAGCGCCTAGGCAGCCATCAGCGGCGCCACTGGTCATTGCAGCAGCCAGGTAGGTAACAATACCAGCAGAGACAGTACAGTTATCACACAGGGAACCCATACCCGTTGAGCTGCAAAGCGACTAGGGAGCCAACAGCGGCACCACTGGTCATTGCAACAGCCAGGTAGGTAACAATATAAGCAGAGACAGTACAGTTGTCACACATGGAACATATATTTTCTGAGTTGCACAGCGCCTAGCCAGCTGACAGCAGCACCACTGGTCGTTACAGCAGCCAGGTAGGTAACAATATAAGCAAAGACAGTACAGTTATAGGTTACTATGTAGGGTGCAAGACAGGGTAGACACGGGGGTACAGATGGCTGAGTGGCACAGTTCCTAGGCAGCCATTAGCAGTGCCATCTTGATCATGCTGCTCACGGGCAGCAGTAGAAGGGCTCAACAGACCATCTCCCCTGAGGCACACAGCAGGATGGAACCTAAGGCCCTGGCTGGAGCTGGGGCTGAGGGGAGAGCCAGCGTGCAGGGAGTGGGGGGGGGATAGTCAGAGAAAGTCAGTCAATGAGGCTGGGGCCAGGAGTAATACCGGGGCATACATAATTACATCACTTTCCAATGGGTTAACCAGGAGCCTTTCAACTCCTGGACTTGGACATGCCAAAAGTGTGCCTGAAAAGAGGAGCAGAGGCACATGGAGGGAGGAGGGGTGCAGAGGTATTTATCTGAGAAACCTGGGTCCTCAGTAAAATGGGCAACCCGGGTTAAATGTCAAATTAAGGGACCTAGGTCGCAGATCGAGATCCCAGGTCTGACCCAGCATAGTGTTATGAAAGGGGTACTTCTCTCCCTTTCCGCAGAACACAGCACACACACCTCAACTTCAATCGCACCTCTTTGATCTGAAAGTTGGGTTATAGTGCATACCTATCTTATAGACAAAATGGATACATTTCCTAAGATGGGAGTTCTATTGAAGATGGAATGCTGCCCATAGCAATTAATCAAATTCTACTACGTATTTAATTAGCACCTTCTAGAAGATAATAGAATCTGATTGGTTGCTATGGGAAACATCTCATTTTAAAGTCCCATCTTAGTAAACTTACCCCTAAATATAAGTAAATATGCAAAGATGGTATACAGTAGAATAAATCAATTTGAGGTCTGTTACAATATAAGATGCCAGTGTATTCCCTGTAAAGAATCACTCAGGATTTACCGATACTTTGGCTTCTCTGTCCTCTGTCCACAGGACTTTGTATATATGAAAGTTTTCCATTGCATCACTGGCTGCTCCTCTGAGCGAGCTCACAAAGGAAGAGAGCAATAGGACAAGCTTGGAAACCTCTTTGTTTTCTGCAACGTTTCTGTAGAAATTCCGATGCTTTCTCTGTGTATACACCTGTTCCACCATTTCTATAATATAAACAAATGATAACTATACTGTAGCATGTATAATAGTGTCAGGTTTATTCTTATTCAATGATACGTAATGCTTAAACTGCACCATCAATGACATGACTTTTACTAACGTGCCCCTGGCCTTACCCTCAGCCATAGTAACTGGTCACTGCCAACGTGCCCCTGGCCTTACCCTCAGCCATAGTAACTGGTCACTGCCAACGTGCCCCTGGCCTTACCCTCAGCCATAGTAACTGGTCACTGCCAGTTCTGTAGTATTTTACCAAACTTTAAATGACTTTCTCCTGATGCGGCTGTAAGAACATGCAGCTTAAACAGGATACAGTAATTGGGTCACCAGCATGTTGGTAGACAGACATTAGGTGGATGTGCATTTAGGTCGACATGAGTCTAGGTCGACATGCAGGAAGGTGGCCATGACTCAAGGTCAACATGGATTAGGTCGAAAGGGTCATTTGGTGGATGATAAAAAGGAGACTCTGCTGGGGGAGCCGCAGGGGGAAATAGCTGGTCGCAGGAGAAAGCTCCTGTAACCAGAGACCATTAGAGGCTGAACACGGGAGCGAGCACATACAAATCACTGGCAATATGGTCGCTCAGTGATCATATTGCCAGCGATACAGATGGGGCAGGCTACATCCTGGCTGGCGGATCGCCAGAACGTCCCCGCTGGCGATCCGCCAGCAGCCTCGCCATCCATCAGACTGAGACGCGCGTGCGTCTCACGCGCACGCGCGTCTCAGTCTCCGTCGGCGAGGCGACGAAAACCCTGTTGGGGGGGGGGTGCGGGCAGGCGGCGGAAACCCGGGGGAGCGGATGGAAGCGCCGTCGGAAGGGGACGTGCGCGCGCGTCCCCTTCTCGCCATCGATATGGTGCTGGCAGCGGATGGCGTCGCCAGCGCCATCCCCTGCCAGGATGGGAACAGCTCCATCTGTATGTGCTTAATATTGCCCCGTGTACACAGCTTTACAAATCCGATTTTAGTGTTTTTCTCCCTCACAAATTTTTGTTAGTATTTTCACTAATCACTATAGCACGAGTATTATTATTTATTTGTGTGGGATTTAATAACAAATATGGTTTCACTATTCTTCACTCGAACCTTTTAATATATTATTACAGAGGGGATCCAACAAATAAAAAATGTTATGGTAAAGCCCCGTACACACGGGGGAGATATATTGCTCAGCCATATATGGCTGAGCAATATATGGCTCAGTCATATATGGCTGAGCAATATATGGCTCAGTTTCTCCTTTTCATCAGCGACCAGAGATGGTCGCTGATGAAAAAGAATCTGCCGGGGGAGGCCGGCAGTGGTAATCAGCTGGTCGCAGGAGCATGTTCCTGGGACCAGCGATCACTACAGGGGTAAAAACGGGAGCGCGCACCCAACGATATATCGCCGGTGCACACTCCCATCGTGGGCAATATGGTCGCTTAGCGACCATATTTCCCACGATAATGTACAAAATCGCCCCCATGTGTACGCACCTTAAGACATATAACTAGAACCACACCATAATACATAGAAATAGAGGATATCATAAAATCACATAAAGTGGCAGGTTATAAAAACTCTGAGATATTGGTAATGCCCTCCATTATAATTACAACATATTAATATCAAATAGCAATAAAGTAATAAAGTTAAAATACCATTAAAAACAATAGAAATGAAATACAAACATTAAGGCAGGGTTTCCCAAATTGTGTGCCATGGCACCCTGGGGTGCCTTGGAGAACTTGCAGGGGTGCCCGGTGTTGGTGGTTCAGGACTAAGTCAAATTATTCATGACCAATGGAATAGATAACATCAGTGCTTGTGGCATCCAATTATAAAATATATGGACAAGCAGAAGGTAATACGGTCTCTGATCACATAACTGAACCTAACGATGACATACTGTATGAACAAAATTTACTTTATTTAAATATATTTTTTTCTAAATTACTCAACAGGAAACTTTTGGTCCAGGGGTAAGAAAAATTCTGATACTCTAGGGCGCCGTTATTCTAAAATGTTTGGGAACCACTGCATTAAGGGCTTAATGAAAAAGCTATTTTCAAAACAACCACTCAACATGAAGGGCGGGGTATGTGAACCTGCCTCAGAGGGCAAACAAACTGATGCCTTGATAAAGCCCCGGTGAAACGATCGTTGGCTCTAAGGGCCACTGTCTTACTTAAAAATATGTCTGTGTGTATCATATAATATTGTCAGTTCTGTGTATTATAGGGTAGAACAGTGCAGCATTATCTTAACTAACTACTAGAGATAGCGGGCACATACCAGCCAGTGTGCAGGAAGGTCAGCTGGGGGATGTGAGCCAAAATAATAGGCTAACTAGTGTGGCAGCAGAAAGCCCAACTGAAATGCTGACTATTCCTGCCCCAGCATAGGTGGCTACAGCACTGAGATCTCATACAGCGGCTCAGCTAACAGGAGCCTGAGATCAGTGTGAGCAGCAGACATGAAATGCTGACTATTCCTGTCCCAGCATAGGTGGCTACAGCACTGAGATCTCATACAGTGGCTCAGCTAACAGGAGCCTGAGATCAGTGTGAGCAGCACAGACCGCGGTCCCTGTCCCAGCGCTTAGGGCTAATAATCACTGTAGCACTGAAATTGTATTCACGTAACAATGGGGTACTAGCTGCAGCATGGAGAACTAGTGCTGCAGTTAGAACAACATTTTATTTAGCCTGATAGACAGCGCCAGGGAGAGGCAGACTATTCCTGCCTCAACATAAGCGGCCATAGGAATGAGATCTCACTATTAACGGCTCAGCAATTAGGAGCCTAAGATCACAATACCAACTACACAGACCGCCGTCCCTGCCCCAGCACTAAACATTACTAATCATTATAGTGCTGAACCAAAGTCTTCGCATGCACGTAAATGATCTGAGAAGAAAAATTAACAAAATGCACCAGCAAAGATGTCCATCTCTGAATCAGGCCCAAAGTCTCTTTGTTATAATACATAATAATATAAATGTAATAAAACTGTACTATATACACCATTGTGTAACTGCGGCTACTACATACTTCCTTTTGCTCTTTGCTGACTTGTGTTTGTGAAAGAGACGTGAGCACCAACTGTCCGGTGTATTTTATGCTGCTTCCACCAAGCGACTCTACGATTTACATCAAGTATTAACTGTGCCAGACGATCTACAGCCTGCTGGATGTCATCCAAGTTTGGAATCATTACCTGCAGAGCAAAAATCTATTTTATCAGGCAAACTATCAATACAGTACATGTTGGAGAAACCTCTACATGAGGCACAGAATTAGAATGATGTTACTATCATTGTACAAACTAAATGCAGAATTGTATTTATATGGAAATCCATTATCAGAAGTGACTGCAGTCGCTCGTCAAATGCTTTTTTATGTACAGTAGTATTCTGCACCAGTTGAAATGGTGGTGTCAAAGATTGAGTCTACAGTATATTTAGCTTTATTATATTTGTATCGCTTTGCATAGGGGTCTTGTCACGGGAGCGGCTCACGAGACCAGCTGTGCCATACAGATTGGTGGCAGCTCTCTGTACCCTGTGCGTAGACTGCTATGCAGCTTCTCCTTTTCAACAGAATGCAGGTCCTGCATCCCTCCCCCACCCATTACTGGCCACGCCCCTGCAACCACACCAATCTCTTGCATTAATGATGCCTATAGATGTAGGGCCTGATTCAGGTTTGCGCAGTAAACTGTGAACATCGCAGCTTACCGAGCACCTGATATGCCGCCTTGGTGTTTTCCCACCCTCCTACCGCTGCCGATTCCCCTCGGTACCATGCGAGGGCATGTGTAACGAAAACACATCCCCTCGCATGCCTCCGCTGCAGGAGAAATCATTCGATGGTCGATGAACATCGAATGATTTCTCCTGCCTCCACAAATAGAAGTCAGTGAAAACTGCCATTCATTCACGTGCGGCTATCCTGTGATGTCAACTGGCCGCGTACCAATAGGAACGCCCAGCGTTTCTATGGGGACGCCCACAAATCACTTGGCGTTCACATGGGCGAGCCACATTCCCACCGCCATCCGCCCCCCGAGCCGATGTTTGTGAATGGCTCGTCAACTATGCAAGTTGCTGAAGCCATTGGCAAAGGGGGGCTGCACATGCCTATAGTAGGACCATGCACATGTGGAGTCCCCAAAACATCGAATTCGTACCCGTTCGAATGAACTACAATCACACCCTTATTTGTCATATTGCTCAGCTGTAACTGGGTGTGGGTTGTTAGGTCTACAACAACTAGGTCAACAAGCATTGGGTCGACACCGCTAGGTCGACAGGCAGCAAGGTCGACATGGGTCTAGGTCGACATGGGTCAAGGTCGACATGGGTCTAGGTCGACAGGACATTAGGCCGACACAAGCATTAGGTTGACATGGGCAAGGTCCACAGTCTAAAGGTCAACATGGGGTTTTAAAACCCGAATGTCAACACAGTCGACATGAAAACAGTTTGAAATGCACCGCATCCCCTCGCATCGCTCACAATGCTTCGGGCACACTATTTTATTCTCCCACCATGCCAGAGTGGATGGTAGGGCATGAAATACCGCCTATCGGCACATGTAGACTCAAAAAAACCCATGTTGACCTTTTGACTGTCGACCTTGCCCATGTCGACATAATGACATGTCAACCTAGACACATGTCGACCTTGACGCCTTTCGACCTAGTGGTGTCGACCTAATGCTTGTTGACCTAGTTGCTGTAGACCCAATGACCGGATCCCCTCTAACTTTACTTATGGCAGGTTACTTCTAGGAATTTCCACAACAGAATTATGCCGTTTTCATGAAAATTGGTTCAGTTGTTATTGCGCCCACTTGGAACACATTACATATTTATTATTATTTATTTATTAACAGTTTCTTATATAGCGCATACATATTACGCAGCACTTTACAGAGTATAGTTGAACATTCACATCAGTCCCTGCCCCAGTGGAGCTGTGGTATTCCCTACCACATGTACATGCACACACAGACAGACATTCTAGGGTTAATTTTTTGGGGTGCCTATTAACCTACCAGTATATTTTTGGATTGTGGGAGCAAACCGGAGTACCCGGAGGAAACCCACACAAGCACGGGGAGAATATACAAACTCTGCACAGTTAGAGCCAGTAGGATCGAACCCATGACCTCAGCGCTGTGAGGCAGTAATGCTAACCATTACACTGCCCCGTATATATAACACATGGTGGGGATAGAACCCATGACCTCAGCGCTGTGAGGCAGTAATGCTAACCATTACACCATCCGTACTGCCCCGTATATATAACACATGGTGGGAATAGAACCCATGGCCTCAGCGCTGTGAGGCAGTAATGCTAACCATTACACCGTCCGTACTGCCCTGTATATATAACACAGGTGTATATATAACACATGGTGGGAATAGAACCCATGACCTCAGCGCTGTGAGGCAGTAATGCTAACCATTACACCATCCGTACTGCCCCGTATATATATAACACATGGGCCCTTATTCTAATCTATGCGGTACGGCCCGCGTGCGGCCGTACCGCCGATGTTTTGACACTGCACATGCGCAGAGGTCAATCTGCGCATGTGCAGCCCCCTTCGCCGCAGACGTATTTCGTCCGCCGCAAAGGGGGCGTATAGGGGCGTGAGAGGCTTCATGCCCTCATTTCCCTATGTGTACGCCCCGCGTTTCATGGGCGTTCCCATGCAAACGCGGGGCGTATGCATGGTAATGAGGGCATGACGCAACTCATGGGGGCGGAAAGCTGACGTCGCCGGATGTCAGCTTTCAGCCCCCATACAAGCTACCACACGGACGATTGTCCGTGTGGTCTCAGCTTGCGGGAGCTGCCGGGGCGTGCGGACCTGCCTTCGATGGTCGACGACCATCGAATGCAGGGGGCAGCTCCCACCATGGTGGAGGCGTACGCCTCCACCATTTTTATGCGGATCGGCAGCCGTCCGTGTACGGACGGCCGTGCCGATCCGTCTTGTAGGCGGGGATTCGTCTGGTGCGGTCGGAGCCGCATATGCGGCTCGACCGCACCAACCAGAATAAGGGCCATGGTGGGGATAGAACCCATGACCTCAGCGCTGTGAGGCAGTAATGTAACCATTACACCATCCGTACTGCCCTGTATATATAACACATGGTGAGGATAGAACCTATGACCTCAGCGCTGTGAGGCAGTAATGTAACCATTACACCGTCCATGCTGCCCTGTATATATAACACATGGTGGGGATAGAACCCATGACCTCAGCGCTGTGAGGCAGTAATGTAACCATTACACCATCCGTACTGCCCTGTATATATAACACATGGTGAGGATAGAACCTATGACCTCAGCGCTGTGAGGCAGTAATGCTAACCATTACACCATCCGTACTGCCCCCTACATATACAACTTTCTTCTAATATCTGTATAGATTTTTGCTACAGAGTGTTACTGCACATTTGCTACAACTCCCATAAAGATTACACTGTGGGAAGGTTGTATAAACAACATAGTAAGACGGGATGCAGTTAAAATCCCGGCGGTCGGGATCCCGGCATTCAGAATCCCGACCGCCGAAATCCCGACACATTCTCCCTTCGTGGGTGTCCACGACACCCCTGGAGGGAGAATAAATTAGTGTGCCGAGCGTAGCGAGGCACCGGGCCCGCTGCGTGGCGAGCGCAGTGAGCCCGCAAGGGGGGCGATCCACGTCCCCCCCCCTGTCGGGATTTTGGCTGTCGGGATTCCGGCGTCGGGATTCTGAACGCCGGGATCCCGACCGCCGGGATTCAGTACTAAATCCAGTAAGACAACCTACAGTCATTTCCGATATTGCTTTGGATACGAAGTCATCAGATAACACACTTACCACTTTTGGGATAATGAGATGCACTTCTGCCTTCAGGAAAGATGTGTTCACATCTTGTGTAGTGGGTGGAGAATATAAAGCTCTCTGACTAGAAGCACTAGGACAAATACAATTATAGAGCAATTCAGTAATAGATGTCAAACTTACAAAAACAGTGAAACCTTTGCATTAAATGAAATGAAAATAAATCCACGTGCAGAGTATCTGAAAGAAATGATCTTGACAAAAATTAAGCAAAATATGTTTTTTTTTATTAAAGAATGGACTATGGTCCATTTGAACAAGTCTGAAATAACAATTACACTATGGGCCAGATTCAATCGCATACAATTTATTGCATGTAAAAAACGGCACATCAAGTGCCAAGTTGGATGACGCCTCCCGGGGAGCTGCTGGGGGGAATTCCAGAAAAAAATCAGACACTGTACTGGAGGTTTCCGTGGCCCTCAACCCACCCCACCAGTAAAGTATATCCATGTATCCATGTCTCAGGAGGACAGCGTTTGTAAACCTCTACAATTATCCGTCTCGCTGGTTGGACTGAAAATCTTGAAATGTATGGGCACAAATGACAATTGACCGTTTGCTCCCAAACCGTGGAAGACATAGAAAATTGGTTGTTCAGACAAATTGGTTAATCAAACGGACAGTTTTTTGGGCAATATTCCAGTGTTTGGGAGCAAATGGTCGATTATCATTATGCATAATCACAGGGGTTCTCAAACTCGGTCCTCAGGACCCCACTCAGTGCATGGTTTCCAGGTCACCCGGCAGGTGCACAGGTGCATTCATTACTCATTGAAACATTTTAAATGATCCACAGGTGGAGCTAATTTAAAATTAGAAAACGTGAACTACTCTGTCAGCATTTTGGCGGCTGGAGACGGGCGCCAAGATGGCAAACGTTAAGAATGCGGGCAATGTTACCATGCGGCTGGGGGAGAAGGGATTAGGTTTAGCCACTTCGGAGGGATGGTTAGTGTGGGGTGGGGGTTAAGGTTAGGTAGTGGTGTACATGGATAGGTTTAGGCACTAGCGGGGAGGGGTAGGATCAGGCGCTGCGGGGGGGGGGGGGGGTGTTAGGCTGCTGATAAGGAGGGTTAGGGTATTAGGGGAAAAGAAACCAGGAATCCCTCCTACAGGATGCCGGCGTTGGTATTCTGACCGTGGGAACCTGGAATGCGGTGCACTTGTGCTTTAGCTGCTGACGTAACACTAGTCAGAACTGATTTTGGTCACTTCATATATCACCAACTAGAAATAATGAAATCAGTGGGCTAAGAATAGGCAGAATTTAGACCTTATACAGTCATCACTACATCAGGAATAACATAGCAGAACACAGTGAATGACGTCTAGCCACGCCGAGGTGCCAGTAAGGAGTGAATCATCTGGCTTGGCACCAATGGTGAAAAACCTCCCAAAAATAAGTAAAATACAGTAAATTAAATAAAAAAGTAGACAAACTCTTCTCTGCCCTATGAAACCTGTAATGTAACTGAAAATCATTTGATGGTAATCTGATGTATTTGCTGATTGTACCTTGAAATAAATAGTTTTCTTTTCAGTAGCTCAAGGGACAGACTGGTGCATTGCTGTAGACTGCCCAATAGCTTCTTGTTAAAATACGAGTATATCGCTTTGCATTCCTAGAAAAGCCAAGACAAATCCAATTAAGACACATAAGGCCCCTCTCCTGCCTTGGTTTCCATGTAATTATGTAATCTGTGGATTTGATTTATGTGTACTGTACTTGTACAAATGGTAACTGTCATGTAAGATCACACGTGTCCTATGTCATTTTGTTGTATGTTCCATCCACTATGTAAGGAGCTACAGAAATCTTATAGTGACATATAAAAACAAGATAATAATAATAAAAATTGATTACAGATGAAGAGGAAGCAATGGACCCCCGAGAGTTCCCTGAAAAGGACACACAGGGGCAGATGTATAAAGCAGTGATAAGAAGAGAGCCAGTGAAGAAGTTGCCCATGACAACCAATGAGAGGCCTTAATACGATTTCCTGTATATGTGTGTGTGTGTGTGTGTGTATGTGGGTGATCAATCAGTTATCATACCAGAGAGCAGCTGCCAGCCTGAGTAGACAGGCATCTTCACATGAGGTGGGAGAATGTATCAGTTCTGCCTCATCCACGTTCTTATATGTATATATATATATTTACTATGAGATATTTATGCTAGCCTTGACCACTTTTATTATTTACAGTATATGAGAAAAATATGTTTTATGCAGAAAGTAATCTATACTATATACCAGCTAATGCGTACATTATTAATACTGTATTACATACAGCAAACAATCCAGTGTAAAAGGAGACCAGTATTAATATTTATCCAGGGATCGTACTGGATTCTTCGGCCTCTCCCTCAGACTCCTGGTCTTGCTCCAATATTCTGCAGAGGAACGGTGCCAACATCCATAAAAATAAAAAACTTTCAGCTCAGATGGACTTGACCTACTGCCTCATCTAACAGATTACTGTGATCGCTCGCCCTGTATATGTCTGACATATTACATATGCCACTCACTTTTTTCCAACCCCTCCCCTGGTTGTAACATCCTCATTGCAGTCACTGATCCACTGTTTTAAAATTATTTTTCCCATATGTCACTGTGACCATCACTGCAACACGCCCTGCACCCAGGGCAGCCGAGAGGAATGCCGGGCCCCGGTAAAATTTTGGGGGTGTGGCCTAAGTGTGTGTGGTGTGGGCACCTCCCACACTTAGGCCACGCCCCCAAAATGTTTAGAGGAGGGTGAAAGAAAACTCTAAAAACTGTAATCTCAGAGGCAGCACACACCTACAGCATGTGCTGTGCTGACAGCAGGCTCAGCATGACCTCTCACGCCATCAGTGAGACACTCATGCTGAGCCTGCTGTCAGAACAGCACATGCTGTAGAAGTGTGTGCTACTGTTGCTACCCAGGAGGGACAGAGGGGGAAGGGAGGGGTCGGACCAGGGCCCCTGCAGGGCCCCTCCAGCAAGCCTGGGCCCGGGTAATTAGTACCTGCTCCCCCCCTCTCTCGGCTCCCCTGCCTGCACCCCAAAGAGTCAAGCGCCATCAATAACCTCCGGATGTAATGCCCATTCTCCTTCCATGAGATCTGCTCTGCTGAGAAAATCTGCTTCCACATTCCGAATCCCCGGAATGAATACAGCTGATAAAGCCGGAATATTGGCCTCTGCCCACTCGAAGATCCGAGACACTTCCTGCATTGCCATCCTGCTGCAAGTGCCTCCTTGGTGGTTCAGATAGGCCACAGCTGTGGCATTGTCCGACTGGATTCGAATGGGGGACTTCTTCCTATTGCAGAATCAGAACCTCTTCCGCCTGCAGAAGCGTCTTCCAGACCGCACGCAGCTCGGCAAGGATGACTCCACACTGTACCATAGGCCCTGCAACCTCAGGTTCAGGGTTACTGCTCCCCAGCCCCTGAAACTGACGTCAACCAGTCCCATGACCGAAGTGAGTGCCCTAACTGGTGGGATTCCAGATCCGTCCACCACAGTAAGGAATTCAGAGTTTCTTGAGTCAGGAGAACCCTTTCTTGTTTCATGGACTTCGGATTCCCCGACCAACTTGCGAGGATGTTTCATTGGAATGGTCTCGAATGAAATCTTGTGTACTGAAGGGTCTTGAAGGTCGCCACCATCTTGCACAGTAGTTTCCAACAATGCAATACTAAAGGACCGGGCGACTGCAGAATGGTCAATACTAACTGACAAATGGCTCTGGCCTTCGATTCTGGAAGAAATACATCATGAAGTTGTGCATCCAGAATGACTCCCAAAAACTGTAGCCTCTGAGTGAGACAAAGCTGGGACTTTGGAAGATTTACTATCCACCCATGGCTCTGCAGAAAATGAATTGCAGCTGACAGATTCTCCTGCAGCTTCTCCGTTGACTCCGCTTTGAACAAAAAATCATCCAAATACGGGATGATTACAATTCCCCGGAGTCTGAGCGCTGCTGCCATGACCGCCATTATCTTTGTGAACACCCTTGGAGCTGTCAGGTTCAGGATCGGTCTGAACGAGCCGTCTGGTTTGGGTACCAAGAAAACAATGGAGTAAAACCCCCTCTTCCTTTCCTCTCGCGGAACCGGAATCACCACACCCTTCTCTAGGAGAGACTTCGCCGCCCCCAAAAGGGTCTTTTTTAAATGTGCCTCCCTTGGTAAGGTTGTAGGAAGAAACCTATTTGGAGGAACTCCCCTAAGTTGATCTTGTATCCTTGGTAAACCACATTGAGGACCCAAGGATCCTTGGTGGAGAGAGCCGAAGAGTCCCGGTACAGCAGGAGGCGAACCCTCACTCTGATTCAAGAACGGGGAGCCTCCGGCCCCTCATGAGGAGGGCTTCTCCTCACCCTTTGAACCCTGCTTTTTTGTGAAGGCACCAAAACGGGACTTGGGAGCTTTACCCTTCCTAGAAGCAATGAGATGAGAGAAAAGCAGCAAACCTAGAAGTTCCATGTTTGGCTGCTGATGTGGGTGGGAAGGTACTCTTCCCCCCATGGCCTGCTTGATGAGGGATTCTAATTCAGAGCCAAAAAGCAATTCCCCTTTAAATGTCAGTGCTTCAAAGACTTCTTGGACTCATTATTGGCATCCCATGCCTTAAGCCACAAGGCCCTCCTGGCCGTCACGAAAATGGCCGACACCTTAGAGGCCATCTTAACTCCCTTTTCTCCAGCCTCACAAGTGTATTCAGCCGACGCCTTTAACTTTTCCACCAAGGCAAACGCTTCTGAATCCGACTGGAGCAGTGAACTCAGGGTATTTGCCCAAACCATCATGGCCTTGAAGACCCAGGCTGAAGCAATAATTGGTCTCAGGGTAAAACCAAACAACCCTCTAATTTCTTATCCAAAGGGATAATTGAATGCAGCACCCCATGCACTGGCAAAGCTTTAGACAGCCTAGCAACCAGGGCCTCTACTAGTGGAACTTTTTCCCACAATTTTACATGCTCTTCTGGCATGGGATAAAGGATCGAAAACTTTTTGGGCATAAGGAGTCTCTTATCGGGCATCTTCCACGCCCCACCTAGTAATTCTTGCATGCCTTCATCTGAAGAAAAAGTCACTACGTCTCTGCGCTGTTTCTTAAATACTCCTTGTTGTGGAGCCTTATAAACCTCAGATAGATTTAATGCCTGTTTCACAGCCAAAATCAAATAATGAATACCAGGGACAGATGATTCAGTCTCTTCCCTCTGTGCCCAAAATATCTCTTCAACACACTCTCCTTCTTCAGAATCTACATAAGGAAGGGGTGGTGTGGATAAGGGGTGTATGGCAGAAACCTCAGACTCCTTATTAAACTGCTCCATAAAAGCATTAATCTTAATCTTTGAGCAGTGTCCTGCACAGCCTGTATAAATGCAGGGTCCCCCTGAGAGGGGGAAATAGAGCCAACAGAAGGTTGAGAGGATGCCAATGGCCTGGGAGATCTAACCAGCTCATCCCTCTGTCTATTTAAAGCCTGTACCAAGTCAGACACAGACCTTCCCTGAGCCGCTGCCCATGCAGGCTCAGGTTGCTCAGCCCTCTGGGCTTGAGCCCCACTGGGCACAGATTCGCATGTAGGGCATATATCCCCATGGTCCATCTGTTCAGGAGTTAATTTAAGCCCGCTAAATTTGCAGTTAAATAACATGGCAGACGCTCCCTCCCCAATCACAGCAGCATTACACCTTTCTGTCATGATTTATCACAGTGCACTAAGTCAGGCGTCTGTACAAAGCCAATATATCAGTGTACTTATCTGTCTGCCGCTGTATCAGACCCTCTGTGGTCACCGGGGGAAAGTGCTGCACTCTGTCTGCAGAAATAAATCTCCTTTCAGCTCCGCATAGTGTGGGAAGAAAGGGCGCCAGAGCAGAGTGAAGGAAGAGACCAAGTCCCTGCTACAGCGGGGAGGGAAGCTTTTTTGTTGCCTTTTCCCCTGTAAGCCGCTCATACTAAGTGCTTCTTCTGTCTTCCAGTGTCTCCCCTCCAATGGGGACCACTTGGAAGCACCCAGCTGCGCTGAGCTCCTGTCACAGGCTTCAACACTCAAAAGAGTTCAGCCTGTAAACCCTTGCAAGATGGCGGCCGCCATCGCGGGTTGTCTGTCGCCCATGATCTCCCTGGCTCAGGAGTCCCCCAGGGCCCAGGAAACCATTCTGTGAGGAGATTAAAGTGCTGTGCTGAGAGACCAGACAGCGTCTCTCAGCACACAGTCTCTGCTGCACTGACAGTGTGAGCAAATTCTCCTGGAAGCCTCACACTGTAACCTGCACTAACTAAGGTGAAATGTTAATAAAAAACACAAACCACCTAGCTACTCTAACGCCTGGCTGCTTCAGCAGCCCTTCAGCATAGTACCAACTCCGGTGGGCACCTAAAACGAACTGGGGAATGGTGGGATGCAGAAGGGAGGCGCCTGCCTCTCTAAAAGCTTTCGCATAGGTGCCTGGCTCCTTCGGACCCTGCTACATCCCATGGTTGAGCTGTGTCACCAGGATGGATGAAAGAGAAATTCATTTTATTCACCGCAGCAGGCTTGTACTCCGTCCTCCTGTTCTCTTTAATGTATGCTGCTGCCGTTGCCGCACATGCTGTTCTGTTGATGATCCCCAGTCACGCAAATAGTCTTGCGTTGCCTGCTGGGAATCTGAAGTGGAGCCTTGAGAAGTAACTCCCCAAAGAACCATGGGAGGAGCTGCGCGTGGCCGTGCATGCGCAGCAGCCCTCCTGTGGTCAAAATGCAGTTCAGATCGCGTTAATTTTGTCCGCGGCCCTGCAAGTGGGGGAGAGCGGCCAGTTCTGGCGGCTTATGTGAGCCAATCCACCTCTGGTTCTGTCTCTATAAACACAGGGCCTGATTCAGTGCTGTAAACTAAGTGGCAATGTCTGTGGCTGCAGTGCTTGCCTGAAATGAGCAGATTTGTACCCGTACTCACATGGTTTCCATTATACCTCTTATACATCCAGATGTGGGTATACTGTAGGTGCTATTATTATCAGTACACATTTGCACCAACCCTATTGTGGTGCAAAGGATCTGTGTGAGATTGCGGGATCTTTGCTTATGCTTATCTAAGATTAGGCTGCAATTTCATGTGAAAGAGGAAAGCTCTGAAAATGCCTAGTTACACCCATTAGGCCAGTGGTTCCCAAACTGTGTGCCGTGGCTCCCTGGGGTGCCTCAGGACATTTGCAGGGGTGCCCTGGTTTGGTGATCCAGGACCAATTCCAATTATTAATGGCTAATTATTTATGAGCAAAACAAGTGCTGGTGGCTGCCAATTATAAAATTTGTATAAACAGAAGCAAATCCTGTCATTTACCACATAACTGACTCTAAGAATCACATATAAACCCAATCTAATAAATAAAAATTTGGCCTAGGGGTGCCGTGAAAATGTTTTTGATACTCTAGGGTGCCGTGAATCAAAAAAGATTGGGAACCCCTGCATTAGGCCACAGGCAGATATAGGTTTGGCTTACTAAGTCTGTGCTACTCTGAATAGCCCGGCAGATCCTAAAACATGCAAAAGTTCACCTGACACATACACAGCGCACACAATCAGGCCCACGGCGCAATTATCAGGCTGCCAGTGTCACCTCTACACAGATTGTAGAATGGGGCTACCACAATAATAATGAGAAAACTATCAAGGATTGAAGCAGGAGACAAATAGGAAATTACCATTTTAAACTCGCCATCTTCTTCACATTCCTGGGCATCTGCCTTATAATTGGGTGCTTCCATGACTGGCTCATATCTAAATACAACATGTCTAGTTTCTGTTTAAAAATTAATAATAAAATCAGTGTAATCAGAACAGTAGGAATTTAACATATTTGGAGATAAATAATATAGGGAAAGAATGTGACAGATCGAGTTTATAAAAGATGCAGTGTAAAATACTTAGGGATCCATTTACTAGGATGGTAGAGTAGTTCTACTGAAGATGGGATGTCGCCCATATCAACCAATCAGATTCTATGAATTAACTTCTAGAAGGTGCTAAATAAAAAATAAGTAGAATCTGATTGGTTGCTATGGGCAACACCCCATCTCCAATAGAACTCCCATCTTTGTAAATTTACACCTTTGTAAGATATGTACTTGAAGGGCTGCCAAACAAAATAGAAAGAAGGCAGACAGAAATTATAGGTGGACATTAGTCCTACTTGTCGTGAGGATAAGTTGGACCCTATTTCCCCTGAGCACCCCCAGCAGCTGCCCGTGAGAGCTTGCTACGATTTGTCATTGATGTGCCATTTTTTACATGGGATAAATCGCGTGTGATTTATCCCATGTAAACTCCCGGGGAGCTGGAGCTGTTGGGAGCAGGAGAGTTAAAAAAAAAACCTGGGCAGCAGCGATGTTGCAGAGAGTGCTCTCTCTCTGAGCCAATCAGCGTCCTCACCATTGAGAAAGAGAGCACTCTCAGCCAATCAACCACTGACCTGTTTTTTGAAAAAAAAATGTATTCTGCCGCCTCTGCCGAAGGTCCGCTCAGCACTTCCACGGACACTGCCCGCCTCGACACTGCATGGTCACCCTGGGCGCTCAGGGCAGCCTAGACCCTGCCGCTGCATATAGGTGTATGCCAGTGGCGCGTCACCGCTGGCACACACCTACAGATCGGACCAACACCCATGACTGTTTGGGCATTTCTAGGTAGTAGTGCTCTGTTTAAAAGTAACAGGGCCAATAACATTTACTGTAGGACAAATACTGGTGGTTTACGGTCATCCTGACTAAACCATAGGGGACAAGTGTTTATAGTGGCTCTCCAAATTTGTGTAATAATGAAACATGGACCATGCTGAACTATATTTTCAATTATCACAAATTTATCAAGTGTCATTTTCCTTTGCATTTTATATAATAGGTTCGTGTTTGGCTCACTCTTTGGCCTTTAATCAGATCTGATCGCAGTACAAATTTGTTTGGAAAATGGGCAAAACCATGTGCACTGCAGGTGGGGCAGATGTAACATGTGCAGAGAGAGTTAGATTTGTGTGAGTTATTTTGTTTCTGTGCAGGGCAAATATTGGCTGAATTATTTTTACACTGCAATTTAGATTTCGGCCCAGACAGGGTGTAGCTTGGATGGGGAGACCCTTTTATTGGGAAAGGGGGGGTCCCCACTCCCCCAGGGTCCTGGGCTGACCAATCAGAGGTTAATGCTTTGGCCGGGGTAATCTATATGAAAAGTTTCCCCCTGCTTTGGCATTATCCTGCTGACTGTTTGGGCCTGGTTCTGGTTGTCAAAATACAGGGGACCCCTATTAATTTTGTCCCCCTGAATTTCTACAACCAGGACTGGTTCAATGAACCCATGGCTGGTTATAGCTAGATGGAGGACCCCACAACGTTTTCTTTATTTTTTTCTAAATTTATATCTGACTGATCCGTGCGATGCTAGCGCATCAGACATATAAATGTAAATACGGCGGCCTAATTTCGAAAGGCTACGACATTGGAAAATACAAATATGGAGAATATGACAGCATCGTAAATTTGCAGTATACTCCATTCCTATTTGTGCTGGCGGTATATGGCTGATCCCGTTAATACGGGGATCGGCCGTATACGGTCGTTCTTAGTAAATTTTCCCCTTTGTGTCTACTGAGAGGTTAAAGATACATATATTTACGCATTTATCACAAATGCGTAAATATATGAAAAAGCTGACAAAAAAAAGCTGTCAGTTGGACAGCGAAACATGTCAGGGAGCACCTGCTGATTTTAATTGGGCATCTTTGGTCTGACCCCCACCACTCATCTTTACTACAAGTATTTGGAGACTGACTACCCCAACTCCGCAATACCTGGGCCTTAAAGCTGTATTATCAATTTGGGAACCACCACCTGCAAATTTAGGATTACAATTCTGCATTATTGTTGAGGACTCCTCACACTCCATCAGGGGCTCTAACAGCATCCTCCAGCGTGAAACAAGAATCCGGCAAGGTTCAATGGACCCCAACTATCTCCAGCTATTTAAGGATTGATCCCAAGATTGTCCTAACTCCACCTACGTCTCCCCACCCTGGGTGAAACGTTACTTCAGACCATAAGTATCAGACCCTTTTTTCCAAAACCTTTTTATTTTTATACCAATGTACATTTTATTTTATTTTTCTGTACTACTTGATATTCTGTGCAATACATTGTGTCTAAATGTTAATATACCAACCTAGTGCACTGCACAAGTTGATCATTTTACTATAGAAATACATTTTTCATGTTATAAATTTATCTCAAACCAATTATTGCTCATAGCGCTCCACCCACTCCCTTCTTTTTATCACAAATCGGACTCATTACCTGGTTCTGTCTGGGTTTTCTCCATTGGTTTTGTGTGTCTGACATCACATACAGTTTCAAAAATACAGCAAAGCTCTGTGACAGCTTGTTCTATTTGTTTACTCTTGTGGTTTATTATTTCTGCTCTCTCTTTTGTATAAACCTGAAACATTATAGTAGATTAATGAAAATGTAGAACCCTAGAAATTAAATATTGCAGTAGGTGTTTGCATATAACTAAGCAATATATAGAACCAACATTATTAGGTAGTGACATATTACACATACATTGAGGTATTCAGTTTGGATGTACACACTGGGGGTTGAGGCACTGAGGTGGAATGAAGCTAGGTGGTGATGGCGAGCCACATATTCTGTGTGGGAAAGGGGTGGGATCTGCCCACACAGGGCGGAATGGGCAGGTGTGAGGACACCTGAGGTCTGCAGGGGAGTGTCATTCTGGAACCCTCACAGTGAGGAGTCTGTCTGAGATTACATGAAGGGATAGGGGGATTTGAGCAACTCTTAATCCACAGATGCCATGAGGTTAGTTCTAAAGAGATGCAAATGTGTACTTACAGTCAAGTTGGCTATATCAACAAGAATATGTATAGGGGTGGGGTGGTCTCAGAATATGGACAAAGATCCATGTGTCTTTCTATCTAATGTTGCCAACCTAAGTGCAGCTGTGAATCAGCCCCTGTGATTACTGGAATGGCTAGCATTATGAAAGGACTCGGGCAAGACAGAAGGGGTGACATTTAGTCAGAAGTGAACAGCAGCAGCATTCTGTGTAGTCCATATACAGTACGATGTGTTTCACACAGTGAGATAACATGTAATACCCTACCTCATTAGCAGCAATCAGGTTTTGTAATGTGGTTGGACCATAATCCGGCAAGGAGATCAAAACACTCTCTGCTATCTCCTCTAGGACCATATTGATGCGGGTTGCACAGATATCATTCACCTGAAAGCAGAATTTTTTTTCTGACTATTATATATATATTCTATATATATTCTGGGAGCAGAGGGTAGGGAAAGGCAGACCCGAGACTGTCAGACACACATGGGACCTGAGTCGGTGGTCGGACCTGCTAGCCGACCGACCTCCCTTCCAGTGGCCGGCTGGGCGGGAAGCAGGGTTGCATGCAATCCATCACAACAAATTGTGATGGATCGCATGCAGTCCTGTTGCATGGGAAGGTCTCGGGTGGCTCGCAGGGTATTGGCCAGAGGTCACAGCTCACAGGTAGGGAATTGAGTAGGCTAGAGGCTGTGGAATAGCATAGCACCTTATCTCGGGTTATTAGTCTTGTCCTTAAAGTAGGAGACAAATTCCTGTGCGCTGATGGTAGCTGGTGGGGGAAGTGGGGAATAGTACAGAAGTGACTTAAATGTGTTAAAAAGTCTCTTGGGGTTGGTGGCATGAGAAGAGATGAGAGAATAGAAGTATGTTTGCTTGGCAGTGTCGAAAGCATTGCAGTAGGAGTGGTAGATAGTCTTATATGTGAGATCAGTCAGATTCCGAGATTTATGCCACGTTGTTTTGTTAATTTGGAGTGCCATATCTGGCATCTAAGCCTTCGTTGATGTATTGGGAAGCTGGAGCCACTTTGTCAAGAGTCTGGTATAGGTGAGAAACAGCAGAGTCAGGAGAGGTAATTATTTCTGTGGGTTAGAGGAGGCTTGCGTGATTTCAGTATCAATGAGCTTGGGCTAGGCTGACCTTCCTAGCAAGATGCTCATCGTCTGCTGATACGCCCTGTCAGTCCCTCCATTGGTTGCCTGTATTTTACCATATTTAATATAAAACACTTCTACTCACATATAAAGCTATTAACCATACTGCACCAGCATATATCTCTGTACTTATCACAAAATATCTCCCATCTTGACCACTGCTCTGTGTCTCCCTCCTGCACGGATCACTAGCTCCCATTCACTATTACAGGACTTCCATCGGGTTGCTCCCATCCTATGGAATGCCCTTTTATGCACAGTAAGACTCTCCACTAGCCTCCAAACTATCAAGCGTTCCCTGAAAACTCACCTCTTCAGGCAAGCCTATCATATTTAAGTTCTACACGCATAACCCTCTGAGGCACTTATGTATTATATAGCTTCCATTCTGGACTTGCAACTTGGTGGGACTGCTATGCTATTACTGATGCCTGTCCTTGTGTTTCCCCCTATATACCTATAGATTGTAAGCTTGCAGCAGGGCTCTCCTACCTCCATGTATGTCTGTTGTTACCCAGGTTGTTCTATCCCTGTCCACAATTTTAAAGAGTAAACTTAATTTTCTGCGCTAAATAAGAAACTGTAAATAAATAGTATTTATTAGATATGGGGAATCTTCTGTGCTTGGTGAGGATGATCTATCTTGGGGACGGGTCTTTTGTGTTGTGAGGTCTACAGTATAGTGGGGGAAATTGTATGTGAATACTGACGAAAGGGGGTGTGATGTGAGGTGAAAACTGAGGAAGGGTTGAGAAGCTGTGATGTGGTGAAGAGGTGTTCTGGATCTGCCCATGGCCAATGGCTACCATAATGCACAATAATTACTATTGATATTAACTTGTATTATTTATTTTGAATGGTCAGTCAGAAAATAGTGTAACAAGTGTTTCCCAGTGGAAAAAATGAAGATCATTTTTTTAAAAAGGACATAAAGGAGTTAGCAAAGTTTTAAAGTGGTAGTAAGTAAAAAGAAAGTAACAAATGTCAGGTGACTGAGAAAGGGAAAGGGGTTATGGGTAAGAGGAGGAGACAATGGGGAGAAGGCACAAAAATAGTAGATACAGTATATGAGAAGCATCCAAAAATAACAGTAAATAAAAGCAAAGGGATGACAGCAAAATACTGGAGAAGAAACGACATTTGCTGCCCATGGGTCCACATGTTAGATTAGCACTCAGGAGACCGGGGTGTATGCTCTGCAAACAAGCAGGGATCCAAAACCTAGGTAAAAACATGTCTTTAATCGTGCCCGTAATAAGTAATTTCCTCCATTGCTGCAACATGCCAAATGTGGGTCTAAAGTGCAGAGGGCAGTGGGGTTGTGGTCTTTCTCTAATTTATTGTAATCAGAGATTTTACATCTGACCGCATGCAAGGACATATTAATGGGAAATGTGATATTACCTTTGTAAAGAAGCGATCCAGTGCATACATTTTTGACTCAACTTCTGCAAAGAAACTTTCCAATGTAAGAGATGACCATGTTAAAAATATAAGACCTCGACTTAAAACGGTCTCCACCTAAAAATAAAATAATCAGATAATATTAACCTGAGACTAATAGCTTCAAAAGTATTTATTAAACTATACAATCATTTCCTCCTTACCTTTCTTATTTTTCCAGCCATTACATTTACGAAGGCAGGGTGCACCTGATCGCAAAGGGCTTCATACATCTTCAGGAAACCCTGCTTACGGACAGAAAAGCTGGAAGTTACATTTTCCCAACAGCTAAAGCTGCTCCATTTAATAATGCTGTATTTGATTATATGAAGCTTCTTGGGGAAAAAGGTTTGTACTTATTTCCTAGCACGGCGCCCGTCTCATTGATTGTATGCCTTACTTAAGGCATACAATCAATACAATTGAAACGATTTTTTAATTGTATGGATCTCATCTTATGCATCTCATGGATCTTATGCATCTATAGGATGCATGAGATCCATAAGATGCTATAAGCTAAAAATTGTGAGCCCCCAATAGCCATTGTTAACGCCACCAGCACTATCAACGCCAACCCGAAGCGTGGCGAGCGCAGCGAGCGGCGGCGGTACGCGTCCTCCGACCTTTTCATACCCCCACTATCCAAGTCGGCGTGGAGTTAATGTTATAAAGTGTGGCGAGCGCAGCGAGCCACCGAGCCGAAGCGTGGCGAGCATAGCGAGCCCCGCAAGGGGACGCGGACTACTTCATATGTATTCCGCGTCCCCTCGCCACGCTTCGGGCTCGCCACACTATATAAAATCAACTCCACGCCGACGTGGATAGTGTGGGTATGAAAAGGTCGGAGGACGCGTACCGCCGCCCCTCGCGGGCTCGCTGCGCTCGCCACGCTTCGGGTTGGCGTCAATAGTGGGGTGGCGTTAACAATGGGGGGGGCAGCAATTAAAATTGGGGTTGTGGGGGCTTTTTACATTGGAATAAATGTAAAATTGGGTCTCAGGGACCATTTCACATTGATTCCAATTTAAAAATCTCGTCGATTGCGTTGATGCATCTCATCTCATGCATCTTATGCCGCACAAACACATAAGATGCATGCAATGCTTGCAATGTAAAAATCTCGTAGATCGCTTCGATTGCATCATCGCATGCATCTTATGCCGCACAAACACATAAGATGCATGAGATGCTTGAGATATCAGCCCCACACATACAATCTAGATCGTGGGCGCCGTGCTAGGAAATAAGTACCAAAAGGTTTTATATTGTATATACATGTACAACAAAAGTAAACAAACTGCAAGCGGGGGAGTAAAATGAAAACCACAGTAGGAGATACAATTTAAGTTTATACAGTAGTTCAGTAGGTGGCCATACATCTACAGATCGATTGTCAGATTGGGCTGGTTGTAAAAACCTGGTAATGGATGACAGTTTTTGGCAGTTTTCCAACATTTCAAAGCAAATGGTCAACTGTCATTTACTCTCAGCCATTACCAGGTTTTTGTTCCAACCACCCCAATCTGATAATCGATCTGTAGATGTATGGCCAGCTTTAGTTGTGGGCATCAGTTACAGTACTGCACTGGACGAGCACCAGAAGGTGCTACTAACAGACCAAATATCACACAGACAAAAGTCACAACACTAAAGGCCCCCATACATTAGGACGACTTGTCTGGGGGTTTGTTCACCTGTTTCCCTTCACCATTCAAGTAAATTACAATTGGGAATAGTAACCTGAAGCATGACAAGCAATGCAAGCCATGTGGGGGGGGGACGGGGGACGGGACGTTGTACAATTATTTTGTCCAAACACTATAAAATGGACAAATATATGCAAATAAAACATGAAAAACATGTCAGTCAATCTAATGACGGCAGTTTGACCCTGTCAAACAGAGTTGGCCTTTTACCTATTGACCTTTTCACTCTTATAGGGTCACCCTTTTAACTCATACAGGATTGCCGTATTGACTGTAAATCTAGTTACTGTAGATCTAATGATACACACTGTCCTGGAATAATTCATAATTAACTTATTAAAGCCCATATCTAAATTGATTTCTTCCAGTGTTGAATGTTATAGTTCTTTCAATATATAAGCTATACAAATCACAAAGGCTAAAGGTGCCCATACACGGTGCGATGAACTCCGTGATTTTAATACTAGAGTGCATTGTATCTAGTACAAAAAGCATACAATGTGCTACAGCACCGTGGTTTTTGTACTGATACGATGCAATCTAGTACTAAAAGCACAGGCTGGACAGACTTTATAAGTGCTGTGCGATGGGATGTGCACGGGAGTACGCATCTCACCTTGCTGATATTAGCCAGGGTGCTGGAGTAATCGGGAATACTAAATAACTATCTCCTGGTGTCATACAGTATACCTAGATCCTCCTGGATAGTGGAGTTTTTAGGAAAATTGAAACCCAAAATGAGTATTAAATAATTTAAGCTTTCCATAGTATAATTGCTTTACCTCTATTTGGAGCTTATTTGACTTAAGTGTCGTTTCCATGCTCAGAAGTCTCTTGGCTTGCTCTGGGACCTCTAACCCCAGTTGTAGCATGCACTTTGTTTCTCGTATAGATTCTAGAATTTTAGGATCAAAATTCACAAGCATCTTCCGTGTCTCTGGGTGACGAATCATCAATGTGGCCTGCAGTGCTTCAAACAAAAGGAGACAAGTGTGTAAGAATCTGCCAACAAAAATGCTAGTTGAGAAAACTCAGCAGCACATAGGTAGCTTGAGAAAGGTATCAAAATACTTCTCATGATACCGTTACTGGGATACCCAGCCCTCAAACACATAAATAAGGTGGGTGACAATAACAAACAGAGAAACAATGGTGTGGGGTATGGAAGGCGGATGAATAACATATATTAGCCAACATTGTTGGATTGATTAATCCTGTGATATAATAGTGGTGAACGAAGATTATGTACCCAGAATAGATTTTGAACCATAAATGGAAAACATAAAGATTCATCAATTAAAAACAGAAGCTATGATATGGGGGATCTGGCTATAGCAATATGGGGGTGGCTGTCATTGGATCTATAATGGGTGCATCCATATATTTTTTCCCAGAGATTGGGTAGTGGAGAAGTAATTGGGAACATGGAATGGCCGCAATGATTCCCAGAGACCTGTGCATGCCAGAGCCATTGTCTCCTGCACTCCAGGAGAGGAGGGGGTAGCAACAGTCTGCGGATTGGGCCCTCTCCTACTTTAAACAATCGGGTAAATAGATAGGATAACCAGAGCTTTTAGCAGAACCTGCTTGTGAACAGGAAACCCAAAGACAGGTGAAACTCCTTAGTGGGTCAGTAGAACCACACTTACTTTTCAGTCCTGTCTCGAGTTCACATAGCAGTTTCTTTGAATAAACAGGTAAATGGATCTCCCCCTTCCAGGGCAGACACTTAATTTAAAATCCCTTCATGAATGCACTGAAAGGTATCTTTTTGAACTTCTCTTTAACACATCAATATTCGGCAAAAATATGAGTGACACTTGCATTAACATTCAGACTTGCATGCCCATAACGGTTTCTTTTCAAATGAATCTCCGGTATCCAAGGTGTAAAGCATGAACTATTTATTAACAAGACAAATGTACAGGAACCGGGGATACAGCCCCTGAATTGATGTTCCGTCCACCGGCGCTGCAGACGCTGAAGTGGAAAGTTCACAGTTGGGTCCCGGTCTCCGTGTATGACGCTGGTGTGTGGTGCGCCAGCCTGCACAGCACTAGAAAATAAACTGTTATGGGCATGCGAGTCTGAATGTTAATGTAAGTGTCACTCATATTTTTGCCGAATATTGATGTGTTAAAGAGAAGTTCAAAAAGATACCTTTCAGTGCATTCGTGAAGGGATTTTAAAGTAAGTGTCCATTTACCTGTTTATTCAAAGAAACTGCTATGTGAACTCGAAACAGGACTGAAAAGTAAGTGTGGTTCTACTGACCCACTAAGGAGTTTCACCTGTCTTTGGGTTTCCTGTTCACAAGCAGGTTCTGCTAAAAGCGCTGGTTATCCTATCTATTTACCCGATTGTTTGAAATTTGGAGAAGTGGATGGTCTCCACAGGATAGACGCAGCTGCTCCCCACTAGCGCCAGTTTTTCATCAAAAATCTTTTTTTCCTCTCCTACTCTAGACCACCCCTGGAAATGGTACTTCTGTTTAATGGCGAAAGTGCAATTAGAAGACAAATACATAAACAAATTCATATTTGACAAGTGAATCAGCTAAAATATATCCAAACTGTATTATTACATTATTATTATTATTATTATTATTATTATTACTACTATTATAATTATTATTATTAATCATAATAGTTGCAGAGTAAATTGATGATCCTGGAAATTGCAAGTGAATGACTGTTGCTGTACGAAAATAATAAATAAAAAATAAATAAATACTGAAAATATAGATCAGAGTTTAGTATCTTTGATCCAATAAGATAAGTTCTCTCTGTAAAGTCTATCACTTACTAACAAGGTGTTGCGACAAACTTGCCGGTAATCATTACATGTAAAAAATTATGGAGAATTCTATTTTAAAACAAGGACAGGCTGATTTATTAAGCCTCGCGAAGTGATAAAGTAATCGGTAATAACGCAGCAGCCAATAGGCTCCTAACTGCCAAGTTCCAGGCTGGGTTTGACAAATGACAAGAGCTGAGAAAGGAGTTCTTTTGTTTGTTTTTTATTGGACTGTCGACTTTTTTACTGTCGACCCATCAACGGCATAGGAAGAAAGCTGCAAGCATGTATTAGGACACTACACATGTAAGAACTTACCCTGGTGTAGTCACTTACCGTACTCCAGCTGGGGGAGGTCTTTAAGCCATACTCTATAATGTAAGTCCTCAAATTCCACCAATTCATAGGCTATTTTATTGAATAGGTGAATAACTGCTTTGCCCTCTACGCTTGACAGCAGATCAGAGTTTTTCTAAGGAAATAAAAGAGAACTGTTACAACTAATAAGTAAGAAAAACAAATGGCGCTCTGCTCTATTTGCCCCAAAATTATTTGTATCAATCCGTTTGGTAATCGGATTTAAATTTTATACCAGGTTACACTCGGAGGTAAAGAGGTATAAGACACTTTGTCTAAAATTTAACCCCCGTGTGTACAAGGTTCAGGCAGCGTGAGAAGGAATAGCCAATTCCTAATGTGAAGACATAAGACAAGAAAGGGGGATACACGCGCTAGAATCAATGTATATAAAGAAAAAAAAATATATAATATGTAAAAAAGTTTTAATTTTATATATATATAAAAATATATATTGCACTGGCCAGTGACATTTGATAAATAAAAATCACAATTAAATATAAAAATTATAAGTAAATACAAAACATATTAAGGGCTGCACATTTTAAAAACATAGGATCATCATGTCTAGGCAGACTCGTTTTGATACTCCAAAGTGGTTTCTTGTTAACTGATGTCTGGCCAGACAGAAATGAGCAAAAAATGAAAAAATGTTTAAAATGCAAAAAACGAAATAAAGGAAAAAATTTTTTTTTTTTTTTTTGTTGAAAGTCAATAATGAATAAAAGTCTCAGGGTTCCAAACTGCTACTGTCGTACTGCTATATTTGAGGCAGTAATTAGCTTTGAAATAAACCAGTACTTGCTTTTTGGGTTATTCGACAGGCAGGTAGGGAATCCGATTCTGGAGCTCCAGAAAGTGTAGAGGAGGTATTTTGAAAAGCTGTATGACGCGTTTCTCCGCCTCCTGTGTAGGTATCAGCGGCTTCATCAGATATTCAGACGATGTGTATGAGCTGGTTTAAATAGGGAGTGTTTGTAGATCTCTAAAATGTATAGCAGCTGTGGTGCCGTCACTCTGCGTGTGATCAACCAATCATTGCGGGGGTTTGCCCAGTTCGGCCAATCTGGAGCCCGTCTTTTGGTGGGTGCGTCATGTCCTTTATCAATGTGCATCTTGTTCGGCCAATCCTTGTACTAGTTTGCCGGGTCTGGCCAATCCGGAGCCCGTACGTTTCGTAAATGCGTCATTAGCATCATGCGTTATGCGCCTCTACGTAGTCAAATGTCTTATGGGCGTATTCACCGCCCCCTTGTGCGTTCCACGTCTCTTGTTGACATTGACATCATGACACATTGATTGGTCAGAAGATGCGCTCCAAGCCTCAGAAGATGCGTTCCAAGCCTCGCTTTAGGATATTACAGACTCAGCGGCTCGTCTTATATTCAGTTATCTCCAGGCATTTCATAATTAGCATATATTATAAAGAAGTTTCTTAGGCCATTCTCCTGTCTTATTCATGGAGAGAGCGCATCTAAGGGTCAGTGGATCTCGTAAGTCTTTTATCTTATAGACCTATATCGGCCATCTTGTTTGTGGGCAAAACTGCCCTTCAGTTAGAATACAGGGCATCAAATCATTGTAATTATCTGCAATACTTTAGGACTTTATAGTTGATCTGACATAGATCACATTTATCATATGCAGCTGCACACTCTTTTAATTAAACCAGCTTGTATAGATGAAAGGTATATTTTTATATATATATTTCAGATAGACCCCTCTGAGTCGGGGTGTCTAAAGAGTTCTATATTCTCATGAAAAAACTAAAGGGAAGATAGGTGTGGATATGCAATTCAATGGAGATCTCCACTTAGGCAAGAAACCTTAGAATTAAATAGATATTTTACTACAGTGATTTTTATTTTTTTATTTTTAGTATTTTTAATAGTATAGCCACCGCATATCTGCACCACCCAGATGGACCTCTGGTGTAGTGTTTGTGGCGGTGGTGAGTATACCTTTGGGTAATTAATAATTTAAACAGTTAGAGACACCGGGAAAGAGAAGAAAAGTATACTGAAACTGAAAATGGTTGCTCATATAGACATATCTAGAATGGGATTGTCGGCTGTAGCTATGTAAAAAACCCTTATGGCTTTAGAACCCAAATAATTTGTTTTAACTAGACATATACCCATACCGACCCACCCTCACCCAAATGGACCTCTGGTGTGAAGGGAAAGTCTACATGGGCCCTATGTTCATAGTTCAGATGTTGTTAAGTTCGATCGTATCGTTCAGGCCATTGGGTACTAGAGAGCCCATACGGAAAATCCAATATGCCTCCCGTCTGTTGAGGTGGCCAAAACGATCACCACCACGACTGGTCGTTTTGACATGTTCAATTCCTATAACTGACATTCCTTCGAGAGTGCCTTTCTGACAGGAGTGACAGTGTTTAGAAAGTGGGTGGTTACGGATTCCACCCAGTATATTCCGTCTATGTTCCATAGTTCTTATATGTAAAGTGCGTGTAGTACGGCCAATGTATTGTCTACCGCACTTACAGGAGATAAGGTAAACCACATATGTTGTTTTGCAGTTTATAAATTCTTTAATATTAAATGATTCACCAGTTGTATTAGAGGTGAACTTAGTGGTTTTTCTCGGGCAGAGTTTGCAGACCGTGCAGTTGTCATTGCCACACCTATGGTGGCCTGGTGGTTTTTCTGGTAACCAATTTGTATTTTCATTTTTTATGTTTATGATTTTATTTTGAAAATGGCTTTGTGTCAATTTTCCTTTTAAATTGTCTGCTTTACGAAATGTCACTCGGTCCACAATGCCTGCCCCCTGATTAAGAAGTGTATCCTGTCGCAATATTTCAGAATTCTTGCTAATGATTGTTTTTATCTCTTTTGCATAACTATTATATTGGGTAGTGAATGAACATGTTCTATTTTTCTCTGTATCATTCGTGGTGGGGTTCGGATTGACTTTGGCTTCCTGTAAGAGGATTTGTCTTGGAATTGACTTCACTTCTGTGAGTGCTTTAGATAGAATTTCGGAAGGATAGCCTTGTTCCTCAAAAGACTTAAGTAGGGTGTTTGCTTGTCTCTCGAATGCTTCATTCGTAGAGCAATTCCGCTTTATGCGGATCAGTTGGCCCTTAGGTATATTTGCTATCCAGGGTCTCGCATGGGTGCTGTTAAAGTTTAGGTATCTGTTCTGGTCAACAGGTTTAGTATATGTCTCTGTTGTGAGCTGACCCTCCTTGATTTGGAGCGCGACATCAAGGAAACTAATTGATTGAGTGCTGTGGGTACAGGTGAGTGAGAGACTGAAATTATTAGTGTTTAAATTATCGGTGAATGTGGTTAGTGTGTTATAGTCCCCATCCCAAATAATGAAAAGATCGTCAATAAATCTGCCATAGAGGACCAGGCTGTCCCCACAGCCTGCCCCCCATACATGGACGTCCTCAAATACACCCATGTACAGGTTCGCGAAGCTGGGGGCAAACCTGGTCCCCATGGCAGTCCCCCGTGTCTGTAGATAATATTGTCTATCAAAAAGAAAATAATTGTGCTCTAAAATGAAACTTATAGAATCTAGAATGAAGGAACATAACGGAGGGGAAACCTCAGGATCTTCTATCAAATACTTTTCGATGGTTTTGAGACCTAATTGGTGTGGGATATTTGAATAGAGAGCTTCTACATCGCATGTTACTAGTTTGTACGTGTCTCTCCATTCTACATTCTTGATTAAATTAAGGAAGTGTTTAGTGTCTTTAATATGTGATTTTAATTTTAAAACGTATTTTTGTAAATAAAAATCAACAAATGAAGAAAGATTACTCGTGAGGGAACCAACACCAGAAATTATAGGACGCCCAGGTGGGGTGCTCAGTGACTTGTGTATCTTGGGGAGGTAATAGAAAGTGGGGGTAACTGGGTGTGTGATTAACAGGAAGGAAGCTGTTTCCCTTGATATCGCGCCCCCCTCAACTGCTGAGTCTAACATATGCTTGAGTTTGCTTTGGAAAAGGGTGGTGGGATTGCCATCGATCTTTCTATAGAACTCTGTGTTGTTAAGTTGTCTAGTGGATTCTGCCAAATAATCGGCTGTATTTAGTATGACAATCCCACCACCCTTGTCCGCCGGTTTAATGACAATTTCACTGTCATCATGAAGATTCTTGAGTGCCTTACGCTCGCCATTAGTGAGGTTATCTTTTAGTTGTTTCTTCTCTGCTTTTTCGCACATTTTTTTAAATTGTTCCATTGTATTGGTGTAAAAGTATTCAATGTATGGGCCTTTGTATTGAAGAGGATAAAAATTGGATTTGTTCTTAAATCGTCTATTTTTAGTGGTGTCAAATATTTTCACTTCTTCAGTATCAGTTTCTGATTGAAGGGATTCTAGGATATCTATTATTGTACTATCAGTTTGATCTAAGGTGGTGGGCATGTCTACGATTACGGTGCTGGTTGGTCCTTTAGATGCAAAGTATCTCTGTCTACTGAGGGACCTCACATACCTATTTAGGTCTACAAAGAGTTTAAAAATATTTGGCTTGTTTGCCGGAGCATAATTTAAACCTTTCCTAAGTAGAAGGGTCTCTTCATTAGATAATATTTTATTTGACAGGTTGAAAATACCTTTATCAATATTAGTTATCTCACTAGGATGCTCTTTTTTGGTCTTACTACTTCCTCTTCCTCCCCTACACCCTCTCCTTCTCTTTCTCTTATCCTCTTTAGGGTACCTCGTTGGGGTTCGTTTGTAGGTCTTATGTAGGTGGTTCGCCCCCCTAAAAAAGCCTGGCTTCTTGGGGATGCCTCAAATTCCTCCTCAGTCTCTGAGGTGATGCTACGTGGTCTTTCTGTTCTGTTGTGATACATCCTTTGTGGAGATTCATAGTCCCTTAAAGATTCAAACCTATTGTGTGTATTGTAATTTCTCCCTCTTTGAATGAATTTGGGTTTGTATTGTCTATTTGATGGGGAGTATTGTGCATTATGAACATTTGGTCTGTTTCTATAGGTTTTTGTATACAATCTTGATTGGGGTGTATCATTTGTATTTTGATTTTTATTTCTAGGTGTGGGTTTCGATACATTGGTATTTTTCCTGTAGGTGAAGATTTCACCTCTATCATAGTCCTGAAGGTCTCTATCTATTTTGTGTTCTTTCCTGGTGATTAGTTGTTGTTCGAATTTCTCTATGTTGGTGTTAACTTGTCGATCCCTCTCTGTATAACCTTCTTTATTTTCAAAGGCCCTGAGTGATGCATGCAGTTTTTCAATTTGTGTCTGTAAATCTTTCACTTTATCTTCCCTATATTTGATCAGGAGTCTCATAAGATTTTTGGAACATGCATCAAGGGCACTGTTCCAGTTGTTGGTGAACTCCTGATCATCTTTAAAAGCTGATGGCTTTATAATTCTCAGGCCTCTGGGGACCATGTCCCTATCCAAATATTTTTGAAGAGAGACCTGGTCCCACCAATGTCTGGTTTCGGCGAGGCAAAGATTTTCTAATTCGTTAAAAATACTGTGCATGTCGGAGTTCCTAATGAACTCACCTTTGTTTACACATGCTGTACCTTTCAAATATGAGCTCCTCCTCTCTATTCTTTCTGTTATGCATTTTAAAGTGGACATTTTGGGTCAATCTAGGGCTAGCGGCCTTGTAGTGGCAAGAAAAGATCAACGATTGAGTAAGAAAAACAAATGGCGCTCTGCTCTATTTGCCCCAAAATTATTTGTATCAATCCGTTTGGTAATCGGATTTAAATTTTATACCAGGTTACACTCGGCGGTAAAGAGGTATAAGACACTTTGTCTAAAATTTAACCCCCGTGTGTACAAGGTTCAGGCAGCGTGAGAAGGAATAGCCAATTCCTAATGTGAAGACATAAGACAAGAAAGGGGGATACATGCGCTAGAATCAATGTATATAAAGAAAAAAAAATATATAATATGTAAAAAAGTTTTAATTTTATATATATATAAAAATATATATTGCACTGGCCAGTGACATTTGATAAATAAAAATCACAATTAAATATAAAAATTATAAGTAAATACAAAACATATTAAGGGCTGCACATTTTAAAAACATAGGATCATCATGTCTAGGCAGACTCGTTTTGATACTCCAAAGTGGTTTCTTGTTAACTGATGTCTGGCCAGACAGAAATGAGCAAAAAATGAAAAAATGTTTAAAATGCAAAAAACGAAATAAAGGAAAATTTTTTTTTTTTTTTTTTTTTGTTGAAAGTCAATAATGAATAAAAGTCTCAGGGTTCCAAACTGCTACTGTCGTACTGCTATATTTGAGGCAGTAATTAGCTTTGAAATAAACCAGTACTTGCTTTTTGGGTTATTCGACAGGCAGGTAGGGAATCCGATTCTGGAGCTCCAGAAAGTGTAGAGGAGGTATTTTGAAAAGCTGTATGACGCGTTTCTCCGCCTCCTGTGTAGGTATCAGCGGCTTCATCAGATATTCAGACGATGTGTATGAGCTGGTTTAAATAGGGAGTGTTTGTAGATCTCTAAAATGTATAGCAGCTGTGGTGCCGTCACTCTGCGTGTGATCAACCAATCATTGCGGGGGTTTGCCCAGTTCGGCCAATCTGGAGCCCGTCTTTTGGTGGGTGCGTCATGTCCTTTATCAATGTGCATCTTGTTCGGCCAATCCTTGTACTAGTTTGCCGGGTCTGGCCAATCCGGAGCCCGTACGTTTCGTAAATGCGTCATTAGCATCATGCGTTATGCGCCTCTACGTAGTCAAATGTCTTATGGGCGTATTCACCGCCCCCTTGTGCGTTCCACGTCTCTTGTTGACATTGACATCATGACACATTGATTGGTCAGAAGATGCGCTCCAAGCCTCAGAAGATGCGTTCCAAGCCTCGCTTTAGGATATTACAGACTCAGCGGCTCGTCTTATATTCAGTTATCTCCAGGCATTTCATAATTAGCATATATTATAAAGTTTCTTAGGCCATTCTCCTGTCTTATTCATGGAGAGAGCGCATCTAAGGGTCAGTGGATCTCGTAAGTCTTTTATCTTATAGACCTATATCGGCCATCTTGTTTGTGGGCAAAACTGCCCTTCAGTTAGAATACAGGGCATCAAATCATTGTAATTATCTGCAATACTTTAGGACTTTATAGTTGATCTGACATAGATCACATTTATCATATGCAGCTGCACACTCTTTTAATTAAACCAGCTTGTATAGATGAAAGGTATATTTTTATATATATATTTCAGATAGACCCCTCTGAGTCGGGGTGTCTAAAGAGTTCTATATTCTCATGAAAAAACTAAAGGGAAGATAGGTGTGGATATGCAATTCAATGGAGATCTCCACTTAGGCAAGAAACCTTAGAATTAAATAGATATTTTACTACAGTGATTTTTATTTTTTTATTTTTAGTATTTTTAATAGTATAGCCACCGCATATCTGCACCACCCAGATGGACCTCTGGTGTAGTGTTTGTGGCGGTGGTGAGTATACCTTTGGGTAATTAATAATTTAAACAGTTAGAGACACCGGGAAAGAGAAGAAAAGTATACTGAAACTGAAAATGGTTGCTCATATAGACATATCTAGAATGGGATTGTCGGCTGTAGCTATGTAAAAAACCCTTATGGCTTTAGAACCCAAATAATTTGTTTTAACTAGACATATACCCATACCGACCCACCCTCACCCAAATGGACCTCTGGTGTGAAGGGAAAGTCTACATGGGCCCTATGTTCATAGTTCAGATGTTGTTAAGTTCGATCGTATCGTTCAGGCCATTGGGTACTAGAGAGCCCATACGGAAAATCCAATATGCCTCCCGTCTGTTGAGGTGGCCAAAACGATCACCACCACGACTGGTCGTTTTGACATGTTCAATTCCTATAACTGACATTCCTTCGAGAGTGCCTTTCTGACAGGAGTGACAGTGTTTAGAAAGTGGGTGGTTACGGATTCCACCCAGTATATTCCGTCTATGTTCCATAGTTCTTATATGTAAAGTGCGTGTAGTACGGCCAATGTATTGTCTACCGCACTTACAGGAGATAAGGTAAACCACATATGTTGTTTTGCAGTTTATAAATTCTTTAATATTAAATGATTCACCAGTTGTATTAGAGGTGAACTTAGTGGTTTTTCTCGGGCAGAGTTTGCAGACCGTGCAGTTGTCATTGCCACACCTATGGTGGCCTGGTGGTTTTTCTGGTAACCAATTTGTATTTTCATTTTTTATGTTTATGATTTTATTTTGAAAATGGCTTTGTGTCAATTTTCCTTTTAAATTGTCTGCTTTACGAAATGTCACTCGGTCCACAATGCCTGCCCCCTGATTTAGAAGTGTATCCTGTCGCAATATTTCAGAATTCTTGCTAATGATTGTTTTTATCTCTTTTGCATAACTATTATATTGGGTAGTGAATGAACATGTTCTATTTTTCTCTGTATCATTCGTGGTGGGGTTCGGATTGACTTTGGCTTCCTGTAAGAGGATTTGTCTTGGAATTGACTTCACTTCTGTGAGTGCTTTAGATAGAATTTCGGAAGGATAGCCTTGTTCCTCAAAAGACTTAAGTAGGGTGTTTGCTTGTCTCTCGAATGCTTCATTCGTAGAGCAATTCCGCTTTATGCGGATCAGTTGGCCCTTAGGTATATTTGCTATCCAGGGTCTCGCATGGGTGCTGTTAAAGTTTAGGTATCTGTTCTGGTCAACAGGTTTAGTATATGTCTCTGTTGTGAGCTGACCCTCCTTGATTTGGAGCGCGACATCAAGGAAACTAATTGATTGAGTGCTGTGGGTACAGGTGAGTGAGAGACTGAAATTATTAGTGTTTAAATTATCGGTGAATGTGGTTAGTGTGTTATAGTCCCCATCCCAAATAATGAAAAGACCAATCAATGTGTCATGATGTCAATGTCAACAAGAGACGTGGAACGCACAAGGGGGCGGTGAATACGCCCATAAGACATTTGACTACGTAGAGGCGCATAACGCATGATGCTAATGACGCATTTACGAAAAGTACGGGCTCCGGATTGGCCAGACCCGGCAAACTAGTACAAGGATTGGCCGAACAAGATGCACATTGATAAAGGACATGACGCACCCACCAAAAGACGGGCTCCAAATTGGCCGAACTGGGCAAACCCCCGCAATGATTGGTTGATCACACGCAGAGTGACGGCACCACAGCTGCTATACATTTTAGAGATCTACAAACACTCCCTATTTAAACCAGCTCATACACATCGTCTGAATATCTGATGAAGCCGCTGATACCTACACAGGAGGCGGAGAAACGCGTCATACAGCTTTTCAAAATACCTCCTCTACACTTTCTGGAGCTCCAGAATCGGATTCCCTACCTGCCTGTCGAATAACCCAAAAAGCAAGTACTGGTTTATTTCAAAGCTAAATACTGCCTCAAATATAGCAGTACGACAGTAGCAGTTTGGAACCCTGAGACTTTTATTCATTATTGACTTTCAACAAAACAATTTCGTTTTTTGCATTTTAAACATTTTTTCATTTTTTGCTCATTTCTGTCTGGCCAGACATCAGTTAACAAGAAACCACTTTGGAGTATCAAAACGAGTCTGCCTAGACATGATGATCCTATGTTTTTAAAATGTGCAGCCCTTAATATGTTTTGTATTTACTTATAATTTTTATATTTAATTGTGATTTTTATTTATCAAATGTCACTGGCCAGTGCAATATATATTTTTATATATATATAAAATTAAAACTTTTTTACATATTATATATTTTTTTTTCTTTATATACATTGATTCTAGCGCGTGTATCCCCCTTTCTTGTCTTATGTTACAACTAATAAACAATGTTAACATTTAAATAATGACAGTATGTCCGATTTATATGTGTGTTACACAGGTCTCAGTGATAACTCCTTCATGATCAGCGCTATGTCATATATAATAATCAGACCTGCATCAGGTGGGACAGAGAGCTTGTTTTAGAGATGGACAGAATTGCAGAGCTGAACGCAAGTGGCTTTGCAATTCCCTCCACCAGAATACACATGCAGCAGGAGGTGTCTATATGAAATATATGAAATCAACACCTCCTGAATTGCATTTGAAATCTGATGGAGACACCCATAGATGCTGCCTTGGATCACCATCGTCACCATTGGCTTTGTTTGGCCAGGCTGTGTAAGCTGAGACTTACTCAGCCTGGCCGGTCCTGGCAGCTTTCGAGGCCAGGAAATCTGTGTCCATCCATGCAGATCCTTGTCACCCCACAGTTCCCTAAACACTGCCCCCTGACATGCCCCCAGTCCTACAGGGAGGGGGTGATGCCCCCGATACCTATTTTAGCTGGTCACTGGCTTGTGCATGTAGTGAACCACTTCTCCACCACACTGTATCATTGATTTTGACAATGCTGCCCAATATAACAATTCTGGATACAAACTGAAGAACATATTAGGTCTAATGGGGTCTATACACCTGTGTGTTTATCGGTGCAATCCCCTGATCCCCTGATCATCGCCCGGGGGATCAAAGATATAAAACATAAAAATCCTGATTTCCCAATCCTGCAAGGATTTTAAAAACTGGACTTATTAACAAGCTTAATATCCCGCGATCCCCAGATGGATCGCTGATCATTGCTGCCCGCCGAACGGCACATCCGTTTGGAGCTCGACAGCGTAGATATATTTAGATATATTTCTTCCATTATCCCCGGACTGGGCAGAGGAGCTTGGTATCTTAGCGCGGATATTATAGAATTACCTTTGGGAGAAGGAAACTTCTCTTAACCCTTTAGAATGTAAGCTCTCCCCTCATGTGCATTCCTACTCTTACTTCTCATCTACTCCAGCTTTAATCCTGACCCCAAAGTGGGTCACGGCCATCTCAGCATGGGGTCGCGACTCCACATTGCTGCCCATCTAGCTGATGATTCAGTTGTGAGTCTAAAAGAGAGATTTATGTCTTACCTGTTAAATCTCTTTCCTCTGGGTACTCTGAGACACAGGGCTGACGCTGGGGTGTAGGAGTTGGAGCAGTACGGCACCAAATGGGTTAAACCTTTTGCATCCCGGTCATTCCAGGCTCCTCCCCCTCCTATGCCCCGCCTCCACCCTGAGGCCGCCAGTTTTAGTTAGCAAGCCTAAGGCAGGAGACCGGAAGGAAGGAAGGAAGGAAGAAAGAAAGAACGAAAGAAAGGAAGAAAGAGGAGAAGCACAGTCAAACAGCTCCAAAACATTGGAGACCAACATTCAAGTGCACACAACAAAAAAATAAACCATTCCATACCAAAAAATAAACAGCAAATGCCAAACTAAAGCAGGCGTGGCAGGGAGGGATCCCTGTGTCTCCTGAGTAACTGAAGAAAGAGATTTAACAGGTAAGACATAAATATCCCTTTATTCTTCGGCACTCAGGAGACAAAGGGCTGATGCTGGGATATCCTAAAGCAACACCCTAATGGTGGGGATACACCTGGCCTGCATTAAGCACACTCCACCCAAAGGCTGAGTCTTTGGAAGCAAAAGAGTCAAAATCATAACAACAGAATAAGGTATTAGCCAAAGGTCGCCGTTCTACAACTCTGCTGTGTTGTTGCACCACCCCTAACACCCACGGACCTAGTTGAATGAGCAAGGACCCCCTCAGGAATTGGGAGAGAGGAGTCCAGGACAGGTGTGCCTGCCGAATGACAGAATGAAGCTCGAGGGCTATGGTCTGCTTAGTCGCAGGCCAACCACGCTTGTGAAAACCGTACAGGACAAAAAGTGCCTCAGATGTCCTAATATTCCTGGTTCTTCAGACATAGATCCAAAGAGCACGGACCACATCCAGGGAAAATTGCTCAGCAGAGACCCATGAAAGGCCCGGGACCACAATTTCTTGGTGCACGTGGAACCTAGACACTACCTTAGGAAGATGATCTGGTTTGGTTCTGAGGACAGCCCTATCCAAGTGAATGATCAAAAATAGGGAATGGCAGGAGAGGGCCGACAGGTCTGAGACTCTTCGGGCCAAAGCAATGGCCAACAGAAAAATAGTCTTCAAAGTTAGCCACGGTAAGTCCACTGAACACAGAGGCTCAAAGGAAGGGACTGAAGATCCGAGTACCAGACCCTCCAGGGCAAGTCCGGAGCCACAAGAATCATCATGCCCCCTTCCGCCTTCAGCTTACAGATCACCCGAGGAAGCAGAGAAATTGGAGGGAATGTGTACATTAGAGCAAAGGGCCAAGTGACCGACAGGGCATCCACTATGCAAGCTCCCGGATTCCATACGGGACCCGTACAGAGTAACTTTGAAAATGTGGTAAGACGCCATCAAGTCCACCTTGGGCCTGCTCCACAGATGGACTTACAACTGGAATACCTCCGGGTGAAGAGCCCACTCGCCTGCATGAAGGGTCTGACGGCTCAAGAAAACCACCTCCTAATTGAGGATCACTGGGATGATTATCACTGAAATAGCAGGAATCATCTTCTCTGCCCACTGGAATATGCGGGAGGTCTCCGCCATTGCTGCCCGACGTGAAAGCCACCCTGGTGATTGATATAAGTGACTTTTCACGGATCTCAGATGAGGACACTACCTGTGTGATAATTTGACTATACCTGAGCAGAGGCGTGGAGTCTAACCGTGCCGGGGGATTTCTGCCAGTGACCCCTCCGAGCAGGATTTGGGCTTTTGCAGCACCCGGTATGTCGGTCCCGGCCTTCTGCCCAGGCTTCTCATACAGGTGATTGTTTACACTGGAAGGAGCAATAATCCTACAAAGTTTTAGCAGGTGCAGGTCACAGGTATAGCCGGGTCAGAAGCAATAAACAGATGGCTGGTTATACACAAGAATCAGGCAGGTTCAGTACCAAATATCAGGGAGCGTAGTGCAGACAAGGATTAAGCAGATTCAGGTCACAGGGATAGCCAGGTCGGAAACAGTAAATCAGAAGGCTGGATAAACACAGGAATAATGCTGAAATGGTGTGAATACCTGAGGCACCGGACACTGATTATACTGTGCAGCACTGGATGACGTCAGGTAAGAGCTTGGAATCAACAATCACTAAACAAAAGCTGAATTAGCAAACTGAGAGTGGATCTCCCCAGATACTGTGCAGATGGTGAATGCAGTCAGCTGTGTAAGTAGGTAACACTGGAGTTTGCAGGTTGAACTTGGTAAGCTTGTATTTACTATCTGCATGTCAGCAGGATGATTACTTGCAGGGAAGTACTTAGCTGGAGTACAGGGAATTACAGCAACTGCAATTCTGGGCCAGATAACAGAATATTTCACTTGCACATGGGAGACAATGAACAGCATGTAGCTTAAGGAAGTAACACTTTGCTTCTGGCACCAGTGGGAATTCTCACAGGGAGTATCACTCAGCTGCAGGCGTGTGATATGCTGCTGAGATCAGCTGACATAGGTGATGTCAGAGTATCAGGTATTCACACAATATAAACAAAGTGTGGCATGACTGCGGTCACATTATTGGACTGTACTTGTACCGGAAGACCCTAGAGCCAGTGTTCTGCCAAACAAAGAGCTCAAAAAAACACCCTCAACTCTAATATGTTGATGGGTAGTAGGACTTTCCTGAGGACTCCAAAGACCCTGAAAGGACCACTGAAGGCTGGCATCCATGCTCCATTCCTGAATCCAGAACGGTTGCCTCACCTTGAGGTTCCGAGATGTACCTCCGGAGAAAGGACAATCCGCTGTGACCGTAGTCTGGCATGAGATCCCACCACTTGCTCAGACTCTCCTTCTGCAAAGGACGGGAATGGAATTGGGCATACTCTGCCGACCCCAAGACCTTCATACAAGCATGCACACACAACCACCTGTGAGAAAGGAGATCTCGGACATGGGATTGCAGGATCCTGCGACACGCCTCAAGAAGAAATATATGCTGCCTGAGAGTGTCCAGTTGAGCCCCCAAATGTATCAAGGACTGCATGGGTACTTTGGAGGACTTGGGCCAGTTGATAATCCAGCCTTGAGTCTGTAACAACTGCACCACTGTAGACAGGTGTTCCTGAAGGACCTCCGCTGACTGGGCCATGATACCCTGTCTCCAAAGCCTACTCCTCATGACCGCCATGGCATTTGTGAACACACGGGGAGCAGTGGAGTCCAAATGGTAGTGCTCAAAACTGAAAGTGTAGTCCCTGATATTCCGGACAAATGGGCACATGTAAATAGGCATACAGGATGTCCAGGGAAGCCATGAAATCCCACGGTTCCAATGTGAGAACAATCGATCCCAGGGTTTCAATCCGAAACCTGTGGAATATGTAGGAATTTGTTTGAGGAGTTTTAAGTTGACTATGGGACGGTAATTGCCTTTGGACTCAAGAACAGGCTGGCAAAGTAACTGGTCCGCCGCTGTGGTGGGTGCACCAGCGTTATGACTGCAGGAAGAAAGGTCCTGGAGGGAAGCCTGTGAGGAAATCCGCACCAGTGACCCCGGGGGAGGAGCTAGCAGGGAGAGCTTCCTCCCCTGCTGACAGAGACCTCCAGAGAAATGGCCTCAGCACAGCACCAGTAAAGCGGCAGGGATCCGGTAATGTCGCCAGGGGCCCCACTACTGGCGCTGTGAGCCCGCCGCCCGCATCCCCGGTGGTCTAGCGGGGGAATGGTGTGGCAGCAGACAGCGCAGCCCGGTGGCCCCCTGCACTCGGAGCTGCAGAGCCGCTGGCGTCTCAACACGCAGAGAGAGAATGGCAGCTCCCTGAGCACAGGAACCCAACGTTACCTGCTGTCCATGGCGTCCAGCTGAGGTCCATCCAGTGCCCAGGGACCCGGCCGAGATCACTCGCCGATGTGTGGTGCCGCGGCCTCCAGCGCCGGGTGATGAAGCGGCAGTGCTGGTGCCTATTAGACAGCACTGCCACCTAGTGCAAAAACAAGATTAATAAATAGAATAAAAAAATAAACCAAAGCTAGGCTGCATAAAGCAGCCCCCCTTTATAAAAAGGTGCCCTGGCTCCTGCCAGCACCAACGTGAAACTAGTGGCCGCAGGGTGGAGGCGGAGGGGAGGACCCTGGACTGCCCAGGAGGCAAAAGGTTTAACCCATTTGGTGCCGGGCTGCTCCAACTCCTACATCCCAGCGTCAACCCTGTGTCTCCTGAGTGCCGAAAAATAAAAATCCTTTCAATTGTCTGTTACTTCACGCACCATTTTTTACCTCAACAATGCTGCCATGCATGCACGGTCTGATGACCACACACATGTAATAATTTTTATTGTCTGATGGGGTCCCAGACCAAATAAGTTTGAGAACCCATGACCAGTGGCATCTAGACCTTGGTTTCTGCTATCTTGATGCTTATTTCAGTGTTATGACTGCTGAAGCATCAATGTTTACATACCGTGTACTGCATTGTCCTACATTTCATGCAAAATAAGATTCGTAAATAGGGCAGATTTACTATTTTACTGATGAAATAGGCGGGCATATTCCACCATGTTCGTATACAGTATATGGCCGCTAAATACAAATATGAGTCAGCAGCCTGCCTATGAATACGCCTAAAATAGGTGTATTCTGTTTAGTTAATTTCTCCGATTGTCTTTTTCTATAAGTTGCAGATTTTCTTATTTTGATCATTTGTTTATGTATTTGTTAGGCACTGGGGAACTCTACCCTTATGCATCCCTATGTCTCTAGCCTCATGCCCCGTGCATTTCTCCAGCCTCATGTCTCACTTGTGCCTCTCCAGCCTGAAGATTCTGATTCTCCTGCTTCATGCCTAACCAGCCTCCTACTGATGTTCATCTGCCCTACCTAGGGCAGTTGGCCCAACCGACGAGGCATGGCAAAGCGTTAAACAACCTGGCTAGTGTGGGGTATGTCATTGCCGGGGAGTGTAATGCTTATGTTCATCTACCAGATGTCACTTTTGAAAGTCAACAATGTGCATGTGTGCGGTCTCCAATGAAATACAGTAATAAAGTCCTACTTTACCATTTTGTAAATACAGAATGCTATGTAGTCAGTCATTCTCAGCCCGCCACCGTGTTGTACAGTAATTATGCTATGTAGATGCTCATTCAAGCTCAGCATACATTTCCCCACCCAGGCTGACAATGTACTGGACTAAGCTCACTGTGGGAAGCTTTTGTTAGCTTCTCTTCCACCGAAATTAGGTTTTGTGACCACTTTACAATCTGCCCATTTGCGTCTTGCTACTGTGCACTGGAGCACACTATGAGGTCAACAAATGGTGTAGAGTCCATTATGGGCTGACAACAAAGCCAGGATTGGCAGGCCAACAGGATAATGAGAGTTGCTACATCTGTATATCCTGTTTATCTCCTGTCTCATGCCTTACTTGTGGACCTGCTAGTTTTATGCCCCCTGTATATCCAGCCTCATGCCCACTTTGTCTCTCCAACCTAATGCCACCCCTTATATCAGTCAGGGGTAAGCAGAATGTGCAGCAGGGATCCTGGCACTTAACCATCTGGACACTCTGGGCCTTATTCTGGTTGGTGCGGCCGGGCCGTACGCGTACGTTCCGGGGTTTTTCATGATCTGCGCATGCGTACAATCGCCAATGCGCAGGCGCGAACACTCCACAACGCTTACGGACGGGTCTCTCCGTGCGAAAAAACCTGTACGCGAGAGTACGGGCATTGGGGGCGGCATAGGGGCGTGTTGAGGGGAGCGGCCGAAATAATGAGGGAAAATGGGCGTAAATATGGGCATACACGGGGGTGTGCACCAAAAATGAACGGTGCTACTAGCGCACGATCGCCTAAAGCACCGTTCATTTCGGACACAAAACAGGCGGCCGCCAACCGCCACCTCAGACCACCCCTACAGATACCTCATGCCAGCGTGCGCCTGGGTTTGCTAATTTACGCTGATTACTACTCAAACACATACACCTGAATGTAATAAGCAATGCTGCAGTCTATTAAGTCAAAACCATGATTTCACTACCTGCAAGCCACACACAGCACTCAAACACATTGGAAGCTTATCTTTCTATACTTCTCTACATTTAAAGGTTTGTTTAATTTAAGGTAAGAATCTTTTTAAGACCTGCTTATATATGCTAAGGTAGGTATTTGTTAAACAGTTATACACATTCACTACGTGCTTTCATAGACTTTACACAGTAGCACACTCAATCTACACAAGTCGACATGTGTCAACGTGTTCACTCTAATACAAACATAGGTTTTGTATTTATGATACAATAACATAAACCACATCTAACACCTACAAAGGATGTTTCAGCAATGTTTTAAGCCCATGCCCACTATTTTGCACACAATCTTTGTATAGTACCCAAAATACAGAACTGTCTTTATTAAGGTAGACAATTGAGTTAATAGAAAACAATAATTGAATAACAATTAGAATAATTAATTAATTGTCAGAATTGTAGTTGAAAGGCAAGATTTGCAGGTCCATGTATGTAAAGGGTATGCCAGCGTGCACGGACGTACGCTCACTCTCACGAGCGGTGACATAAGCTGAGTTTTCTATTGAAAACAATAGGGACCCGTCCGTGCAAGCTGGCGTACGCTCAGATAGCCGCAAGAAGTCGGTGGGAAGACGGACGAGAGACGTCCGTAAACGGTGGCGTACGCTCTGTTGTACGCCAGTTGTCGGAGTGTAAGGGCTGGTCCGTCCGTGTACGTTGGCGTACGCTCAATTGTACGCCACTCCCTTCGACGTTGTTTCTGGCCGTACGTATGCGGCTGATTTGTGGATGGACTTAACCCCAACGGCCGCGTACGGAGAGCGTACGGTAATAGTGAACGTACGCACGTTTGGCCGCTCCGATCAGAATAACCTCCTCTGTCTCCTCCATCGGGGCTTGCATCCGGTGGGCTGAGTGCTCGGCGATGCTGTCCTCCACCTCCTCTACTGTCGCTGATCTCTCCCTCTCTCAGCTACTCCCTGTGTCTGGGCACCGCAGCTACTTCCTTTGTCAAGGCACCACCATGTGGTTGAATGAATAGCCTCCGAGCATATTTAGGTCCAGTAGCTGGGCGCCGCCATCTTTTTGGAGTCTAATGACTCCATTCCCGTCTCCGGTCCAGTCATCTGGTGAATCCTCCGGCTCCATTGTTCCATTCCCATGTCGGGTCCAGTCATCTGCTGAATCATCCGGTTCCATTGTTCATCCCCATCTCCGGTCCTGTCATCTGGTGCTTCCTACGGTCCCAACTCTTACGCTCACACTCCACCCAGTGTCAGTCATACTTTTTACCAGATTTCATTCCAATCTGACACTAGTCAGAATAGTATCCAGCGCATCATCTCTGAACTGCTCTATTCTACGGTACACCCATACACACAATGCAGTATCCGGTGACCCGTGTGGAGGGCCGCAATCTGCTCGTTGGACGCCACTAAGTCCAAACTGCCTTTAACTGATGGATATCTGCTGTCCTGTGGTCCCAGTTCACGAGGAAACATTATATAAGGCCTGGCAGTTTCCAGCCACCTCAGTCTGCTTCTGCACCGGGCCCAGGTCCAGTTCCACAAAGCCCATTGGCCGTGACAATATCCAAATCACGCTACCCCACTCTGTCTCTACAGCCTCATGCTACCTGTGTCTCTACTATCTGATGCCTCTCCTGCATCTCTCCAGTCTCATGCACCCTATGTCCCTTCATCTCATAGCACCCCATGTTTTTCTCCAGACCCAGATCCTCTATGCCTTCCACCCTGTGTCTATTTAGACTCATGCCCCATGTCTCTCTAATATTATGCTTTATTTGTACCTCTCCAGCCTCATGCCTTGCATTGATCTCCAGTCTCTTGCACACTGACTCTCCAACCTCATGCCACCCATATACATCCCCATATGTATCTTCAACCTCGTGCCACCCCACTGTGTCTCTCCAATCTCATGCATCCCCTGTATCTCCCGTGTATCCTGCACCTTATTTCCCTTTACTTCATACCATCCTCTGTGTATCTCCAACCTCATTCCACCCAGTACCATGTCCCCTATGCCTCTCCAGCTTCGAGTCACCCATGTCTATTGATCCTCATGCTTCCTGCATCTCTCCAGACTTATACTAATCTAGTCTGTCCCCTATTTTGAACCAGGCATTTTATAGCTGTTACATTCTGTATATCAAACTTATTATATGTCTTACAATACATGCAATTCAAAATAGACGTGTAGCTGTCTGCAGGAGGATATGTAATCTTACTTGTAGATATGTGACTGGCTCATTAATTTTTCTGAATAGATGCCTTGACCACAAGATCTTTCCTGCTATTGGCGGCTTGTTCCTGGCAATTGGTGGGTCCTCCTTGTGACTGTTGTAGAGCTAAAGAAAATGAAAGTCAATTAAAATAAAATGTTATCCTTTTGTGGTTTTTTGTTGACGTAACAGGATTTTTCTACTTTTTTCGTTAGATCTGTTTCTTGTAGTCAATTGGGAACTCTGGAACAATGTAATGTATAGTGGTGATGGGCACTCCAGGACTTTGAAAATAACTTTTTTTATTGTTTGCCTATAGCGTTTCGGGCTGTAGCCCATCTTTAAGCTGCAGGCCGTCTTTTTATGTCCTGAAGAAGAGCTACGGCCCGAAACGCCGTAGGCAGACAATAAAAAAAAAAAAGATATTTTTAAAGTCCTGGAGTGACGTCCCTTTTATCGATATCTATACCAGAGGAGCTTCCCCTGTTTGGACGGACACCAGGGCAAGTACCGCATATGGTTGCACAGCATTTCTGTTGTCATTATGATTTAAAAAGATAAAACACAGTTGTTTGACAATAAATGGCTTCACCCAACCACTAACCATGAGTGAAAGAAAAGTTTATGATTTATTAATCATATTCTCTGACAAATGGCCAAAAAAAATCCCAAATTCTGCTAGGGTATGTAAACTTATGAGCACAACTGTATATAAAATTTGAGTACTGAGCCTCATCATGTATCCTGTGATTTGTACTTTATATCTGATCTTGACCTTTTCCTGTTTGTTGATTTGAGCTTGTGCCTGTGACTATTGCTATATATGACCACCACTCCTGGTTCTGTATATCTGTATTTTTACATTGAGAGGTCAGTTAGGTCACAACCTGTGAGCTCTTGAAAGCTAAAACCATATAATCTTGTGATTATATGATTGGTCGTTGGGTACTTCTGACACCTCAGGCAAATTCCCTCCCTTAAATACCAATCAGCGAAGCTTTCTTCAAGGTCCATGGTAAACACAGGGCGCCCACCCTAAATTTAGCCCTGAGGTATTCCCATGAGTGGTATACTACACTGTGACCTTCCACGACCATAGTCATGTCTTTGTACTATAGAAGTGTGTATGAGTACTTGGGCATGTGTTCTATCTGTCCTCTTCCTTCTCCGCTTCTTGCTAACGGCTGGTTAACAAAACTGAGGAGCTGAGCATGGAGGCGGGTTATAGGGTAGAGGGACCAGGCATCCTGGGAAACTTTCAAAAACTTCGCTGATTGGTGCCACGGTCCTCTGGATCCGCCTACAACCCCGATGTCACCCTGTGGTTACCATGGACCAGAAGAAAGAGAGATAACCTAAGGTAGGTCTACCATAATTCTCGTTTTCTTCTTCGGGTTCCATGGTTCCCACAGGGTGATGTCATCGGGGATGTCTCAAAGCCATATTTAAGGGAGGGAATTTGCCTGAGGTGTCAGAAGTACCCAACGACCAAAGTAGGCATCCTGGGAGGCAAACGTGTCAAATGCATAGAACTTTATGAACGTATGGACAGACGACCACGTTGCAGCCTTGCACAGTTGTTTGGCAGACGCTCCACAGCGTGCTGCCCATGATGGGGTTACCGTTCTGGTGGAGTGTGCCTTTAATGACAAAGGAATGGGAAGATTAGCCTGCTGGTAGGCTTGATGAATTGTCATGCGAATCCAGCAAGCAAGCGTTTGCTTGTTCGCTGGCAAACCCTTTTTGTGGAATCCATAGAGTCTGATCTTCTGACCGAAGCACTACGGTCCAGATAAATGGTCAGAGCCCTGACCACATCCAGTCTACGTTCATCCACAGAGAGATCATCCGAGTTGAACGCTGGGACCACTATTTCCTGGTTGATGTGGAATTTGGAGACTACCTTGAGATGGCCTGGTCCGTAACACTGCCCTATCTGGGTGGAATAATAGGAACGGCATTCTGCAAGAGAGTGCCGACAAATCCGACACCCGTCTGGTGGATGCAATTGCCAAAAGAAACACTGTTTGGCAGTGAGCTACTTGTAATCCAATGTCTGTAGAGGATCGAAAGGAGGCTTAACCAGAGCCTGCAATACCAGGGACAAGTCCCAAGGTGTTGCAGAGGGAACATATGGCGGCTGAATAAGTATAACAACCTTGAGGAATGTACGTACATCTGGAAGAAATACTATTTTTCTTTGAAACCAAACTGACAATGCCGAAACATGCATGAAGCTAGTATTAAGCCAATGTCTAGGCCCCTTTAAAAGGAATGCCAGGATTCTGGCTACCCTAAAAACCTTAGGGTCGTACTTCCGAGATGTACACCATGAGAAATAAGTGTGCCAGACCCGGTAGTAAATTCTGGAAGACGCTGGTTTGTGTGCCTGAATCATAGTCCTGACAACCTTGGCAGAAAAACCCTTGTCTTTTAGTAAGGCAGTCTCAAGCGCCATGCCGTCAAAGACAGGCGCTGAAGGTCTGGGTGCAGACAAGGTCCATGACTCAGTAATTCTACCCGGAGGGGTATTTGGAATGGTAGCTGGAATGACATCTGTTGCAGTTCCACATACCAATGCCGGCATGGCCAGGCCGGTGCTATCAGAATGAGATCCCCGCCTTCCTGTTTGAAATGTCACAACATTCAGTTATTGTTTGTTTCTTACCTGGTTTGTGGCTTCTCCTGTCTGTTCAGCCTGCTCCATGCTGCAAGGATGTTCTGTGTGGCCTGAGCTTTGCTAATTACAGCACCTGGAGGAGTCCTTGCTGCTGACAAGCTCTGTATAGTGGAACTGTGCTGTGAGATCTGAGCTCAGCTAATTAGTAACACCTGGTAACTCTCTCCTGCAGGAGAGTTCAGTGTAAACTGAGCATGCTCAGCCCGTTGATTAGTTCACCTGTGAGTTCCCTGTGCTTCCTATAAAAGGCAGCTTCTGGCAGAAAGAAGCTGCCAGAGTATAGGTTCACACCAGCTCCAGCGTCCTTGTGCTTAGTATATTACCAGTTTCCTGATTACCATATTTGACCTCGGCTTGTTCTGTGACCATTCTCCTGCCTGCTCCCTGCGTACCGCATCCTGTGCCTTCCTGTGTATGACCCGGCCTGACTCTGACTAATCATTGCTGCATCCATTGGTACCGTTTCTGTCCACCTGTTACTGACCCGGCTTGACGACCACGCTCCATATTCCACAAGCTACCACCACTCATACGGGGAACCTGACCAGGGGGCCGCGACCGACGTGTCGGGTGCCGCAGAAGCCCATATCCCGCTTGGAGGGGTCACTGGCAGAAAACCCCCGGCACGGTTAGACACCGAGCCCCTGTGTCAGGTCTAGCCAATCTCCGAGTGGTAGTGCACCCCAAGTTTGTGACAGAATACTCTGGCCCAACTGGAATATGGATGCTGTTAGTGGCATGTCTCATAAAGAACTCCTGGAACACCTGCTGGTCCGGGTTGACAAGCAAGGACAGTACCAAGCTCTGATTATGCAAAGCTTGCAAACTCTGCAGCAGCAATTGGACCTCGCTCCACCCTCTCCAACACCAGTGATTTCTGATCCGGAGTCCATTAGGGTGCCTCGCCTGCTAATACAGCAGTTACAGGAGCTGCTGTCTAACGTCCTCACCCTTGTCACCAAACTGCTCGGCGAGTCTACTGTGGGCTTGGTGCCTGCAAGACCCTCAGATTCCACTCCGGGTACCCCATTGGCAAATACATCTGTGCCCTTTAAGGACAAGTATGTGAGTCGGCCTCGTCCCCAGTTGTCAGATGAGGAACGCCAGCGACGCAGGTCCTTAAATTTATGTTTTTATTGTGGAGGCCAGGACCATTTGATTGGGGATTGCTCCCTCCGAGAGGCCAGGAATAAGGTTATTGCTTCTGTGCCCACTCAGGAAGAGTTTCATGGCTATCACTGGGGTCCAAGAACTAAAATCTTTTTACCTAAAAGCAGTAAATTTTCGGTCAAGCCGCAAGAAGCGAACCCGAGTGTCAAGTTCCGAGAGGGGAGTCCGGGTGTCCAACCCCAAGAGGGGGTCCCATCAGTCCAATCCCAGAAGGGAGTCCTGTCCATTCAGCCCCAGGAGGGAGTTCATGGTCACAAGCCCCAGAAGGGGAGTCCGAGTATCAAACCCAAAGATGCGGTTCTGTACAGCCAGCCCCAGAAGGGGGTTCTGTTAGTCCAGCCCAAGGAGGGGCTTTCGAGTATTGTGCTCCAGGAGGAGCTTCCTAGTGTCCTGCCCAAGGAGGGGCTTCCGATTAATGTGCTCCAGGAGGAGCTTCCTAGTGTCTTGCCCAAGGAAGGGCTTCCTAGTGTCTTGCCCGAAGAGGGGCATCAAAGTGTTTCACCCCAAGTGGACTCTCACAGTGTCGAGTTCCGAGAGGGGTCTCAGAATGGCGAGCCCCAAGAAGGGGTACTGAGTCTTTTTCCTCAGAAGGGGTCTCGGAGGGTAATTTCCAAGGAGGGTTCTCAAATTCTCAAGCCACAGAACGGGGTTCAGAGTGTCGTGCACCAGGAGGGGTCTCAGACTGTCAGACTCCAAGCAGGGTCTCAGAGTACCGCACCCCAAACAGGGTCTCTGAGCATTGCGCCCCAGGAGGGCTTCCCGAGCACTGCACCCCAAGAGAGGTCTCTGAAAGTGGTACCCCAAAAAGGGCCTCTGAGTACACTACCCCAAGAGGAATCTCCGAGAGTTGCACCCCAAATGGATCCTCTGGTCGCCACACCCCAGGAAGGGTCTCTGAGTGTGGCTTCCCAGGTTAGGCCACTGAGCACTTTGCCTCAAGAAGGGGCTCTATATATCGCCCCAGAAGGGGGTTCCGAGTCCGTCGCCCCAGAAGGGGGTTCCGAGTCCGTCACCCCAAGTGGGGGTTCCGAGTCCGTCACCCCAAGTGGGGGTTCCGAGTCCGTCACCCCAAGTGGGGGTTCCGAGTCCGTCACCCCAAGTGGGGGTTCCGAGTCCGTCACCCCAAGTGGGGGTTCCGAGTTAATCACCCCAAGTGGGGGTTCCGAGTCCATCACCCCAAGTGGGGGTTCCGAGTCCGTCACCCCAAGTGGGGGTTCCGAGTCCGTCACCCCAAGTGGGGGTTCCGAGTTAATCACCCAAGAAGGGTGTCCCCAGTTAATCACCCCAAGTAGGGGTTCCAAGCCAATCACCCCAGATGGGGGTTCCGGGTCCTTCACTCCAGACGGGAGTTCCGAGTGTGTCACCCCTGGTGGGGGTTCCAAGTCTGTCACTCTCAATAGAGATCCATCTGCCCTTGCCGTCGGGCATGAGAACCCATCTGCCCTTGCCTTCGGGCATGAGGACCCATCTGCCCTTGCCTCCGGGCATGAGGACCTATGTGCCACGGCCTCCGTGCCTGTCTCCGTGGCCTCCGGGCCAGTTTCCGTGGCGTCCGGGCCTGCCTCCATGGTCTCCAGGTATGGTTCCTTGGCCTTTGGGCCTTCCTCCGTGGTCTCCGGGCCTGTCTCCGTGGCCTCCGGGCCTGTCTCCGTGGCCTCCGGGCCTGCCTCTATGGTCTCCAGGTATGGTTCCTTGGCCTTTGGGCCTTCCTCCGTGGTCTCTGGGCCTGTCTCCATTGCCTCCGTGGTCTCCGGGCCTGAGTCTATTACTTCCATGACCCCTGGGCCTAAACATGTCAGCCACAAAGAAAATTCTAGTGTGCCGATCCCTACTGTACCGGACATCCGAGAGGGTTCGCCTGCCATGCCCGGTGTTCGAGAGGTGTCCATTCCATTGGAGGTGGCTGTCTTATCTAGGGCTTTAGCCGAGCCTCAAGTTCAAGAGACATCCGTTGTGTCTAAGTTTCCACCAGGGTTGGCTGTGATACAGAAGCCAGCTGAGGAGTCATCTGAAGATATTTGTTTTGATGGGAACCTTGCCCATAACCAGGCTTTAGAGGATCACTACTTAGATGCCATGAATCATGATCCATCTTCCAGAGTCAATATGGCAAATATTGTAAAATTTATGATCTTATCCTTCCGGGGAGAAGCACTAAAATGGGTCAATCCACTTGTTGAAGCCAATGATCCTCGACTGCAAGATCTGATATCATTCTCCAGGGCTGTGATCGAGAAATTTGAATCTAAGACTCCTTCATCCTCCTTGGCTAAAAGTCTGCCTATGCCTCTTCAAAACCATGGGTCATCTAGACGGCATACCGAGAGTACTAGAGCTTCTGCAAACATTTTTTTTCCAAGATCTGAATCGAAGAACTCAATAGTTAGGGGCATCCGTGTCGGCTCTTTAGTACTTCATGGTCTCAAAGAATCATCCGCTAAAAAATCTTTGATTTGCACCCCAGAACTAGATTCCAACTCAGATTATGATTCTGAACACGATGCTGCTCCTTTTTTGGGTGGTCTAGTGTTGGCCAGAGCCCATTTTGAAGAGCCAGAGGTGTCACCAGCCTTGAAGGGATCTAAGTGTTCTTCTAAGAAAAAGAAGAAGCACCGCAGGCGACCTTGAAAGTATCCATGTGGGGTGTTCGGAGCCCACCCCTAGATGGGAGGGTAATGTCACAACATTCAGTTATTGTTTGTTTCTTACCTGGTTTGTGGCTTCTCCTGTCTGTTCAGCCTGCTTCATGCTGCAAGGAAGTTCTGTGTGGCCTGAGCTTTGCTAATTACAGCACCTGGAGGAGTCCTTGCTGCTGACAAGCTCTGTATAGTGGAACTGTGCTGTGAGATCTGAGCTCAGCTAATTAGTAACACCTGGTAACTCTCTCCTGCAGGAGAGTTCAGTGTAAACTGAGCATGCTCAGCCCGTTGATTAGTTCACCTGTGAGTTCCCTGTGCTTCCTATAAAAGGCAGCCTCTGGCAGAAAGAAGCTGCCAGAGTATAGGTTCACACCAGCTCCAGCGTCCTTGTGCTTAGTATATTACCAGTTTCCTGATTACCATATTTGACCTCGGCTTGTCCCTGACCATTCTCTTGCCTGATCCTCCGGTACCGTGTCCAGTGATTCCTGTGTATGACCTTGGCTTGTTCTGTGACCTGTTCTCCTGCCTGCTCCCTGCGTACCGCATCCTGTGCCTTCCTGTGTATGACCCGGCCTGACTCTGACTAATCATTGCTGCATCCATTGGTACCGTTTCTGTCCACCTGTTACTGACCCGGCTTGACGACCACGCTCCATATTCCACAAGCTACCACCACTCATACGGGGAACCTGACCAGGGGGGCGCGCCCGACGTGTCGGGTGCCGCAGAAGCCCATATCCCGCTTGGAGGGATCACTGGCAGAAAACCCCTGGCACGGTTAGACTCCGCGCCCCTGTGTCAGGTCTAGCCAATCCCCGAGTGGTAGTGCACCCCAAGTTTGTGACATTGAATTTCCTGAGTACTCTAGGGATCATGGATATTGGAGGAAAGACACATGGAAGATGATAATTCCATTGTACTGACAGAGCATCCGTGAAGCTGGCTTGAGGATCCCTGGACTTCGACCCAAACATTGACACTTTGTTGTTGTGCCTGGACGCTATAAGGTCTGCGTCCGGAAGGCCCCAACGGTCTACCAGAAGAGAAAATACCTCTGGGTAGAGTGACCACTCCACCCGGATTGATATCTTTGCGGCTTAGGAAGTCATGACTCCCAATTTAGTACACTTGGGATGAAGACCGCCGACAGAGCCAGAAGATGCTGTTCTGCCCAGGTCATGATCTTGGACACTTCCCGCAGAGCTGCTGCGCTGCATGTGCCCTCCTGGTGGTTTATGTATGCCACTGCAGTGGCATTGTCGGATCTGATTTGGATGGCCTTTCCTTGGAAGCTCCAGTACATTGATGGACAGTCGAGATACTGGGATGGTCCGTACGCCTTGCAAGGACCAGGATTCTACTACCGCCCCCCAGCCTCGAAGACTGGCGTCGGTAGTGAGGATCATCTATTCTGTGAACCAGAATGGACGACCCTGGCTTAGGTGATCTGTTTGAAGACACCAATGTCTAAGGTAATACCTGCTGAAAAAGACGGTGCTGCAGCTTCCTGCTGGCACCAAACAAAAACTGATGAGCTGAGCATGGAGGCGGGGTTATAGGGGAGAGGAACCAGGCATTCTGGGAAACTTTCAAAAGCTTTGCTGATTGGTGCCACGGTCCTCTGGAACCGCCTACCCCGATGTCACCCTGTGGGAACCATGGAACTCGAAGAAGAAAGCAGGGTAGCACATTAGAGTCTGTGACTCAATACTGCCAGCGCCAGCCCTAAATTTATAAATAAAATCAATCTTTCAGACCCACCGCATGACATGACATGATCTGCAACTTACAGTAAGTAACCAGACTTCAACATTTAAAATAAACCAAAGAATCATATATACATCTCGCATACGTATCACTACAAAGAGAAACATATTAGTACAGGTTACTGTAGATCAGCAAATATGTATTTGGCGCTACTGACATTTTTAGTTGTTTTAAGCACTTCAATGCAATGATGAAGAATCAGCCCAATGGTATTTGAGATCTCAGATTGTAGACATGGAATATTTAAATCCTGAAACCTGGAATGAATAATAAAAGACAGATGCCATTTCAGTGTATTTATTGGGGACAGAAAAGAGTGTCTTCTGCTGGTGCACCAAGAAAGAAATTAGACTAATAAAACATGACTTTTAATGACTTTGTTTAAAATAGTTGTGAAATAAAACCAACCAAACAAACAAACATGTGACAACATATAGGGCGGTATTTAATGTGAATACCGGCGAGGTGCAGCGAATCCTGTTTAGGATTCGCTGCACATTCGCCACGTTCCGGAGCCTCGCCGGCTCCGGTATTCAACGAGTCAGGGGCTCGCTGCCCCTGAGCCTGAGGACGGTTGCAGGCAGGGAGATGGAAGTCTCTCTGCCTGCCCCGGAGCGTATGTGGGGGGGAGGTGGGCTCCCCGGGTGCCAGGCAGCACAGGCTGCCCCCCGGGGGTGCCAGCAGGGGACCGGGTATATTCACTACTCCCGATCGTGCATATGTAACGATCGGGTGAAGTGAATATATGAATATCTAATGAGCGGCTCGGCTCCGGCCCCCTGCTGGCTGCTGTGTAAAAAAAAAATATATATACATTTTTTTAAATTAAATATATATTCATGTGCTTACAGCACATGAATAAAAATAGCATGCCCCTCCTCAGAATAAAATTCCTGATTTGTTGACACCAAATGTAAAAAACAAAACACTTTATTTTAAAAGTTCACATTCCACTTCACCATAAAAAGATAGCAATTGCTACTCGGTGAATCATGGCGAAAAAAACCTTCAAATGTATTCGCCATCTGGTCATTGAATAGGGTGATTCACCGTTTTAGTCACAAATTCGCCAAACAGCACAAATTTGCCATAAAAACATGGCGAATCAGGCTCATTGAATACCGCCCATAGTGTTTAAAAAGGATGAACTCCTCACCTGGTCCGCTGGTGGGCAGGTGTGCCGGCTGGTCCGCTGATGGGCGGGCGGGCTGGTCCACTGCTGGGCGGGTGGGCGGGCTGGTCCGGGGACAGGACGGAGGCAGGCAGCCTGTGCGGCCTGCGCAGCGTGACCTGAGCGTCGTCACACTGCGCAGAGCCGCACTGCCCGGGACGGGAGAAGCCGGGCAGCTGCTGAGCACCCGATCAGATGGCCACCCTACCTACAATGGAACTGTATTGATAAAGATTGACCGCAGCATACTGAAGCGCAGAATCCTGACACCTGAGTGATTAGTATGCTAAACGCCCCCGCAGCCTAAACCTAACCACACCCCCGTAATGCCTAACCCTAACCATCACCCTCTTGCACTCTCACCCTAACTCCTTACTTTTCGGATGCCAACAATCAGGATTGTTTTGGAGTTCCGGAGCTGGTCTTCTTACCAGTGTTTTGATTCTGGCATCTGAATCCCAAACACTGGATGCTGACCTGATCCCCTATGTTCTCAAAGTACGCTGGGAGAAAGGACAAGTGGAGTTGTGGGTTACGGTTAGGCTGCAGAAGGGGTGGTGGATTAGGGGTAGGATGAAATGATGTTGATATATTGACCATCGGAATCCCGACTGTTGGGCCATCATACCACACCACCTGTATTAAAGGGTTTATCCAAGTGTAAGTATGGGGGGGGGAGGTAATATAGGAACACCCTAATGTAGGCTCTGTGCTGATGCTGAGACGGAGCATATAGGTGTGAGTGGTTTCACCTTCCCTGCACTCCCGTCCCCATAAAGAGCTTTCATTTTCATAACCTGAGTAAAAGTTAAATGACTATAGGTACATTGAATATAGTATACCTTTGAAGAAGTTGGACTGCTTGCTGCGGGAACAGTGATTTATGAAAGCAGTTACTCATAAACACCTGGACCTCTGTCTAAAGAAAAATAATTTGGTAAGAATATTTACTATAACACATTTACTATAACACATTATTAAATTAGTAATGATGGTGTGGGTACTGTCCAGGGGGAGGGTACAGCTCTGGCATTGGCTTAATTTTACTGGTCTGCAGTATATTGATGGACAGTCGAGATACTGGGATGGTCCCTGAAGCGGAGACGGGCAGGGACACGCAGCGTCCCCGCCTAAAGACTGAGACGCACGCGCATCCCAGTTCAGTGTAGCCCCTGCCGCCGGAGATCGCCAGCGGAGAGGGTCTGCCGATTCCCGGCCAAGGATGGCAGGGGCTCCATCTGTATGTCTTATAAAAGAGTTGTCTACCTCACCAGCAGGGGTGTGGTACATTAAGGATCACCTGCAAAAAAGTTTAACCTTCTGCCATTAAAGTTAGTCACATTTTCAAAAGGGCATATATTTAAACGTTTAAGGAACCCAGTTGCTAACCAGTGTCACCAATGGTTTGAATAAGAAGAAGGCATGATAATTTGCTGCATTTCTCTGTATTTGCACCAATCAGCACAAGCACGTCACACAGGAGTTCTTATATTCAAAACAGTCTGTATAACAGAGCTCAAAAACAATTTTGCTTTAACCCCTTCCTGACAGAGCTAGTTTTTGCGTTCCTGACAGAGCCATTTTTTTCAAATCTGACATGTCTCACTTAAGTGGGGATAACTTTTTTTTGCTTTTACTTATCCCAGTGATTTTGAGATTGTTTTCTCGTGACACATTGTACTTCAAGTTAGTGGTAAATTTTCGTCGATACAGTCTGTGTTTTTTTGTGAAAAATACCAAAATGTCGGAAAAAAATGGAAAATTTTGCGATTTGCAAAATGTTAAATTTTCTGCTTGTGAGACAAATAATCTTACCACTCAAAATAGTGAATAACTAACATAGACCATATGTCTACTTTATGTTGACATCATTATTTCAACTTCCTTTTAATTTTTTGGGACACTAGGAGGCTTACAATATGAATAGCAAATTCTCAAATTTTCAAGAAAATTTCAAACACTGATTTTTTTAGGGACCAGTTCAGTTCTGATGTGACTTTGAGGGACTTGTATGTGAGACACCCCCATAAATGATGCCATTTCAAAAACTGCACCCCTCACAGTATTCAAAACAGCATTTTGGAAGTTTGTTAACCCTTTAGGTGTTTCACAGGAATTAAAACAAAGTGTAGGTGAAATTTCAAAATTTCTTTTTTTTTGCAGAGTTTCAATTTTAATACATTTTTCTAACGAATACAGTAGATTTTACTAGAGAAATGTGACTAAAAATTGATTCCCCCAATTCTTTTGTTTTCATAAATATCCTATATGTGGCCCTAATGTGCACGGTGACCAAACCACAGGCTTCATAATAGAAGGAGCACCTACTTGATTTTGGAGCCTCCTTTTTATGAGATTATTTTTTAGGCACCATGTAGGTTTCTAGGCACCATAAGATGCTAAAAGTTAGGAACCCCCCCACAAGTGACCCCATTTTGCAAACTACACCCCTCAGGGAATTCATCTAGGGGTATAGTGTACATTTCAAACCCCCAGGGGTTTCACCAATTTTGATACAACTGGGCTGTGAAAATGAAAAAAATTAATTTTTCATTTTCACAGCTCAGTTGTATCAAAATTGGTTAAACCCCTGGGGGTTTGAAATGTACACTATACCCCCTGATGAATTCCCTGAAGGGTGTAGTTTGCAAAATGGGGTCACTTGTGGGGGGGTTCCACTGTATAGGTGCTTCAGGGGTCATTCAACCAGAATCTGTGCTGCAAAATCCAAAAATCACTCCTTCCCTTCTGAGTCCTGCCATGCACCCAACTGGTATTTTTTGGTCACATGTGAGGCATTGCCGTACTCGGGAGAAATTGGGGCACAGATTTTGGGGTGCTTTTTCTCCTTCATTCCTTGTGAAAATGAAAAATTTTGAGCCAGATCTGCATTTTTGTGTAAAAAATGTAATTTTTCATTTGCACAGCCCAGTTGTATCAAAATTGGTGAAACCCCTGGGGGTTTGAAATGTACACTATACCCCTAGATAAATTCCCTGAGGGGTGTAGTTTGCAAAATGGGGTGACTTGTGGGGGGGTTCCACTGTATTGGTGCTTCGGGGGTCTTGCTAATGCGACATAGCACCCACCATTCATTCCACCAGAATCTGTGCTGCAAAATCCAAATATCGCTCCTTCCCTGCTGAGTCCTGCCATGCACCCAAATGGTATTTTTTGGTCACATGTGAGGCATTGCCGTACTCGGGAGAAATTGGGGCACAGATTTTGGGGTGCTTTGTCTCCTTCATTCCTTGTGAAAATGAAAAATTTTGAGCCAGAACTGCATTTTTGTGTAAAAAAATGTAATTTTTCATTTTCACAGCCCAGTTGTACCACAATTGGTGAAACCCCTGGGGGTTTTAAATGTACGCTATACCCCTAGATGAATTCCCTGAGGGGTGTAGTTTGCAAAATGGGGTCACTTGTGGGGGGGTTCCACTGTATTGGTGCTTCGGGGGTCTTGCTAAAGCGACATAGCACCCACCAAAATTCCACCAGAATCTGAGCTGCAAAATCCAAATATCACTCCTTCCCTTCTGAGTCCTGCCATTTTTTGGTCACACATGAAGCATTGCCGTACTCGGGAGAAATTGGGGCACAGATTTTGGGGTGCTTTTTCTCCTTCGTACCTTATGAAAATGAAAAATTTGGAGCCAGAACTGCATTTTTGTGTAAAAAAATGTAATTTTTCATTTTCACTGCCCAGTTGTATCAAAGTTGGTGAAACCCCTGGGGGTTTGAAATGTACACTATACCCCCTGATGAATTCCCTGAAGGGTGTAGTTTGCAAAATGGGGTCCCTTGTGGGGGGGTTCCACTGTATAGGTGCTTCAGGGGTCATTCAACCAGAATCTGTGCTGCAAAATCCAAAAATCACTCCTTCCCTTCTGAGTCCTGCCATGCACCCAACTGGTATTTTTTGGTCACATGTGAGGCATTGCCGTACTCGGGAGAAATTGGGGCACAGATTTTGGGGTGCTTTGTCTCCTTCATTCCTTGTGAAAATGAAAAATTTTGAGCCAGATCTGCATTTTTGTGTAAAAAAATTTAATTTTTTACACAAAAATGCAGTTCTGGCTCAAAATTTTTAATTTTCACAAGGAATGAAGGAGACAAACCACCCCAAAATCTGTGCCCCAATTTCTCCCGGGTACGGCAATGCCTCACATGTGACCAAAAAATACCAGTTGGGTGCATGGCAGGACTCAGAAGGGAAGGAGTGATTTTTGGTGGTGGAATGAATGGCGGGTGCTATGTCGCATTAGCAAGACCCCCGAAGCACCAATACAGTGGAACCCCCCCACAAGTGACCCCATTTTGGTCACCAGCTTTGGGAGGGGGGCTGGCGCTGCGGCTGGCGGGGGGGTGGGAGGGGTGCTGGCGCTGCGGCAGCCGGGTGGGTGGGAGGGAGGGGGGCTGCCGGGTGGGAGGGGGGGGGGGGCTGGCGATCGTTGGTGATCGGTGCGGTATACGCACACACACACACACACACACACACACACATATATATATATATATATGTGTGTATATATATATATATACATATATATACATATATATACACACACATATATATATATATATATATGTGTGTGTATATATATATATATATATATATACACATTTGCACATTATTTTTTATTTTATTTTTAACTTTTCCAGCAGCAGCATGATGCTGCTGCTGCTGCTGCGGGGGGGAGGGGGGAGGAGGGGAGCGCAGCGTGCGCTCCGCACGTAGCGGTGGAGCCGGGGGAGCTGCTGCTGCTGCCGGGTGAGTGCCCGGCGGGTGGGAGGGGGGTGCTGCCGCTCGGTGGTGATCGGTGCTGCACCGATCACCACCGTTTTCTGTGTTACCGAGCGGCTTAGCCGCCGGTAACACAGGAAACGCTGTGATTGACTGTTCAGATTTGAACAGCCAATCACAGCGATCGCCGACCGGGGGGGGCACCCCTGCCCCCCCTGGGCGACGAGGGGGGATGTCTGCTGTCAGGGACAGCAGACATCTCCTAACTGTCACCGCGTCTATAGACGCAGTGACAGTTAGAAGCCATGACGTACATGTACGTCAAATGTCGGGAAGTACTTCCCGACCATGACGTACATGTACGTCAAATGTCGGGAAGGGGTTAAACCTTTGAGTGCCAACATCTGTCAGAGAGGTGCAAAATATCCACTAAAAATGCCAGCATCACTCACATTTGTTATATAGATTTAAAAAAAAAATGTTTTGTAAAAAAAAAAAGTATTTCCTATATAAGGTGGTCATTATGATGAATACAAATGCTTGCTTGGCAATTTTCACACCTATTTTTACAAATTCACTTGGCACTCAGAGGGTTATGGATGGCAGATTAACCTGGAGTCCAAAAAGAACCTTAAGAGAGGAGGTAGTAACTCTGACAGAAAGACATTGAAGTAGCCTTTACTAGGAGATCAGAATACCAGTCTCTCCTACTATAATTAATAGCCAGAAAACGACCATCAGGTAAAAATAGTTGTATGTCACGATCCTCCACAGTGGCATCCGGTGCGGGGAGTGAGATTCCTGGCTGGGCCTCAATTCTGCCTTCCGACGCCGGTCAATGCAGGATGTGCGTGCGTCTCCCGCACACCACTGTACTCTGCTGCTGCAGACACAGCCAGGGAGGGTCGCTGACTGGCAGCATCCAGCTTCCTGCTCTCTCTGTGGCCATCTTGGATATAGGCAGCAGATCGTCTGACTCAATTAAAGACCTTTTCTGTCAATCTGAAGTCTTTGCACCAGTCAAAACTAGGGTGCAAGTATAAAGGTCAGGGCTCCTGAGCAGGAAGTTGCCTGAACATCGCTTTCTTCTACGTATCTGGCTCCAGACATTCTGTCCTGACTGTTTGTATGTTCCTGCTCAATAGCCTCACTGGGTCCAGTCCAGTTACAGAACAAGCTTTACCTCACTGGGTCCAGCCCAGATACAGGACCAAGCTTTGCCTCACTGGGTCCAGCCCAGCTACAGAACCAAACTTTGCCTAACTGGGTCCAGCCCAGCTACAGAACCAAGCTTTGCCTAACTGGGTCCAGCCCAGCTACAGAACAAGCTTTGCCTCACTGGGTCGAGCCCAGCTAGAGAACCAAGCTTTGCATCACTGGGTCCAGCCCAGCTACAGAACAAGCTTTGCCTCACTGGGTCCAGCCCAGCTACAGAACTAGCTTTGCCTCACTGAGCTCAGCATAGCTAAAGATGTAGCTTCTCCGATCCAGCACTCTCAGTATAATCTGGGTCTAGCTTTACCACAGCATCATCAGCTGCTACTCATTACTCCATTGACGCATGAGGAAGACTAATATTTGTCCACCCAGATTCCAACACTCCACTACAGTCTTATGACTAACATCAGTCTTCCAGCGAGTCCGGTATCTACTCCCATGACACCTTTAAATGCTCGTTTTCTCCTTGCAAAATATTAGTGCAGCTAATTGGACATCCCCCATAGAACTAAAATGGCATATGCTGCTCTGAAAGTATTAAATAAATTAATGAAAAATCATTAACTAAATGTCTCTGTAAATAATTATTGCAAATTGTTTTTATCGACTTGTCACATGACAGAGACCCACTTTACCAGTATAATCCAGCTATATTCATTGGGGTACCATTATTATTATTACATTTTATTTACAAGGTGTCACAAGTGGTTGGCAGCGGCATACATATGGCACATAACAGAATACAGGGTACACAGAACTTATTACAGTAACTGTAAAACCATAACAAAGCACAGACAACAAATAGCAGCACAAGTTTCTGTACACAATACAGCTGAGATGTAGGGAAGTAAAGGAGTTGTCTATATGCTGCCAGGGGCAGGATGTCTTTGGTAGAGATGAATGAACACATGTAAGAAGAGATATGGAGATGGGTGACACCTTTGTCCATTTTGTTACCGGAGCAAAAGTGATGACTGCTATACTGAACTCTAAAGGACAATACTGGACCAAATCTGAACACTGTAACTTCGATAAAACATAATTGTTTGCAAGGTGCCCCATAAGGACTACAGATGGAGCGCATGTTATCCTTGTAGGAGCTGGCGGTCAGATCACCAACCGCCAGCCCCCGACTGCCACCCAAAGGGGATGTGCGTGCACGAGACGCATGCGCATACCCTTCTAATGGAGCTTCCCCCGGGTCCCTGCCGCTTCATCACCAGTCCCCCATGCGGTCCCCCACCTCACTGATCCCCCACTAACCCTGCCCATCTCCCTGAAGCGGAGACAGGCAGGGTTTGCGTCCCCCGCTGCACGGTAACTGGGATACACGTGCGTGTGGGACCAGTCAGATGGAGCACCAGCTCACCAGAGGGGGCAATCTGGCGAGCCCCGGCGCTGGCTGAGAGGCGCTCCATCTGTATTTTGTAGCCTGTTGAAATCACATTTATCAGCCAAGCCTCGATGGTTATGGAAACTATGGATAGTTTGGAAAACACAGCAGATAGGAACACAACTTACTGCAGTGATTTCTACACTGTGTACCGTGTTTAAAACGAGCCATGGTTTGGTCAGTCCAGGCCAAATTATTCATGGCCTATGTAATAGGCAAAACCAATGCTGGTGGCTGGAGATCACAAATATGTGGAAAGGCAGAAGGGTAACCCTTTCCAACACTGTATAACTGATCCTAAGGATAACAGGTGAGGACAATTTCATTAAATATTGTTTTCTGACATTTCTAAAACACAAGTTTTGGACTAGGGCACTGTGATTCAAGAATATTTGAGTAACACTGTCAATAGGCAGTTTTAGGTGGGAGGACAGCCCAGCATGCTGAAGTTTTGTTGCTTTATTTTGCATCTGGAATTTGAACTAAGCATGCAGGCTTGCCTCTGGCTCATCTCCTCTAGTAGAGGTAGATGGACATGACTTAGCACCTTTTTTACCTATTGGACGAAAGTAGAGTCCATAAAAATGGAGCTGAAGATGGCAGAAAGGATAGTTTACCCCAGTAAAATGCAAAAATAACATTTGGCTAATTTTGGACCAGTTTAAATTTACTGACATCTTCAGCTCTTTAGTCAAAAGATTTGCCTGGATTCATACAAACCTGTGTGTGACACATGTAGTGAAAAATACACAGAACAGAAGCCGCTTACCTCTAGAACATTTATTTTTGTCATGAATTCTGAAAAATGGATGTCAAATTCAGATTTCCTTGGGTCAAGAATATCGTAAGTCCACTTTTTAATACTCTCGGATATAGTTTGAAACTTTATATCCAGGACATGAGTTCCATTAATTGGAGACTTGCTTAAAGCTGAGTAACTCTGGACCACAGATAGAATTTCTGAAATCTTTAACAATATGAAATTAATTCTGGTAGCATCTAAACAGAACGTCCACGTCTATGTAATATTAGTCCTCAAAAGCTGACATAGTCTCACATAATACAATATATTTTTCCTGGCAGCTAATGCAGCCTACTCATTCTGGAGAGAGAATGGGATAAGGTGCAATCATCTGTCCGTTCACGCTGCAATAGACAGAGGGGTAAATGTACTAAAGTGGAACAGATCGTGCCGCTGTAGTTCTTCCTGATCTACCTCTCTCAACTCAACTAAGAAAACTAAGGGCATTAATTCTGATTAATTCGAGACAAGGCGATTTTAGCCCCGTTACAATGTTTGGGGGTCTGCACATGCGGGCATTTGGATGGTGTTTCAGGCGCTCGGTAAGCTGTGATGTTCGCAGCTTATCGAGCCAAACTGAATTGGGCCTTAAGTTCTTACATAGGGTAGAAGTGGTATCAGTATATAGATGAAACACCTCTCAGCAAGCGCTGGGAATCACCAGATTCCCTTAGCTGGCAATCGCCAGCAAAGAAGCTCTCCATCTGACGGGGACGTGAGAGCATCTCACACGCACATGCATCCCTGTCAACACCACTGCGGGATGCGCTTTCCCTGCCCGTCTCTGCTTCGGGCAGGGATCAGGGGAGCTGCAGAGGGCGGTGGAAGGCTCGGTCAGAACGGGTTGTGCAAGCGTTTTGCACGCGCTCCACCTTCCGGCGGATGGCGGCGGTTGGCGATTGTTAATACATCTACCCCTGAGATTTTTATACACAGCTCATGGGTTTACAGAGCAAAAAGAAAGCATGAGAGGAGGAGCAGAATTTGGAATAGCAGAAACTAGGTGCGAGTGTTCCGTTCACTTTTTGCCTATTCTCACATTCTCTCATTGCTTACAGTATAATTTCTGCCCCATATAATCTACACTTTTATTTAGCTTGAAGTCAAATTATTGCAGAATATAAGTGTTAATAGATTCTTTTTATCAATTAACAAAAGGCAAAGTGAAATAACAGAAGAAAAATCTAAATCAAATCAATGTACTTGGTGTGACCGTCTAGTTACACTTGCACAAAGTCAGGGATTTCTTTGGCGTATAGTCAGGTGAATGATTAACCTAGCATAACAGTCAGGTGATAATGGTCATCATATGTAGATTGAAACACAGTCAATAACTGAAACAGGAACAGCTGTGTATGAGGCTTACAACTGGGTGAGGAACAGCCAATTTCTGCTACAAAGGTGCGGCTGTAGAAGACCGTGTCACAGGTCATACACCATGGCAAGACTGAGAACAGCAACAAAACACAAGGTAGTTATACTGCATCAGAAAGGTCTCTCCTTGGCCAATATTTCAAAGAATACGAAGGTTTCAAAATGTGTTGTTCAAGTTCTTTGGAAGAAGCACAAAGAAACAGACAACGTTGACGGCTGTAGATGCACTGGTTGGCCAATGAGACTTAATGCAATTTATAAAAGACACATCATGCTTTGTTCCTATCTAAATTGTCCTGCAGTGCCATCAGATCAAAACTGGTAGAAACAAATGTGACCCAAGAACACACATATACTATTCGAAGAATTCTGCTTGGAAATGGAATTGCATCCAAAACCCATACCTTGATGTGGAAACAGGCCATGCATCTCAACAATGCATTCATAATGGGATGCTATATCTAAATAACCTACAGACCTTGATTATAACGGAGAACACTGAAATAAGTTCAAGTGTACCTGGAGGAATTGATGCTGTATTGAAAGCAAAGGAGAGTCACGTCAAATATTGATTTGATTTAGATTTTTGTTCTCTTCCTTCAATTTGTATTTTGTTAATTGATAAAACTATGTACACTTCTATTTATGAAAGCATTCTTTTTTAAATTCAATAGTTTTTATTGAAAAGTTTTTGTAAGTACAAACAAAAAATAAACAATTAATGCTATGCATTACATACTTGTACATGTCATTATGCTAATAAAAGTACCAAATTATAGTCATATATACATGTGATCTTGTTTGTTTCTTACATAACATTGAGTATTACAATTTATTAACAATGATATTATACTATCAGAACAAGCTTTACTTTAATTAAATAAAAAAGGAAATTATAAAGTGAATTAGAAGTATTTTGGGAGTGCAGACCGATAGTACCACATCTCATGAGCCATAGCCAACTAACCAAGCGACAAGGTGATGCAGTGCATAAATCACTGCAATATAAATTGCTACGTTAGCTCAGAACCCTTGTGTTTTTATTAAAGGAAGACTCTAGCCATCTATCCCAGGTTTTATAATACTTCTGCCTTGCAGGTAATGTATTTTGAAAGCATTCTTACTCTGCAGCATTTTTGTACACCTGCCTAAGGGGATTATTTTGGTTCACTCCTTCTAGCAAATTCCTTCTTAAATGGACAAAACTATGGGGGTTATTTTGGTTCACTCTTTCTGACAAATTCCTTCTTAGATGGACAAAACCATGTGCACTGCAGATGTAACTTGTGAGAGTTAGATTTGGGTGGAGTTTTACTTCAAAGTGAGATCTATATTGCAGTGTAAAAATAAAGCAGCCAGTATTTACCCTGCACAGAAACAAAATAACTCACCCAAATCTAATTCTCTCTGCACATGTTACATCTGCCCCACCTGCAGTGCGCATGGTTTTGTCCATCTAAGAAGGAATTTGCCAGAAGGAGCGAACCAGAATAACCCCCTCAATCTTTTGCACGGTACAGTGGGTATCTGTGTGTGTGTATGTGTGTGTAAAATGTTTTATACCTTCTTAGTTCGTTTGCAGAATGCCTCCAATTTTCCAAATATGTACATCTCTGATACATGAAAGACCTTTTCTTTCGGCGTTACTTTATAAATTCCCTGGGTTCTATGAAAACAGTTCTGATATTCCTCATACAGACAGTTGCATTCCTAAACCGCAAAGATAAATACTGTAAATGATAAAGTATCTACATAAGTATAACTGAACGATGTTTGTGAGTGTGGATGTTCCACGATAACTCTTGAAAACTTTAACAAATTGTCTTCAAACTTTGCACACTACCTTATCATCTTAAGGGGTGTGGTACTGTATAACACACCAACAGTCAGGATTCCGACAGTCATTAGCCTGACATCGGAATCCTGACTGCGGGGCGAGCGCAATAAAGCCCCTTGCAGACTCGCTGCGGGCACAGTGGTTCGCTACGCTCGCCACCTATTTTATTCTCTCTCTCTATTATGGGGGTCATGGACCCCCACGAGGAAGAATAGCCACTGCCCCTATGTCAAGCTTTTAGTAGGCGGGATTCCGACGTCGGAGTAATGACTGTCTGAATACCGACTGCCGGTAAGTCCTCCAGCACCCATCTTAAGGGACTATCTAAATATGAACACGAGCCCTTAAGGGTGCTGTCATAAGGGCCCATGCTATTTCTGTTGTTTTCATGCATTGTGATGTGTCATTGGAAAGCTTATGACTTTCTGAATAAAACACAATAAACAGAGTACCTTAAGTGTACCCTTAAAGGCCTATAAGGGTCCAATAAATGAAATCCATTTTCACTTTACAAAACTTTTGACAAAGTGAAATAAGCGACTCATCGGCAGAGTGGTCTGTGAATCAAACACTGTAGATATCGTTGTGAAATCCATGTGAGATCGATCCCCAGTCAGTTATTTTTTTTCTCTTGATTGTTTGCTTATTCATTGAGGGGTTTTGAGATTTTCTATACTGTACCTTCTGCAGCAGCTTCTGCACTGCTGTGGTTGTTAAGGGTAGGAGAATAGTTGGAGACCTGCTCTGGCTGCTGCAGCAGCTACTGCTCTGCTGTGGTGTGCAAGGGTAGGTGGATAGTTAAATGCTTGCTTTGGCTGCTACTGTCCTGTTGTGGTTGGCAAGGGTAGGTGGATAATTGAAGGCTTGGTCCTGCTGTGGTTGGCAAGGGTAGGTGGATAGTTGGAGGCTTGCTCTGGCTGTTGCAGAAGCTACTGCCCTGCTGTGGTTGGCAAGGGTAGGTGGATAGTTGTAGACTTGCTCTGGCTGCTGCAGCAGATACTGCCCTGCTGTGGTTGGTAAGAGTAGGTGGATAGTTGGAGGCTTGCTCTGGCTGCTGCAGCAGCTACTGCCCTGCTGTGGTTGGGTAGGGTAGGAGGATAGTTGGAGATCTGCTCTGGCTGCTGCAGCAGCTTCTGCCCTGTTGTGGTTGGGAAGGGAAGGTGGATAGTTGGAGGCTTGCTCTGGCTGCTACAGCAGCTACTGTCCTGCTGTGGTTGGCAAGGGTAGATGGATAGTTGGAGGCTTGCTCTGGCTGCTGCAGCAGCTACTGCCCTGCTGTGGTTGGCAAGGGTAGGTGGATCGTTGTAGACTTGCTTTGGCCTCAGCAGCAGCTCCTGCACTGCTGTGGTTGTCAAGGGTAGGAGAATAGTTGGAGACCTGCTCTGGCTGCTGCAGCAGCTACTGCCCTGCTGTGGTGTGCAAGGGTAGGTGGATAGTTAAATGCTTGCTCTGGCTGCTACTGTCCTGTTGTGGTTGGCAAGGGTAGGTGGATAATTGAAGGCTTGGTCCTGCTGTGGTTGGCAAGGGTAGGTGGATAGTTGGAGGCTTGCTCTGGCTGTTGCAGAAGCTACTGCCCTGCTGTGGTTGGCAAGGGTAGGTGGATAGTTGTAGACTTGCTCTGGCTGCTGCAGCAGATACTGCCCTGCTGTGGTTGGTAAGAGTAGGTGGATAGTTGGAGGCTTGCTCTGGCTGCTGCAGCAGCTACTGCCCTGCTGTGGTTGGGTAGGGTAGGAGGATAGTTGGAGGCTTGCTCTGGCTGCTACAGCAGCTACTGTCCTGCTGTGGTTGGCAAGGGTAGATGGATAGTTGGAGGCTTGCTCTGGCTGCTGCAGCAGCTACTGCCCTGCTGTGATTGGCAAGGGTAGGTGGATAGTTGTAGACTTGCTTTGGCCTCAGCAGCAGAAACTGCCCTGCTGTGGTTGGCAAGGGTAGGAGGATAGTTGGAGACCTGCTCTGGCTGCTGCAGCAGCAGCTACTGCCCTGCTGTGGTTGGCAAGGGTAGGTGGATAGTTGTAGACTTGCTCTGGCTGCTGCAGCAGATACTGCCATGCTGTGGTTGGCAAGGGTAGGTGGATAGTTGGAGGCTTGCTATGGCTGCTGCAGCAGCTACCGCCCTGCTGTGGTTGGTAAGGGTAGGTGGATAGTTGTACACTAGCTCTGGCTGCTGCAACAGCTTTTGCCCTGCTATGTTTGGGAAGGGTCGGTAGAAAAGGAACTGCATAAGCATAAACTTTCGACTTGTCCGTCGGACGGGCCTTAAGAATAGTATCCCATGCGTGCCGCCCCACGCCCGCACTGCTCCGTGCAAACAGGCTAGCGACTATGCAAGTCACTGCATCTGTTCGCACAGATGGCCTGCACATGTGCATAAGCGAATATACGCCTGCACAGGCCTTCACCATCGCTTCCCGTTGAATGACCTCCTATGCTTCATGGTCTAAAGCAGCAGTCCCCAACCTTTTTCTCTCCCATACCCCTTGACTAGGCTTTTCATTTTAGGAGTACCCCCTATTCTCAATTCCAAATATCCACAGTACTTACACGTGGCGTGGAAGTGAGCGCTATGTGTGTCCTGTTATAAAGGAGTAGTGTGCGGTCAGAAATCGGATCCCTCTGTGTCTGGCTGTTGGCTGTGTACTGTCTCCGGGGTTCTCGCTAACGCCTGTAGTATTAATGCCCCTGCTTCCTCCACCCGAGTCAGCATGGGGAAGATGATTGTGATGTCTGAGGACAGAGCAGGTAGCTCCTAGTGGATTGCTGGTCGTGCAAAAGAATGAGGAGATGCCAATGACACCGCAAGATGGAACCAGAAGTGACACAATGAACACAACGTGGTTCATCTCCCCGGCAATGGGAGACTTCTTCCGCCATCCAGAAACTTCTTAGTCTTCTTCCGCCATTACCAATATTATTTTAAGTACCCCTAACTGGTCTGCAGAGTACCCCAGGTTGGGAACCACTGGTCCAAAGTAGCAAAGTACTTCAATATTCAATTCTATTTTATAATAAATGTTGTCTTGTCAGTGATAATAGCTGAGAAACCGCTGTAAAACTACCGCAATGCAGACATTTGATATATTTAGCCCAAAGAGATTAACCTGCGTCAGACTATTTATCTTGTCCTTTTTTATTTTTATGTGTGTATTTCATTTATTGGCTATCATACTGCATAAGTGGAAAGCTTCAACTAGTCTCAGATACATTTATAAAATGTAGGTAACAGAATAAATCAATCTAAATGTAATATCTTGCCTTTAATAAAATAATTATGATTTTGGCTCTATATCCTTTGTTGAATTCTGCATGGTTTAACATATTGATTGAATACTTAATTTACAATATTCTGCTCACCTTAATTTTGTTTATGACCGTGTTTGCGTCCTGTTGCCATATACTTAACGTGCCTCTCTCAGTGATATATGCTTTACATGCTGTAACCAATTGATTTGTAACCTATAAATATGACATACAATAAATAACTTATCTGATTTTGGCAATAAAGTTGTTTTAAAATACGTATGTAAAAATTAGTAAAGTAATTAAAATGAATTAGATAAAATCAGTTAAGTTCTGTATAATATAATATTTATGCATTCCAATACCATTCCAATTTTCATTCAAATTTGCAGTATTTGATACTGAAATTAACAATGTTTTTAATTTTAGTGGGGAGGGTGGGGTGTAATTAAGGGCAGGACATGTAAAAAAATGTCAGGTTTTATTTCCGCATCCATGGGGATTTGCTATTTAATTAGAGAAGATAAAATGAAATGCAATGATTTCTATAATAATATTTATGCACCTTTTTTTAAACCACCTGGGTTTGCTCTGTTAGTGAGAAGAGACCTGTAAACTTGTAATTCATTGGTCAGATAGACTACTAGATAGATAACTTCCTGCACATTTACTTCATGTATTTATTTAATATGGAACATTCCAGTTCTTTATTTGGGCCCATTTTTTTCACCGAAGACCACCTGGGGCCTTTTTGTCACCGGCCTGATGCCCAAATACCACCTTCAGCCTTTTCAGAGATTCTTCCCTCTAAAGAAACTGAGGCAAACCAAATTTTATAATTCCCAGATACAAAAAAAATATTGAAGTTACCTTTATAAACAATGATGTTATCTTATCAGATGTGTTGTAGTATCTAGAAACATTCTGTAACAACCCAATAGTGTTTATTAGATCCTGTATGCCATGTGTCACAAAAGCCTAAAATTAAATAGTATTACAAAAATTAGATTTTGAACTTACAGTACATTAAATCCTTTGAGTACAAATTTGTTTGGAAAATGGGCAAAACCATATGCACTGCAGGTGGGGCAGATGTAACGTGCAGAGAGAGTTAGATTTGTGTGAGTTATTTTGTTTCTGTGCAGGGTAAATACTGGCTGCATTATTTTTACACTGCAATTTAGATTTCAGTTTCAACACACCCCACCCAAATGTAACTCTATCTGCACATGTTACATCTGCCCCACCTGCAGTGCACATGGTTTTGCCCCAACAGCCCTTGTCCCAACAGCCGGAATCCCAGGCTGTTTTAATTTGACCCAACAGTAACACCACAGTCGGAATTCAATGTACCGGCTGTCTGACAAAACAGTCGGATCTGTCGTTAACGGCAGCATTGAAAATATTGGCACATATTGCATTCTCCCCTAGGTCTGTCCCTGTTTACCAACACACAGTTCATAAATATTGTCTACAGCTTGAATCTGCATTGTGCCATTCCAGCAGTAGTTCCTCTCCATAACCTGCATGCCATTTTATCAAACATTAGGAACTTTGGGACTTTTACAACTTTGTTGAGTGCCTTTAAATTTAAATGGGCCTGTAAGACCCATTTGGATATGGATCTGGGACTAGGAACAGGGTAGAGTAAAATCCGAGCCCCCCGCCCTGGTGTTGAGGAACTGGGATAATGAATTGGGATTGTAAAAGAGAGGTCAGAATCTTCAGCGATTGTTCTGCTTTTTTGTGGACTGAGAGGAAAGCCGTGTAAAATAACTATTGTGGGTTCTTTTGAACGAAATGGAATATCCTTTTGACACTACTTCTCTCACCCAGGCATCCGCTGACATGGTGAGCCACAGCTGTGTGAAATGTAAAAGCCTGACTCCCACTTGGGGGTCCGCCTGCAAGAGGCCCGACCGTTATGCGGAGGGTTTATCTGCTTTGGCCGCGGGTTGTCTAGTGGCCCAGGCCTGTTTGGGCTTAGTCTTAGTTTCCTTGACTGTGGTAGTAGCCCAGGGAAAGGATTGACCTCAGGCTTTGCCTTGGGGATGAAAGGACTGAAAGGCAGTAGCTTTCGGCCTCTACGGCAGAGCAGTAGGGAGGCATGCAGCCTTAGCCGCTGCAAAGGAAGCAAACCTAGGTTTTCACCTTAACAATAAACTGGACTGGTCTGATAATTCTGCTGCTCTGTACAGGAAGGGGCAGAGTAGACTTTATCTGCTGAGGAGACTGAGGTCCTTTGGAGTGCAGGAAGCGCTCCTGAAGACCTTCTTTAACTGTGTAGTGGCATCGGCCATATTCTACGGAGTGTTCTGCTGGGGCAGCAGTGTTTCAACAGCCGACAATAAGAAACTAAACAGACAGGTAAGGAAGGCCAGTTCTGTCCTAGGAATGCCTTTGGATTCGGTAGAGATTGTGGGTGAGAGGAGAATGATCAGCAAGATAACATCATTATTGGATAATGCTTCACACCCGCTCAAAAATGTTTTGAAGGATCTGTGTAGCACTTTCAGTGACAGGTTGCTTCACCCTCGATGCTCAACGGAGGAGATATCGCAGATCGTTCCTTCCGGCTGCTATTAGAATGTACAGATGGAGCCGGCCTGTTCTTTGCAGGGGATGGCGGAAGAATCGCCAGCCGCCACCCCCTGCCAGCCGCCATCTGATATGCGAAAGGGGACGCGCGCGTCCCTTCCGACGGCGCTTCCCCCGGGTCCCCGCCGGCTTGTCGGCGGTCACACGGGGTCCCCACTGCCTCCCCACATTCCCCCTAACCCTGTCCGTCTCCCTGAAGCGGAGACGGACAGGGTTCCCGTCGCCCGGAAACTGAGACGCGCTTGCGTGTGAGACGCACGCACGTCTCAGTCAGATGGAGCGCCTCGCCGCTGGCGGATCGCCAGCGGAGACAGCCTGGCGATTCGCCAGCAAGAGGGAGCCCAGCTCCATCTGTACAACTGTCATGTTCTGAAGACCTGCATGTTCCTAGATTCTTGAGTGATATTGTTTGGATCTTATCTTATTATGTGTGTTCTTATTATTATGCTACTACTCTTATGGTGTGTACACACGTTAGATGTGCCTTAAGATCCTATCCACTATCTGGTCAGATAGGATCGTGGATAGGATCTTAAGGCACATCCGATTTGCATCCTATCTTGACTATATAGTGCAGATCTGCACTATATAGACAAGGCAGCCAAGACTTTCTGGCTTCCGATACGTGAACGCGCATCAGGATCGGATCGGGATCGCAAGGGTTAAAACCCTTGCGATCTGCATCCGATGCCGATCCGATGTTGACTATATCGTCAACATCGGAAAGGAAATCGGACAGTTATTCATTGTGAGACGAATAAAGGAATTCTATTCTATAACAATCTTATTACGCTCTTCCCCAAACAAATGTTTTCCCTTAAAGGGCAATAGCTCAAGCGTTTTCTTGGATTCAAGGTCAGCTTTCCAGGGCCGTAGCCAAATGGCACAACAGGCCGGTACAGAGTTAGCAGACGCCTTAGCAGCTAAGATTGACTCGTCTGACATGGCTTCCATAATATATGTAGCGGCCTGTCTAATGTGGGAGACACATAACCTGGCATCCTCAAATGTATCAGGGGAAGCTTATCCTCCAGGACCTGTAGCCAAGGTAGAATGGCCTTTGCAGCCCAGGTCGCCGCTATAGTGGGTCTACATCCCTAGTCTTTGCCACTGGTTCTGGCTCCTCATAGTCAGTCAATAACACTAAGCATATTGCCTTAATAAGAAGAGGTACATCCGTCCATTCAGTCTGTAATACTGGGGTCCCAGTGTCTGGGAAAATGTGCAGCATCCCCTTCCTCATCTCCTGTTGTGTACTAATGGGAGTGAAGGAACAGACAGGGACCTAGCAGGCTGCATTGTATTAGGCAGCAGTTTTTGCATGGCTACCGTGGTCTGTGCCAGGGTCTGACCTGTGGTCAACAAGGTATCTACCAATGGAGCAGGGTTGTACCACAGGTGGTGCAGCTATAAGAGGCGGAAGGTGGCCCACTAGTGTGCCTAGCAACTTTTGAAAGGCTGCCCATGGAGGCTTTTGAGCAGCCACCGTGGCAGGGGACTGGCCAGGGGGAATATAGCAATTGACACACAGCCTCTCCTGGATGACTGCTGTTCAGACAGGCCTGCAGAACCAGCCTTGCATGACAAGAGCTTGAGATACTATGTCTTAGGGTGCCCCGGGTTTGGAATTGAAATAACCCAAAGAGGGGGGGGGGGGGGGTATACAATAGGTATAGCCCTGAGGGGAAAACCTAGAGTGATACACAGATGTGACCTGAGAGGATAAATCTTCCTCAGAAGATATCAGAAAAATCAGGGACAGCAATAAGTAGCTGACAGAATTACTGTACGAACTACTACTACTACTAGATAAGAAATATAGGCTAGCAGTAAGTCACATACACAAACACTACAGAAGTAGGTAGCTGGGGCAAATTAATGGCACTGTAATGGATGTAGGTGCCTGTGAAAGCGTTACAGCGTGTGGACGGTTTCACAGGGGAGACTGTACCCGCACTCCAGGAGACTCTGGCCGCGATGCAGAAGATGGCTTCTGGTCTCTGAGGGGGCAGGTAGAGAGAGCTTCCTGGGTGGCAGATCTGCCAGAGATTGGTGGCCAAAGCTGGATGGGGGGGGGGGGGGGGGTAATGCTGCAGGCTAGGCGTCGCCCACCCTGTGCTGGCCTTCACCCACCGACGCATAGTGAGCCCCTTGAGAGGATAAATATATCCAGCCTGCGCTCTGGCCCCGGTGGTCTAGTGGAGTCCCTGCAGTGTGTCCCCCCCAGCGCGCAGCGTGACATCGGTTTAAGTGCCCTCAGAGAGAGCCTTACCTGTTCCTGTGCCCCGGCCATGCTGTCAGGGGGAGAATGTCCGGCGGTGCTAGGTGCTGGGTCTCTGCCCCACCGAGTACCCCTCTTGACCCGGGTCGTGGAGGAGTTCCAGTGCCCGCAGGAGTGAGGGAGCTGCCGCACCGCCGTAAGCATGACTGACAGCGGAGGCAGCATAGCCGCATCATGTGGCTCAGTTAAAAGTAAAAATAAAAAGCTTCTTATAGGATTACCTCAGAGAGGTAATCCCTGCTGAGTAACAAGGCTCCAGCTTCCTGCTGGCACCAAACAAAAACAGAGGAGCTGAGCATGGAGGCAGGGTTATAGGGGAGAGGAGCCATGCATCCTGGGAAACTTTGAAAGCTTCGCTGATTGGTGCCACGGTCCTCTGGATCCGCCTACAACCCCAATGTCACCCTGTGGGAATCATGGAACCCGAAGAAGAAAAATAAGTAACAAGATTAAGATACATGGGGTTAACTGTCATCATAAGTTATTGTCCAAAGAGAATCTGACTCTTAACGCTGCTGAGGCCTCTGTTGATGTTAATTATCGTCAGCATAAATCTGCTTCAGGGGTTGGTCAGTCATAAGAGATGCACACTCTAACAGGTGCAACTGTGTGTCCACCTCTAATTGAATCACAATTACCCTAACATTACACACCGGGTGCAAACCCCCCCCATAAAAAAAAGAAAATAAACCAGCCTTACTGTACATCCAACTGTAAATTACCCCCACCTGTAAAGAAACAATGGCCATACTAGCTATATTCCGTGGTGCACATCTAGTTGTCACTTACCAGGTCAGACGTATAAAGTGGCTGACATACTCGCTCAAGTGTATATAAGAAATCGACATTATTTTTAGACTCATTGGCTGCATCTGTGATTCTGGAATCCAGCACTTTCCACATCTGTGAAAATGAAAACAGTGTATGTGTAGACAGGTCAAAGTAACAAAGTTTGTACATTTGACTAATGGCACCAGGAGAATGAATTATTTTAAATGTAATTTCTCTTTTTTAATTTTAGCAGCTTTTTGGAAGGTTTCTGAAAATGTACTGTTAATCAGTTACAAATATCCTCACTTATATATAGTGGCGTAACTAAATAAGGTGCAGCTGCTATGGCGCCTGGGGGATTGGGGTTCCAAAAGGTCCAGCAGGCTATAAATCAAAATAGTGCTGTTGTGCAAATTCGGTCCTGCATTCCTACTACCTGGGAGGGAGGTGCAGCCTACACTGAGGTACTACACTGAGGTACACTACTGAGGTAAAAATAAAACAGGGAGGTGGAGCCCCTGCTTGGAAACTGATCTTTGGAGGAGATCGAGGAGTCCCGGCGCTACGCTGTCAGGAGCCTGCCTTGTGCCACTGCACTCAGCACTGTCCAGAGCTGCCTGGCGACGGTCACTATAGAAGAAAGAGGTGCCGCTGCACTGCCCGAAGTCTGCATGTGTAGCTGCGCTGCCCGGAGTCGCTCCGTATAGAAGAGGGGGTGCTGCTATGCTGCCGGAGCCTGCATGATGCCGCTCTGATACAGAAGGAAGAGGTGCTGCTGTATTTAGCAACTACCCTGCCAAGAGCCTGTCCAAAGCCGCTCCGCTCCATGGAGGGAGAAGGAGCCTCTGCTGCTGTCCAGAGCTGCTCTGTGCAGAAGAGGAAGGTGATAGTGAGCAACCCCTCAACTGTTGTTAGTCTGTCTATGCTGCCCCCCTCCATCCAATTGTCTGTCAGTCTATGCCCCAATATGATCCATCCATTTGTCAGTACATATGGTGTAGTCTGTGAGTCTATGCCCCCCATCGATCTTTCAGTCTGTCCCCCAATATGGTGCTTTGTCCTGTCTAAGCTTCCCCATCCATCTATGCCTACCCCATCAGTCTTCCCATCTATGCCCCTATAAGGTGTTCTGTCCATCTTTGTTCCCCTATCAGTCTCTGCCCCCACTTTGGGGGTTATTTTGGTTCACTCTTTCTGACAAATTCCTTTTTAGATGGACAGAACCATGTGCACTGCAGGTGGGGCAGATGTAACTTGTGCAGAGAGAATTAGATTTGGGTGGGGTTTTACTTCAAAGTAAGATCTATATTGCAGTGTAAAAAAAACAGTCCATATTTTCCCTGCACAGAAACAAAATAACTCACCTAAATCTAATTCTCTCTGCACATTTTACATCTGCCCCCCTGCAGTGCACATAGTGTTGTCCATCTAAGAAGGATTTTGTCAGATAGACCCCCTTAGTGCTCTGTCTGTCTATACTTGCCCCCGCCCACCCATGCCCTCCCCCCTGTCTGTCATCTGTTCATCTATACCTCCCAATTCTGTTCTGTTCTGTAATCATATAGTGTACCACAAGCTCACACTCCCCCTCTCCCTTTTCTCCCTGACACTGTCTATTTCTCTTTCTCCCACTCTTTCCCTCCCTCGCACTTTCTCCTTCCTCTCTCCCTGACACTCTTTCCCCATCTCTCACAGACACACTCTCTCTCTGTCTCTCTTTCAATACCTGTCTCTGTGTCTCTCTCTCCCTGACTCTCTCTTTTCCTATCTCTCCCCTTTTGCTATTTTCAATCTGACTAGATTGCTTAGAAAGTAAGCAAAGATCTTTCCGTGTGTATGCCCCGAGAGATTAAATATCTCCTGCTAACTAGTCAGTGCATGCAGTCAAAATCTAGTCAGATTGCTTAGCAGGTGACTGCAAATCTCTCTGTGTGTACAGAATGAGAGATACTGATCCCAATCTCTCATTCTGAGCCACTACCCGGCCTTTTTTTGCTTACGCAAAATCGCTTAGCACAAATCTCTGCGTGTGTATGTGCTCTTCCTAAATAGCTTAGCAAAAATTGCTTAGCACACATCTCTATGTGTGTATGGCCCTTTACTCTTCCTGACCTAATCTCTCTCATCTTGTCTATACCTCTTTCTACCCTTGACACCCTCTAAAAGTGTGTTCATATGGTTTGATATCTCTCACTCCAACATGCACCCCTCCATCTCTATCTTGCTTCTCACCCTACCGCTGTTTCTATCATTCCCTATATTTCCATGAACCCTTCTTTCTTCCTGACTATTCAATCTTGACATTAAGCCACATGAAAAGGACATAAATATTGCATTCATGTTGCATGACCAATTGAATGAACTGATCTTATTCCCGCTTTGCCAGCATTTATAAGGGATATAAGATCTACACAGCATGGCTGCCATGATTAGTTTGAAGTCAAGAGGATCATCCTTCATCTCTCTATATTGTCCAGCAGGGACCTTGATATCGAAGGAGAATGTATATAAGTGTACCACCAGAGCGATCAACTGGAGGCACTCAGGTTAAGGAACAGCATATCGGCAGCCTGTGGATGTGACAAGACACCATCTTAACTATGTCCAACAATACCCAGGGACAAACCTGGAGCTGAAAAACAAGATGATGCTCTGCTCAACCCATGCTGAAACCTACCTTCATCATAGCGGCATGACTGTGAGTGCTGTCATGAGGAAGAAGTCTGTTATAATGTCGGGATGTAGCTCGACCAGATATTGCTGAAGAAGTAACCAAGATAAGAGTAGCAAAGCTAGACCCAGAGGAGGAGGAAAAAAGTGAAAGGGAAAGAAGGTGTTTTGATCGGTCCAGATATTGAGAAACTTGTGATGGATAGTTAGAAAAAAAAAATGTCTAGGGAACAGAAAGACTATCATGGAAGAAATCTCGCTGAGTGGAATCTCGATGAGTGGAATCTCGATGAGTGGAAAGGTGCATTTCTGAATTCTCATTTAGAAAATCTTGTAAGTGAAGTGCAGGGGAAAAGATCTAGATCAAAATATCAAGAAGATGGAGTGCTGATACCAGGGTAGGTGGAATGTCAACATGATTGCGGACAACTGTGGGAACCTGCACAAAGAGCCGCAAGCTATCTACAAGAGAAAATGTACCAAAGGGAGCTGAGGGGAAAGGAAAAGGCAGTGAGGAAGAGAAAATATGCATAAAACTATTTTGAAGGTTTTTTTTACAAATAAATGTGTCAACTAGATTATGTATTAAAATGCTATTTGCCCATATTTTTGCTTTTTCCTTTCTGGAAAAAAAAACAAGCATGGTAGAGAAATCTGGTCAAATGTTAAATCAACAAGTCATTGACCATAAGAATCTGTTGTAAAATTGCAGACAATTCTTAATGAGCCCAATTTTGTAGGCCTACTGTAACTTGAGCCTAATCCTATTCTTGCCTTGAGCACTCTGGATCTTGCCAGGTTTAAAACTGTAATAACTGCTTTGCAGTTCTGTCCCTTAATCTGGCCAATGATATTGTTGAATTTCACCGACATTCGTTTCCAATGTTCCAGTTCAATTAAAGGACCAGAATAGTCAGCTTCCTTTTGTATCTGTTGACTTTCAATCAGAACCTGCATTTAGGGAAGAAATATAACTAAATGTACATACTTTATACTTAATCAGCATTTACATACAGTATCTAAACTTTCCATGCCGCTCCTTTATATATATCGGCATGCTGTCCAGTTCTTGGATCTACATGTCAGTGTGACCTCACAGGATTGAGACGCCACCCAGACACTCTTCTGCAATTTACACCCTATTTGAGAGAAATAGTTGGAAAAACGCTTAACCCTTTGAGTGCCAACTCAAATGGTTTTTTAAGAGAGCCTCAAAATATCTGCTAAAAATGCCGGCGTCGCTCACTGTGACTGTTCTTTTAGTATAAATAAATACAAATACAGCCAAGTTCAGTTAAATATAAAACCTAAAAAAAGAATAGTCGCTGTGAGCGGCGCTGGCATTTTTAGCAGATATTTTGAGGATCTCTCACAGCAGCGTTGGCCCTTAACGGGTTAATGAGGGTAAGCGTGGCAAGGTGAGTAAATGTATGTTTGCGTGTGTGAATGGGTGTATGCATGTAGGTAATAAAGTTGTATGTAATAAAGTTGTACTGGTCTGGGTGTCAGTGTATAATTATGGTAAATCTCTTATATATTTAGCCAGATCTGTCACTCAACCCCTGTGGAGAACGTTCCTGTGTAGAACAGTTTCACTTTCATGTGTCTAACGTTCCACCCCCTTGACATCCCCTCCCCCCGCCCAGCCAGGGCTACAGTACACGCCCACCATCCACCATTACTCCACAGCCACCATCCACCATTACTCCTGCACATCCCTACCCTCTGCCAGGACTAGGGTTACCACCTAGTCCCTTTAATTCCGGACACATATTAATTACACAGGTTCTGTGGCTGGCTGACTTCAAGACTCCACTTCACCTGATTTTAAACTGCCACAGAACCTGTGTAATTAACATGTGTCCGGAATTAAAGGGACTAGGTGGTAACCCTAGCCAGGACCCCTGTGTCGACATTTCGGCCAAAAAACAGTGAAAAACCCATGTCGACCTTTTGACTGTCGACATAGACTCTGTCGACCTAATGGCAGTGTCGACCTAAAAACATGTCGACCTAATGAGCTGTCGACCTAATGAGCTGTCGACATAATGACATGTCGACCTAATGGTATGTCGACCTAAAACCATGTCGACCTATTGAGCTGTCGAACTAATGGTGTCGATGTAATGGCTGTCGATGTAAGTGCTGTCTAATATCCGTCCCAGACCCGACCACCCCCTCCAGCAATTCGCTGGACCTCCGCGACCACCCCCTCCCGCGAAACGCGGGACCCCCGCGACCCTCCCGCATATCGCGGGACCCCAGCGACCCCTCCCTCCCGCGAGCCCCCTCCCGCGATTCGCAGGACCCCTGCATCCTCCCCTCCCGCCATTCGCGGGACCCCTGCGACCCCCCTACCGGCATTAAAAGGGCCCCCCGCGACCCCCCCTCCCGCGATTCACGGCACCCCCCTACTGTGATTTGCAACCCCCCTCCCGCAATTCGCGCCGCCCCCTCCCGCGATTCACGGAACCCCCCGTAGCGCCCCCCCTCCCGCGATTTGCGGGCCCCCTCGGCACTTCTCGCGATTTGCGACCGCCCCCTAATTCACACATTCGGGGACCCCACCTCCCGCGATTCATGCCCCCCTCACGCAATTCACGGCACCCCCCACACCCCCCTTCCTGCGATTCGCAACCCCTCACGACCCCCCCTCCCGCGATTCACGAAACCCCCCGTAGCGCCCCCCTCCCGCGATTTGCGGGCCCCCTCGGCACCTCTCGCGATTTGCGACCCCCCCTCCTGCGATTCATGCCCCCTCCCGCGATTAACGGACCCCCGCACCACCCCCTGCGCCCACCCTCCCTTGATTCACGCCCCCCTCCTGCGATTCGCAGCCCCCCCACTACCCCCGCCTCCTGCGATTCATGACCCCTCCCGTGATTCACGGACCCCCGCACCACCCCCCCTTGACTCACGGCACCCCACGCGCCCCTCCCGCAATTCACGGACCTCCGCAACCCCCCCTCCCGCAATTCACTAACCCCGACAACCCCCCTCCCGCAATTTGCGGACCCCCCTTCCCACGATTCAAGCCCCCCCGCGCCCCCGCCCACGATTTGCGGACCCCCGCCCCCTCCCGCTAACCGCGGATCCCCACACACCACCCCGCCTCCCGCAATTTGCAGACCCCCCAGACCCCCTTCCGGCAATTCCACCCCCCAGCGGACCACCGCGGCCCCCGCTCCCGCATTTCACGTACCCCCGTGACAATGGGGGATCCTGTACCACCACAAGCAGGTACCGCCCCTAGGTGGGAAATCCGGCCCTGGCTGCCGCACTTCAGGTTTCCCCACTGCCCTCTGCACCAGCGCCACAACTTTTATCAATGTCTTGCCCACATACCACTATTATACAGCCTCCTGCTCTCATGCACGCTCACTCCCTCCCAGTGGGAGGAGACGCTCACCCACTGCCGGGAGCTGCATACTGTCCCCCACCCTCCTCCAGTTCTAGGGATGCCCATCGACCATCAATGATTTTCAAATAATTGATGGTTTATGGCCGATGTTGAATACTTTTGCCATCAATGTGGGAGGACACTGCCCTGCCTCCTGTTCTCCTGCCCCGTAACTTCCGCCAGTGGAGACCCGCTCACCCTGTGTTGCCCACATTCCCCTATCATGCTTTACCGCCCAGCCTCCTGCTCTCATGCACCCTAACTCCCACCCAGTCGGAGGAGACACTGACTCCTGTATTTCTGTGCTGCCACGCTGGACCCTCACCCACTGGCAGAAGCTGCACAGTGTCCACCACCCTCTTTAGTCCCCCATATGCCCACACACCCCTATCACTACCCAGCTTCCTGCTCTCCTGAACCGTAACTTCCACCACTGGGTAATCGCTGACGCTGTGTTGCCCACATACCCCTATCATGCCTCATATCCCAGCCTCCTGCTCTCATGCACCCTAACTCCCACCCAGTAGGAGGAGACACTGACTCAGGGCCACCGTCCGGTACTCCTGTGCTGCCACGCTGGACCCTCACCCACTGCCAGAAGCTGCAATACAGGGCATCTTTCATACAATTCTAACCATATTTCTCACAATAAAAATGTTCACAAATTAAGGGGCGTAGCCCCTTACGCCGGTGTGAAGAGCGCCCGTAGGGCGCGATGAATCACCTAGTAACTAAATAATTATGGTAAAGATGGTCATGCTGTGACCAACTTTAATGCCCCGCAAGGTGGGACTTGTGGTTCCACAGCACAACCCAATGTTAAATTTAAATGCTATTTTTTTACCACAAAATGATCAGCCCTGAGCCCCGGGCTTCAGCCTGCATGCCCCAGGTACCCCGTCCAGGGCTGACCAGCCAGGGTGTTCATGTGATGGGCTAGAGACCTTGCTTAAAAAGTGTGCCCCGACTGTGGCATGACACTGCTGGTTCCAAAATATGGGGGACCACCAGGACCATTCCAAAAGCCCGATGCTGGTTTCTTAAATATGGGGGACCCCACAATTCCTCACACACACACACCCTGTATTTGGGAAACCAGGGCCGGTTTAACAAACTCAGGGCTGGTTATGCTCCGGGGGTTGGGGACGATGCCACGCCATTTTAATAAAAAAATGTAAAAAATAATGCACACTCCCCTTACTAAAAACAAAATCGCACATTCCCGTTACTAAAAATGTGCACCCTATTACATGTGTAAATGTAATAGGGTGTAGTGTGTAGTGAGTTTTCAAAATGATTTACCTGCATTCATTTTACACAACTTATTTCTGATGATTATTTAGCAATTTACACCGTCACATTTCTTCATCGCTGCTCCATGTTATTTTCTAACAAAAGTGTTACATCGATGTTGATTCAATTCGAACAACGCTAGAGAGAAGCTCCTGGAATATTTCAATTCAGCTATGATAATGCATTCTCCAACCTAAGCGCCCCACTGCGATGCTGTTTCTGCCACGCTAAAGCACAAAACAGTATCGCGGACCCAGTGTTGTCTAATTTCTGATGCACCCCGTGGGGGCTGCGAGCAGAGATTTTTTTTTGTTAGACATAGCAGTGCGTTGAATTCAATAGGTATGGCTGCGTTATTTCATTGAATCGACCATATTGTGGTGTTGTTAATAAACAAATCAAACAAACCAGTGCCTGTAATTCCCCTTTTCCACTGTTGGAAAAGCTCAGATGTGAGAAGATCAGTGTAGGGATGCCCTCTCCTGTGGTAGATGAGCCCCTCCAAACACACAGCAGTCAGGAAAATGGCACACCAGTCCAGGGTTTTCTTGCACTCTAGCCCTGGCTAATTTTATTGTGCATTACAGAAAACAAAACATAAAATTAAATCCTGCCTGTTCCCTCTGTAGTGAGACCCGAGCCAAGCCCTGACGTAGCTTATATCAGCTTCTTACAGGTGCTGACACTAATTAGTCTGCTCTCTGACTGAAGGTCTAAAGACCCAAAATGGTCCTTGTGGGTGGAGCCCTACCTTCCCTATCACATCCACACCCCAGGAACCAGTGGCGTAACTATGGAGGGTGCAGGGGGTGCAGCTGCTATGGGGCCCGGGAGCTTGGGGGGCCCGGGGCCCCAGCAGTCAATCCCCTGCACCCTTTTGTTTTTTTACCTTTGGCTCTCTTAAAGTAGCGCGCACGGGCAGTCACCCGTCACCCGTCACCCGCCCCAGGTCCCGCTGTCGCCAGCAGCAACAGTGTGTGCACTGTTGGCGCACACAATTAAGGGGCTCTCCGACGCTGCTGGGACTAGCCCCAGCGTGAAAACCGGAAGTGCTGCCCTGCTGCTGTTGTGCTCCGTTTCTGGAGACACAGAAACCTAGAGACGCTGCAGTGACACAGACCCAGAGCTCAGCTGCCTGCGCACGAGTGAGCGGAATACCCGGCGCAGAAGAAGAGACCCACTGCCATTGCTGGAGGTACCCAGCAATTTCAACTAAAGGGGGGAGTGAGAAACACAGGGCTATCTGTCCTGAGGGGGGGAAGGTGGGTGGGGGACAGTGCTACCTGCCCTGATGGGGGGAGGGTGGGTGGGGGACAGTGCTACCTGTCCTGATGTAAGGAGGGTGGGTGGGGGACAGTGCTACCTGTCCTGATGGGGGGAGGGTGGGTGAGGGACAGTGCTACCTGTCCTGATGGGGGAGGTTGGGTGAGGGACAGTGATACCTGTCCTGATGGGGGGAGGGTGGGTGAGGGACAGTGCTACCTGTCCTGATGGGGGAGGGTGGGGGAGGGACAGTGCTATCTGTCCTGATGGGGGGAGGGTGGGTGAGGGACAGTGCTACCTGTCCTGATGGGGGGAGGGTGGGTGGGGGACAGTGCTTTCTGTCCTGATGGGGGGAGGGTGGGTGGGGGACAGTGCTACCTGTCCTGATGGGGGGAGGGTGGGTGGGGGAAAGTGCTACCTGTCCTGATAGAAGGGAGGGGACACACAGTGCTAGCTATGCTGATGGCGGCTGGATTAGTAGGAGTATGTCTCAACCCTTTGCATCCCCTATTATGTTACCATCCACTTCTCTTCCCCCTCCACCTCTCTCCTGATCACATCTCTTCTCTTTTTTCTCTACTCCACCCCATCTCCCTTCTTATTTTACTTATCTCCACCTGTTCCCCTCTGTGCCTATCCCCCTGCCCTTCTCTCCACCCTTTCCACTGTATAGCACCTTTCTCCCTCTCCTCCGCCTCTCTCTCTCCCTCATTCTCCCTCTCTAGATGACACCGCTTTTTCTCTCTCGCTCTCCACACACCTCTCTATCACTTCCCCCTCCACCTCACTGACTCCCCCATCTTTCTCCCACAGGACCCCTTATAATTTTCTAACACTCCCCCTCCCCTTCTCTCTCCTCCTTCCCCACTATCTCTCCTCTTTCAATCTCTTCCCTGATCTCTTTCCCCTTCTCTCACTCATCTCTCTCCTCCATCGTTTCTCTGCCGCTAGTGTCTATTTCTTAACACTAACACTTTCACCATGCTTCCCCCTTCTCTCTTTCCTCCCTTTTCCCCTCCTCTCTTGTGCCTCCCCCTTTCTCTCTGACACCATCTCTCTGTCAGCATTCCCTCCTTTTCCATGGAGCCCTCGCTCTCCTCTCTCTTTCCCCTGACCATAAGAGGCATTGTATTGATAATGGTGGGAGGGGGCCCTTTCATAATTTTGCTATGGGGCCCACCGAGATCTAGTTACGCCTCTGCCAGGAACCCTTATCCAGCTTTTCTGAAAAGCCCAAAAGGTCTCAGCAAAGCAACCACAAGCATTTTCCTGTGGATTAAAATACATATGTAGTCCAGAACTGGGACAAACATTTTCCAATTTATCACTTTACAAATGCTTTTATCACAAGGTTTATTGCTGTGATAACTCAAGTCGCCGCTCAGGGTAAAAGGGTCCCCTAGGATAGTTAGAATGTTTCCTTATATGAAACCACCCCATGCTATTTGTGCCCATAGCTTAGAAAGAAATGTATAAATTGGACTGGAAGCTGAGCTGATGGGAAGGGGGCTGGGCTGACAGAGGGCTGTCAGTTGCTAGCTGAGATGGGACAAGCACACTTCCCAGTGTAATCCATGAGGCTCGCTCACATCAGCTCAGCCCCCCATGTGGCATGTCTAATATAATATTTACTAATATAATCTTATCTGTCTGTATTTGTATAAACGAATCCCATAATTAAGGAAAATGGAGTCTATAATATTTCCCGTTTCATCAGTGGTGACCCGACGTTCCTACCTCTCACATCAGATGCCGACTGCATTCTACGCAACTTTCCACAGACACAAGGTGAGAGAAAATCCTTTTTTACATTAATAATATGATGGTGGACTGATGTGGACGGTATGCGACACGATATATCTTATGTGATATTGCTTATTCTTATTCTAAATTGGAAAACTTATGTGTCAACAAGATTAGAAATGTAATGTATAAATGATTGTAATAAGTGTTCACATTCTGCTAGGCAAGACACACATATTGTTGGTGTTATCTCACCTGTTCTATCTGCTTGTACCACACCATTAGTGCCGCCTCACACTTAGCCACCATTTCTGCATCTGCAGCTGCAGCCATCATACCTTGGAAAGACTGCAGTGCGGAGAAGTTAATAAACTCCACTGCTCTCAGCTGGACAGCTTCATCAATGTTCACTTTTGCATCTGATAAAAGTAAGGAGAAAGTGCTACAGATTTTTGGGCAACGTTTGCAACCATTATTATAGACTACATTAAAATAAGCCACATTGGTGCAGATTCAGTGGCACTCGAGCTCATCTAGTAGTGGATGCATCTACTAGCACTGAATGCCTTGTATCTGAGTGAGCGCATCTGCAGGTAATTCTGAGATGTACAAAATGGGTATAAATGGGCACTCACAAGTAAGTGGCACAGTCGCTCATGTAACAGCTTCCACAAACTGTGGCAACTGGATGCTGAGAACACACTGCTGACATATGGGGGTAAATTTACTAAGATGGGAGTTCTACTGAAGATGAGATGTTGCCCATAGCAACCAATCAGATTATATCTATAATCTGATTGGTTGCTATGGGAAACATTCTATCTGCAATAGAACTCCCATCTTAGTAAATTTACCCCATGGTTGCTGCATCTTGAATATGCCGCTATCAGATTAATACACTAACACTACAGTATGTGACCTCATACACGATAATGAGATTTATGTCTTACCTGGTAAATCTCTTTCTTCAAGGACATCAGGGGCCACAGCTTTACAGTGGGTAATAGGAGTGGGAGAGAGCTCCAGCACCCTAGAGGATTAACTTTAACTGCCTCCCAGGCAGCCAGGCTCCTCCCCTCCTATACCCCGCCTCCAGGCCAAGGACCTCAGTTATTTTAACAAGCCATGGCAGGAGACAAGAGAGTAGGAAGAGAAGCACCGCACAGAGACACATTCTGAAACATGTTAGTACCCTCAACAGAGGAATAATATAACCAGTGAAACGTAACTTTAACGTAACGGAAGCAGGTGCGGCAGGGAGGGATCCCTGTGGCCCCTGATGTCCTTGAAGAAAGAGATTTAACAGGTAAGACATAAATCTCATTTTCTCCTTCGGGAGACATCAGGGGCCACAGCTTTATAGTGGGACGTCCTAAAGCAGCAACCTATGGGTGGGGACGCGCCTGTGCCGCAGCCAACACACTCTGGCCGAAGGCCGAGTCCTGGGAGGCAAACGTATCAAAAGCGTAAAAATGCAAGAAAGTAGCAGCTGACGACCATGTCGCAGCTCTGCAAATTTGCTCAGCTGTTGCACCGCCCCTAACAGCCCAAGACGCCCCCACAGACCTAGTGGAATGTGCCCGGATACCAGCCGGAACCGGAAGGGAGGCACCCAGGTATGCCTGCCTGATGACAGAACGAAGCCAGCGGGCAATAGTCTGTTTAGTGGCCGGCCATCCCCTCTTTTGAAAGCCATGCAGCACAAAGAGAGAATCCGACTTGCGAAAAGACTGAGAGCGGCGCACATACATACGCAACGCCTGGACAACATCCAAGGAGGACTGATCCAGAGACGCATCTGACCCCTGAAAGGCCGGAACCACGATTTCCTGGTTAACGTGGAAACTGGACACCACCTTTGGTAAGTGAGAAGGGACGGTACGAAGAACCGCCCGGTCATCATGTAAGACCAGTAAAGGGGACTTACAAGACAGGGCAGGCAGATCGGACACCCTCCGAGCTGATGCTATTGCCAATAAGAAAACCGTTTTCCAGGTGAGCCAACACAGGTCCACTGACCGCAAAGGCTCAAATTGTGGTTTCTGAAGCGCAGATAGCACAAGTGAAAGGTCCCAAGGAGCAACCGGGGGAACAAAGGGAGGCTGGATGTGCAAAACACCCTGCAGGAATGTGCGGACATCCCGCAAAAGTGCTAATCTTCGGCGAAACAAGATGGACAAAGCCGAGACTTGAACCTTCAAGGTAGATAAGCTCAATCCAGCCTCCAGGCCCTTCTGTAAGAAAGATAGAATCGGAGTCAGGAGGTAAGTTTTAGGATTGAAATGGCGAGTTCTACACCAAATAAAGTAGGCCCTCCAAACACGATGATAAGCCCTCGCCGAGGAAGCCTTCCTCGCTCTAAGCATGGTGGAGATTACTCACGCATTAAAACCCCTGGCCCTCAAAAGGGAGGTCTCAATAGCCACCCCGTCAAAGCCAGGCGCCTCAGATCTGGATGCAGACACGGACCCTGAGAGAGAAGGTCCGGGCGCAGTGGAAGACGAATCGGGGGGCCACTGACAGAGCCTGAAGATCTGAGAACCAGACTCGTCTGGGCCAATGCGGGGCCACCAGGTTCAATGTGCACCCCTCCGCCTTCAGCTTGCGAATCAGTCGCAAGAGGAGTGAGAATGGTGGGAAGGCATACATCGGCCTGAACGGCCATGGAGCGAACAGGGCGTCCACCAAGATGGCGGCCGGGTCGCGAGCCCTGGATCCGTAAAGGGGGACCTTGATGTTGTGTTGAGAGGCCATCAAGTCCACTTCGGGTAAACCCCACCGAAGTACCAGCATCTGGAACACCTCCTGATGGAGGGACCATTCGCCGGCATTCATTGTTTGACGGCTTAGGAAGTCCGCTTCCCAATTCTGGACTCCTGGGATAAAGACCGCTGATAGAGCCGGAATCTTTTTCTCCGCCCACTGAAAGATGCGGGATGCTTCCACCATTGCTGCCCGGCTGCGGGTGCCACCCTGGTGGTTGATATAAGCCACCGTGGTCGCATTGTCCGACTGGACCTGCACCAGACAACCCTCAGCCAGGGTTCCGCCAGGCAAAGAGCTCGGAAGACCGCCCTCAGTTCGAGGACGTTGATTTGAAGCTTGGCCTCCGATGTAGACCAAAGGCCTTGGAATGATCTCTGGCAAGTGACCGCTCCCCAACTGCGGAGACTGGCATCCGTGGTGAGGAGGGTCCATTGGTGGATCCAGAATGGCCGTCCCATCGTGAGGTTCTGGTCTAGGAGCCACCAGGAGAGAGAGAGAGACGGACTGTCGGCGATAAGGTTATCACCTGAGATCGGAGAGAAAGATAGGACCTTACCACTTGGAGAGGATCTCCTTCTGAAAGGGGCGGGAATGGAACTGGGCATATTCCGCCATGTCGAAGGCCGACACCATGGAACCCAGTACCTTCATGCAAGCATGCATGGACACCCGTCGGGGATAGAGGAGCCGACGAATTTGGGACTGCAGAGTCCGACGACGGTCCTCCGGCAGGTAGATCCTCTGATGGATGGTGTCCAACCTGGCCCCCAGGTGAACCATCGACTGGGCCTGAAATCAGTGAGGACTTGTCCAAATTGATGATCCAGCCGTGTCGTTCCAGGAGCTGTATCACCACAGTCAGGTGGTCCCGGAGAAGGTCTGCAGAATGCGCGAGAATCAACAGGTCGTCCAGATATGGGAGTATCTGGATACCCTGGCTGTGCAGACTGCTGCCCATTACTGCCATCACCTTTGTGAACACACGGGGGGCAGTGGATAGACCAAATGGTAGGGCCCTGAACTGGAAATGCTGGTCCAGGATGGCAAAGCGCAGGAACCGCTGATGTTCCGGACGGATGGGGATGTGTAAGTATGCATTCTGTATGTCCAAGGATGCCATGAAGTCCCCTGGCTGGAGGGCCAGGACAATGGAGCGTAGGGTCTCCATCCTGAACTTTGGGACACGTACAAACTTGTTTAGCTTCTTTAAGTTGAGTATGGGCCTGTAGGAACCGTTTGGTTTCCTGACCAGGAAGAGGTTGGCGTAAAACCCGAACCCCTTTGGGCCAAGGGAACGGGTATGATGACTCCTGTTTGAAGCAAACGATGAACTGCTTGTTCTAACACTTTGCGCTTTTCCAGGTCTGATGGTAGACTCATGGAAAAGAACGATGTCGGTGGGCGATGCCAAAAAGTTAAGGAGTAGCCCTGAGAGACCACCTCCTGAACCCAAGCGTCTGTGGTGGATTCCAGCCAGATGGGAGAAAACCCCAACAGACGACCGCCCACCTGGGATCCCCCAGGTGGGGGCCCACCCCGTCATGCGGCGGGCTTGTCCGCAGGCTTGGGGTCAGGGCGTCTGGTGGCCCAGGGACGCTTGCCTCTAGGATGGGAGGATCTGCCCCCCTGGGAAGATCTGGAGGAGAAGGCCTGTCCCCTACCACGACCCTGGAACCGAAAGGACTGAAAAGCCGGCCGGGGCCGTGTAGTCGGGGTGGATGGTAGAAAGGCAGTTTTTGAAGCTGCCACCGTAGCGACCATCTTATCCAGCTCGGGACCGAATAAGAGGGAACCGTCGAACGGAAGAGCTTCCAAGGCCTTCTTAGAGTCAGTATCAGCCTTCCAGGAACGCAGCCAAAGTGATCTGCGGGCAGCCACTTCTGAAGCTGACACCCTGGAGGAGAGAGTAGCGGAATCAAGAGCTGCCTCGCCTAAGTAGAGGGAAGCCTGATGTATCAACTCTAAAGTCGGCAGTAGAGTTTCTGCTGAGGCCCCCTAAGACACCCCTGCTGTGAGGACAGCAGTCCATTTAGTTAGGGCCATAGCCACCTAGGCTGACGCCAGGGCAGGCCTGCCCACTGCCCCTGCTGTGGTGTAAATAAGCTTCAGGAAGTTTTCTAACTTCCTATCCGCCTGGTCCTTAAGAGACGCTGTAGGGATTGGCAACAGAGAGGCTTTTACCAGTTTTGCCACATGAGCGTCTACCCTGGGGGCTGTCTCCCAGGGGGTCCTGTCCTCCTGGGGGAGAGGATAGAGGGAGGAGAAACGTTTGTGAATGACAAACCTCCTATCAGGGACCTCCCAAGCCTCCCTAATGACCATGTCTAGATTATCCGACTTGGGAAATAGACTTAAGGAGCGTTTAGGGCGCTTAAATATAGGGCCCGACTCCGCAGGCGGATCAGCGTGGTCGTCTATTAGAAGGACCTTCTTAACCGCTGTAAGAAGGCCTGGCACATCAAGGCGAGACGGGGATCCTCTCTATGAGACGGGGGGTCCTCTCTAACACAGGCGTTTCCTACGTCAACAGCGACGTCAATGGCGTCATCGACGGCCTCCTCCACATAGTCATCATCATCATCCTGATCGTCTTGCTCCTCCTCCTCCTCAGCATCATCTGAATCATGCATGAGGAGGGGCCGGAGTGCCGCCGGTCTTTTAACTAAAGACCTGCGTCTATCTGCGGGCAATGAACCCTCCCCCTGGGCATCCAATGCTGGGGGGGCTGCACCCGCCGCCGATGAGGACGGCACGGGCTGCCGGGGCAGTGCAGCTGAGACTTTATCCACTAGCTGCACCATCATCTGCACAAGGGATGAGGCCCAAGCAGGCTCCTGAGAGGAGGCCGTAGGCGTGGGCAGCGCCTGCGCATTGTAGCAGCTTGCGCATAGGCCGTCCTGTACATAGTCCAGGGGAGATAGGCCCGCATTACAGGCTGTGCATGACAGCAATGCTGGGGCCTCCCTCTTCTTGGACTTTCCCTTGTTGGGCATAATTACTGTAAGTACAGGAGGGCTAGTTACAAAGTGACACCAAATATACTGCAGCAGCTATTGGGTTAATAAGTACACATATACAGCAAGCATACATAGGCATACAATGCAATTACAAGGCAAATGGCACTAGGCTCTTGCAGCAGCTATGGCTGACTGGAGCACTCAGTAACTGTGACCTGTGTCCTGCAGGAGAGGTACAGGGGGGACTTGCCCAAGCCTCCTGGCAGTGAAAGAGTGGAACCCCGGGTGGCAATGGAGCTTCTCCGTGTCCCTCCTCACGTGCAGCCAGGCAGACAGGAAAGGGATGTCAGTGGCGGGAACTCTCTGTGCGCCAAGCACAGTTCCCTGCCTACTGTCCCCGGGGGAGGGGCTGATGTGGGGGGAGCCACCTCCCCCTGCTAGCAAATGACCCCCCAGGGAAGATGTCCTCCTGCAGCGCCGGTAAAATGGCGGGGATCCGGCGCGCACCGGGCGGCCCCGCATACCAGCGCTGCTGCCCACAAACTAATATCCCTGGTGGTCCAGCGGGACGGGCGGCGAGCCGGCCGACCACTTGCTAGCACAGCCGGCGGTCACCCTTGCCGGCTGTGACAGCCACATCTGTGCGCCTCGCTGAGCTATCTTCGCACACGCTCCCGGCGGGGCGAGTGTTTTACTCACAGTGCGTCCCGTTGTCTTCTGAAGGGGTCGCCTGTGGTTCCCGGTGTCCGGCTGTGGCTGAAGGCTCCCCAGTGCCCGGGGGCCGCTGCAGGTCCCCACCCGTGGATGGCGATGCAGCGCCGGACCCGGGTGATGGAGTCAGCAGTGCAGGGGTCTGCTCAGACCCCCAGCGCTGCTGCTCTGACACTTACTGAAAGTGAAAAATAAATAAATAAAGTTATGGCTGCTAATATAACAGCCCCTCTTTTGGGTGCATCTGGCTCCTGCCAGCACCCTAGAAAAAATGAGGTCCTTGGCCTGGAGGCGGGGTATAGGAGGGGAGGAGCCTGGCTGCCTGGGAGGCAGTTAAAGTTAATCCTCTAGGGTGCTGGAGCTCTCCCACTCCTACTACCCACTGTAAAGCTGTGGCCCCTGATGTCTCCCAAAGGAGAAACATTAATATCACTAGCGCTTACTAAGAAGTTATTTTATCTGTTGAGAAAACATTTTGGGAATATATCATTCAGAGAGACTTATGTGAAATTGTTTCCTTTAAAATTCCAAATACCATTTCCACACTCAGCTGCCAATATGAGCCTGCACAGTCCGGACTAGTATACCATGCTGCAACTGTGCTTAACCTGCATAAGACATCATCCATCCTTATTATCGGCCGACTGCAGCCAGGCACCGATACTTTCAGGTTCTCCATGTATGAATTCTGTGGCCCTATACTGTACTGGGCATTGTATTGTAACGGCTCTAGCCTAACTATGTCTATATCTGTTTCAAGCTGTTATCCTAATATGTGCTTGTAACTCTATGTATGTACCTTCCTTTCAGAACCAAATACAAGGTCCATAATAATGTGTTTGAATAGGGAAAGGCCCAGTATTGATTCCTGGTCTATCATTTAGCTCATAATCTATATATATATATATATGTCTAGTGTCCATTTGTGTCTCCGAAACACTGCCATCTGTTGGCACCGAGTACAACTAGATGTCTTTTGCTCTCACACATGCACAAACACAGAGGCAATCACAAGGTAACAGACTAGCTTTCGAAGCATTTGCTTTGAGTGGGCTTACCAGTTCTAAATATGTGCCATTTATACATAACAATTATCTGCTAGACTACAAGCAATTCCCTATGTACAGAAAGTATCCTTTTCCCAGAGACCTAGGGCCCAATTCAGGCTGCCGCCCTGCTCCAGTGAAATCCTGCCTTGTTATTTAATGTGCTCGCTATGGGCCGTACAGTTTACATGCGTAGTGAATTTATAATCAGCCGCTGTGTGATCAGGTCTGAATGGGGCCCTTAGTACTCTCATCTATCAGATATGTGTCAGACCAGTTATATCCATTTCTTTCACTATACATGTACAACAAAAGACAGGTAAACATTTGCTAATCAAATACATGACAGTACAGTACACTTACCAGCTAGAAAAGACAAGAAATGAACAATTGACTGTTTGAATCTTTGCTTCTCGCTCTCTCCATGTCTGCTCTGGTTTATAAGTCCCCAGTTGTTTGTAGCATTAATAGCTGGCAGAAAGATTCTAGACAGCAATTCACTGGTTCCAGTAAAAAGTCCGTCTGTGGCATCTAATGTTGAGAAGAATATTTCCTAAGATAAAATAATGAATTAGAATCTGAATAACAAAACACATAATACACATACATTGTAACATCACAGGCATATACGTACACAATTGGGGCAGATGTAATAAGCCTTAACAAGAGATAAATGCAAGGGTGATAAGGAGAGATAAACATCCAGCCAATCACCTGCTAACTGCCATGTTACAGGCTGTGTTTGGAAAAAGTCAGTAAGGAGCTGATTGGCTGGACATTTATCTCTCTTTGGGGCCAGGGCCGGCGACAGGGGGGGTCAAGAGGGATGGGCCCCGGCGATCTGAGGGCCCCAGAGCCCGGCTGGGGCCCGTCTGTGTGTTACCCCGTTGGTGTATGCTGGCTGAGCTCACTGCTTTTTTCCTCTGTGTGCCGCTGCGCTGGGCCTCTCCCTGTCGTCGGCTGCCTGCGCAACGGTATTTGACACTTACAGTGTCCGCCGTGTCTGCGTCCAGATCGCAGCTGCTCAGTGCCCTCCGTCCCCAAGTCTCAGTCTCCTGTCACCGGCTGTAGGCTGCAAGGTGCCGCAGCATGCCAGTGATTGACAGGTGAGGTCCGCCGTCCAGGTCACAGACAGCCGCTCAGCACTCGGAGGCTGAGCCTGAGTCGGCTGTCTCCTGGCTGCACTGCGCACAGTAAGGATCTTACTGCGCATGTGCAATCTGTGTTCCGCATATTGTGGCTGCTTTTGGAGTCTGCTGCTGACTGCTGTGCCTGTGGTCCTGCAGAGATTCCACTGACTCAACTACACAGTTGGAGTAGACTGAAGTGTGAAAGCCCCCCCCCCCCCCCCACCCGATCCTCAATGGTATAGGTAAGGACTAAGGAGGGAAGGACTGGGAGCTGCCTGGAGCTCATTTCAGAGAAAGCCAGGCATGGCCGCAGGGCCGTCCACACATGAGCTTGAAGGGCAGTTGCCCTAGGGCCCCAAAATGTTAAGGTCCCAAAAGCCTGCCACCCCCGTTGGCCCAATGATTGCAGTAATTATAGACCCCCCCACTACTGTACTGCCGACACCTCCACATGTCAGGTCCCAGTGGCATGGCACACCAATGACTCAGGTGCCGCCTCTGCCACCACGATGCCCCACACGGCGCCCACACAGCATTACTGGGAGTGGGGGCGAGGGCCCCAGAGATATCAGTGTAAAGGGCCCCAAGGTTTCTGTTGCCGGCCTTGTTTGGGGCAGATGTATCAATCTGCCCCTAATGTTTTTTAAATAACGGGTGCCCGCTTCTCCAGCATAACATGGTGAAGCGGGCACCCGTTATGGGCAGATGTATCACCCCCTCCAAGCCGATAAGGAGAGCCGTTATACCCAGCGTAAACGGCCCTCCTTATCGGCTCCCCCGGCGTCCAGCGTATGCGCACTCTTCATCTATCCCCCGGCCAACTCTAATGGGCATGCGCAAGATCTCGTTATTACCGTGAGATATCACGCACAGTTAATACATCGCCCTGGCCACTAATCACTGGGGGGATCACAGGGGACAGCCCCGCCGAGCGTAACAGAGGGCTGTCACTAGCACACGTTAGGTAAATCCTAGAGGCTGAACCGGGGAAAGAACCGGAGGCTGAATATGCAAAACACCTAGTAAAAAGGTACGGACAGTAGACAACGCTGCTATACATCTCCAGAAGAGGACTGAGAGTGCTGATACCTGAACCTTCAGAGAATCACAACTCAAACCAAAGTCTAAACCTTGGAAAAAAGCCAATATTCTAGAAAGTCGGTAAATTCGAGGGATGTAGCAATGCGCTAACACCACTGAAAATGCTTTTGGTAGAGGAAGGCTTACAAGCTGCCAGCAGTGTGGTAACCATTGTAGAGGAGAAGCCTTGAGACCTCATGACCGACCTTTCAACAGCCACCCCATCAAATGGAGCTTTGCCCAAGAGAGGATGGACGACTTTTTCTGCCGCCTTCCTGGTTTACATATGCAACAGCGGTCGCATTGTCTGTCTGTATCTTGACTGGCTGACCCCGAAGTGTCTCAGCCAGACTTAGTGTCTGGGTGCGCCACACTCCCCTGGGATCTCCAAGGCTGCCGCCATTAAGCCCTGTTAAGCGGAGAAAAGCCCTGGTTATATAGCGGGGACCACAGAAACAACTGGGCCACGCTGCCAGGCCAGGGGGATGCTTTCAGACCCCAGCGGTTTCAGCCACTAACAATGGGTCCCTGCAAGCGGAGACCGGCTTACCTGCTCCTGCACCTGGCCGCGGCTCCCTCCAAGTGCCGGGAGGTGGTCAGTGATTGCGGCCAACAGGTCCGTTCACCATCCACCGGGTGAGAGTGAAGGTGCTGTCAGCAGGGCTGACAGCACAGAAGTTAAAAATAGAAGAAAAAAAATCTAGGGGCAGAAACAGCCCCCTCCTTGAAAAGGCATCTTGATACCTCAAAAAAAACTGGTCATTGAGGACAGGGAGAAGAATGATGGAGGAGGAGCCACGGGCTGCACTTCCCTACAGAATTGATCTCCTTGGTGACAGGGTCTTCCAGTCCACAGCATACCCAATGTGCCAGCATCCACCATAGGCTGATAGGAAAAATCAGTGTATTCAGATGCAAACAAACATTTTCTGCAGGTGTGCGCCCAAGTCACCTAACACAAATAGCATACATATATACACACGCAAACAAACAAGGCTTGTGTGCATCTGAGTCCCCTAGGCAAATCATTTAATAAAACTAGAAACCAATGTGTTACAGCAATAATCCCATAGCCTTACATTGATACATGAGCATAGGCCGCTATTCCCATGTATCAAGCTTCAAAAAGTGATAAACAACCAGTCTGTCATTTTTAAACTCAGCCTGTAATGTGACAGGTAGGAGCTGATTGGCTGGCTGTTTATTACTCTCCATTTTATCACTTTTTGAAGCTTGATACATCTGTCTCTCTATGTTTTTATTCTCACATTCATATTTTTAAGAAACTTACATATAATAGAAGTATGCACACACAAAAACCTATTTCCATAAACTTTCAAAGCATAACAATGAAGGACAGCGCAAGGTGACGCAACTAGGTGCACAGCATGGCGTATAGCGATACCAGTGAATGCAATACCAGCGGTCATCCACCAGATGTCCAATTTAATACTATAGTGAAAGAATTACCATTGAGTGTGCGTGAAGACTCCATTGAAATACACTATAGTGCAAGAACTACTCTACTGTCCAGTACTGTAAATAAAAAAAATTCTCAGAAAATGCTACTGCATAGGTTATGCAATTATTGTATATGGGCATTTCTGTATGTGCGTCTCATTTCCCTATTTAAAACACATAGGGCGAGAATACAGTCAACGTACTGTCCATAGCAGGCCAGACTCGAGCACCGAGCGTGTTAACAAAATGGCTACCGAGCATGAACCAGGGTTTTGTGGAAGCCCACATCTTTGACATGAGCCACGACCACTGAGCTCACAAAGGAGGGAGGAGCTTTGTCCCCAAGGCGGAAAAACCGGGTCAGGATGCTCAGAAACAAACAGCCAGGCCCACTGGTGCTGCCTCAAGCGCCGACGGTGTAAGCCGCAGTACTGGGTGTTCATTTATTTGTTTTTTGCTAATTTATGTATTGTTAGGTGTTGAGGAAGCCTTGTAAGACTGCATGTTCTGGGTGATATGCGGGTGGGGCACTTGTGTAGTATCACGGCGCCCGTCGCATTGCATACCACTAATTAAGGTATGCGATGGCATGCGATGGACCCGATTTGAGGCTTTTCCCGGGAAGAGTGTACAATAATATCGCGTCGCATCGCATGCCATTCTAATGGCATGCGATGCGACGCGATTTCAATGTTAAATGCCCAGGCAGACCCGATTTTTTATTGTATCCCCACCCTGATGGGTAATAAGTATGTTAAAATGCCCCCCCCCCCCCCCCCCCCCCATTGTTAACACCACCACACTATCAACGCCAACCCGAAGCGTGGCAAGTGCAGCGAGGGCCGCGAGGGGCGGCAGTACGCGTCCTCCGACCTTTTCATACCCCCACTATCCACGTCGGCGTGGAGTTGACTTTATATAGTGTGGCGAGCGCAGCGAGCCACCGAGCCCGAAGCGTGTCAAGCGCACGCGTAATACTTGTGAAGTAATGCGTGTCCCCTCGCCATGCTTCGGGCTTGGTGGCTCGCCACACTATATAAAATCAACTCCACGCCGACGTGGATAGTGGGGGCATGAAAAGGTCAGAGGACGCGTAACGCCGCCCCTCACGGGCTCGCTACGCTCGCCACGCTTCGGGTTGGCGTTGATAGTGGGGTGGTGTTAACAATGGGGGGGCATTTAACATTGTCAGTACCCATCAGGGTGGGTGTACAATGTAAAATCGGGTCTGGGTGCGTGTACAATTTAAAATCGGGTATAATCGCGTCTCATTGCATCGCATGCGATCATATGGCATGCGATGCAACACGATTTTTTGGGTTGTACGATGGCATGCGATGGAAATGAGGGCGCCGTGATAATACACAAGTACCGCGGGTGGTGAGCAGAGCGCAAATATATATATATATATATATACCATACCCATAGAAGGCTCATACAGTACATCTTCCTGCACACTGCTATGGGGCTGTGAGGTAAAGTAAAATGTAGGAACAATGTAGGGTGAAGTCGCCAGCATTCAAATCTGCCAAATTTCCTAAACATAGCATTTAATAGAATTGTCTAGAACAGTGGTTCTCGACCACAGTCCTCAAGTACCCAAAACAGTTAATTTTTCTAGGTCAATCAGCAGGTGCTCATTATACTCATTACGCACTGACACATTTTAAAAGATCCACAGGTGAAGCTAATTATTTCACTTGCAATTCTGCGTGGAGACATTGAAAATGTGAACTGTTGGATGTACTTGAGGTTGAGAGCCACTGATCTAGAATGCTTTACACATGATCCTTTTATGAACTGTACTATTGCTAAACACTAAGGTTGGTGGATTATGTGCAATGTATAAACTTAAGCTGTGAACACATGGTGCAATTTGGTCGCTGAGTGATTTTGGCTTAAAATCCGTCAGCAATATATTGCTCAGTGTACTGGCAATAACTCTCAGCATTATATTGCTCAGCGTACTGTTTTCATCAGCGACCAGCGATTTTGGCTGAAAATTGCAAGCTATTCTGTCTCATTCTGTCTGTAACTCATTTTGACTAAAAATCGCTGGTTGCTGCTACACAGTGCATTGTGCACCAGCGACCAACAATTGTTAGCAATAATCGGAGGAGCATTCTCCTGTGACCAACGACCATGAAGGTCTGGCCGCGGAAGTGCGCTCCTGGTGATTTATCTCCCACAGCACATGAAATCACTGGCAATATGGTCGCTCAGCGACCATATTGCCAGCGATATATGCTGAAACCGCCACCGTGTGTACACAGCTTTAGAAACCTAGATATTATCGGATGTAATTTATCAGAGTATATAATTAGAGAATCTTCTTACCTCCTGTATGTTTTCAGCTGTTATCACTTTATCATTTTCAGGTCTAATAAAAAATAAGCAAAGCCCTTTAAACATTTTATCTGTGTTTCCCAAAATCAGTCTGAACATTTTTGCAGCTCCAGGATCTGGAAAAAAAATACAAAAAAATCTAATAACAATAATAATTATAATAATAATAATACATGGTTAGTTTTTAAGGCGCACAATACAAATATAAAATTAAGTGACAGAAGTAATGGAAGTAACAATTGAAGAACTGGGAACACACTGTAGACAGTGGCCATGATTCAGACCTGCTCGCTGGGTTGCGAGTGTTCGGAGCCCAGCGAGCAGGTAAATGTCGCCCTGCCAAACTCCCCAGCCAACAGCCCCTGTGCAGGGCTGTGAAAGTGTTCAGTGCACACAGTGGGAAAATCACATCAGGGGCTGGAGGATTTAATTGACAAGGTCAAAATAACCCTAACAGTACAGGATGAGGATCAAGCCCCATCCCGCCTTTCTATGTTTGGTAAGAGACACAAACAGGCGGCAGCATTTCCTGTCTCTGAGGAGCTAGACCTTCACTTATTGGATGCTTGGAAGCACCCCGTTAAAAATGTCGGTACTCTTTACCTAGCACGGCGCCCGCGATTACAATCGCGGGCGTCGGGGGTAAAAAATCGCGGGCATCGCGGGCATCGCGGGTAAATCAAAAACGGGTGCGACGCGATGCCCGCGATTTTCCCATAGGGATCAATGTTAAAAGTCAGATTGGTCGCGATTTTAGCGTTAATTGGCTCAATGCCCGCGATTTTTACATAGGAATCAATGTTAAATGGGCCACAGAGCCCTAATAGTCCCCCTGAAGTGTGAAATGGCCCCCACAATTTTTAACGCCACCCCACGATCAACGTGAACCCGAAGCGTGGCGAGCGCAGCGAGCCCGCGAGGGGCGGCGGTACGCGTCCTCCGACCTTTTCATACCCCCACTATCCACGTCGGCGTGGAGTTGAGAATAGAATAGTGTGGCGAGCGCAGCGAGCCACCGAGCCCGAAGCGTGGCGAGCGGACGCGGATACCTTCACAGTTATACGCGTCCCCTCACGGGCTTCACAGGTGTCCGTGGCGACGCGGACACCTGTGAAGCCCGCGAGGGGACGCGTTTACCTGTGAAGGTATCCGCGTCCCCTCGCGGGGCTCGCTGCGCTCGCCACGCTTCGGGCTCGGTGGCTCGCTGCGCTCGCCACACTATTCTATTCTCAACTCCACGCCGACGTGGATAGTGGGGGTATGAAAAGGTCGGAGGACGCGTACCGCCGCCCCTCGCGGGCTCGCTGCGCTCGCCACGCTTCGGGTTCACGTTGATCGTGGGGTGGCGTTAAAAATTGTGGGGGCCATTTCACACTTCAGGGGGACTATTAGGGCTCTGTGGCCCATTTAACATTGATTCCTATGTAAAAATCGCGGGCATTGAGCCAATTAACGCTAAAATCGCGACCAATCTGACTTTTAACATTGATCCCTATGGGAAAATCGCGGGCATCGCATCGCACCCGTTTTTTAGTGCATGCGATGGTCGCGATGGTCGCGATGGGCGCCGTGCTAGGTAAAGAGTACCTCAATGTCAATTATAGCAGAGATTTTTATCCTCTTACCCTTTCCCATCTGATAGCAGAATGACTGTGTGGTTCTACGTGTCTATACGTTTTTAGACACAAAGTTAATAAGCTGTTGTTAGAAAAACTGCTTTGGCAGCACACATTTTTTGCTGCTCTATTTGCAGAAAGGTGGAGATTGTGTAGCTCTGTATGTTACTCGATTGTTTTTTCCAAAAAATGTTCAGTGTCAAAAGATAAGGAAGATCTCTGAGGTATGTATATATAATTCTGTTAGTAAATTGTGTCCTCAAGATTGGTGAGAGCATGTATCTGAAGACTAGAAGACAGTATTATATATGCTCATTATTGTTGCGCATATATTGAAACAATGTGTCGCAATTTTTGTCACACTGGGGACTGATTTAAATGTTAGTCAAGGTAGGGTATAATTCCCTATAATGTGCATATATATTACTCCAGTCTGTTTATTGTGCCGAAGCCGGACGGTTCGGCAAGGCCCATCCTGAACCTGACACAGCTCAATCCTTTCTTGAAGGCCATTAAATTCAGGATGGAGTCCCTCCAGTGCGTTATAGTGGGTCTGGAAAAGGAAGAATTCTTGGTGCCCCAGGACATCAAGGATGCATACTTACATATCCATTTTTGGCCACCTCACCAGGCATTCCTATGGTTCTCAATCCGGGAAGGCTCAGTTTCGGGCCCTGACCTTTGGCCTATTGTCAGGATCTTCAAAAAGGTTATGGCAGTGATGATGGAGCTTCTTTGGGTGCAAGGTATCCTGATAATACCTTACTTGGACGATCTCCTCTTAGAAGCGGCTATGCCAGAGAATCTGAGAGGAAGACGCCAGGGAGGAGCAACTGACAACCGGAGAAGATCCATGTACCAGGGCCTACTGGGCCAATGTGAAGCAATCAAGAGTGCAATTACAGCTCCTGTTTCAACCTGTGCAGCACTCTGGTGAGAAGAGCTATAGGAGGGAATATGTACACCATCTGAAACAGCCAAGGGGCCGTGAGGGCATCTACGAGACAAGTTGACGGATCTCAAGTCCAGTAGAGAGGCAGTTTGTGGTTGTGTCTGGAAGGCCCGACTCACTTGGGGCTTGCCCCACCAATCTACTAGGAGACAAAAGATGTCCTGAAGAAATCATTCCCCGCGTGAATTACCTGTGGAAGATGTCGGTCTGGGATGTAGATTGCGGACAGGGACTTCCCACTTCAGAATGGCAGAGACTTCCATCAAGGCAGTACAGCTCTTTGTGCTGCTCAGATGATTTATGTCCGTCTGGACTTTCACAGGTCTGCTGTGGAGTAAGGTGACTGACAGAGTCAATTAAGACCTCCCTTAATTCCAGAACATTGATGGACAGGCGAGATTAAAGAGCTGTCCAACCACCCCGAAAGGATATGTCCTGTACCAGCGCTTCCCAGCCCCGGAAGCTGGCATCTGTAGTCAACAGAACCCAATCGTGTGTGGAAAAATAAGCTTCCCATGCTCAGATGGGATGGCTTGAGCCACCACAAGAGGGACAAGCGAACCTTGTGGGATAGGGAGACTGTCTGCGACTTGAGGTGGAGGTGTGAGTGATTCCACAGACGAGGTAACTCCAGTTACAAGTGTTGGAGGAATGACTGAACCATGTGTGGAATTTTCGACCTTTTTTCCTCTGGATACCCAGATGAAGTATGGTGGCCGATGGAACAGTACTAGACTTGCGACAGTTGATTTTCCAACCACGGGAGCTGAGAAGTGCCTGAGTTAGAAGGAGATGTTTTTGAAAAGCCTCTTGTGATTGGGATAGCAGAAGAAGGTCGTCCAAGTAAGGCTGACTGTTAGTGAGGAGTTAACACCATGTGGACATGTCAAATGGAAGTGCTCGGAACTGAAAGTCACTGTTTCCTACTGCAAATCGAAGGAACTGCTGGTGATTCTGACAAATCATAATATAGACCCCAAGTTTGTGAAAGAAAAACTTCTAAAAGGCGCTGAGGACAGGTGAGGGTATGAGTAGTGTTCCCGCTAGGCTTATTTTACGGGGCGCTGCGCCCTGCCCCTTTTAAAGCCGCCGATTTCCGCCCTGCCCGTTTTTGCCCGCCCTGCACAAGTTAATAGCTGCTGCCTCGCTAGAAGTCTCCTCCCGCTGACAGTGTAAGCTTCTAGAAAGGCAGCATGTGGAGTGGACACTCCCCCCTCAGCCCTGCAGTCAATATCAGCAGATGCGGGACGTCTCTTACCACAAGGCAGCGCTGCCATTGGTTATTTGTATACACAGCGCCCAATGGCTGCCGATCAGTAAGTGGGCGAGGACAGCTGGATCCGCCGTGTTACAGTCTATCTCTGAGCAGCTTCTGGTGCACGGTCTCTCCCGGTATATAGCGGCGTATGAAGCCAACAGTGCCCTGGCACCGCAGGTATGACGCGTTACACCCGCTCGCAGTGACCGCCCGTCCCGCCTCATCTGGTTGCCGGGTATGGTGGCTATATAGTATCAAACCCAGCTGCGGTCGGCCGGTCACATGACAGCAGTATGCCCGCAGCCTTGTATCTGTTGCACTGGCGGCGCCACACAATTATATGGGCGCTCGTCAGCTGTTGATGGGCTACAGATTCCATTGTGTCCTGCTGCATACCTCCCAACATGACCCTCTCCAGGAGGGACACATTGCTCTGTTTCTGCACTTCTCCCTCCATTTAAAATTACCATCACCTGTGTTAAAGCAGCTTTCTTATCCTGTGTGAAACAAGTGCTACCAATCATACATTGATGCCCCTTTCCCACTGCAGCTAAAAAACTGTAAATTGCCGATTTTCAGCGCAATTTACCGTTTTAAGGCTGCAGTGGGAAAGTGACAGAGTTGAAATACCGTTTAAAGTTAATGGTATTTCAACCCGTTTTTAAAGCAGAGTCCTACACGTTAAAATAATGTTTAAGAGGCAGTGGGAATGCCTCTTAAACGTTATTTAGCCTCCAGGCAGTCCCAGTGCCTGATGAGACCTAGTAGTTCTCACTTTGTGCATGTGTAATGAGTGCACATGCATAATAAAGAGCCGCTCATTACATATGCGCATATGTAATGAACGGCTCATTAGTATGCACGTGCACTCATTACATATGCACAAAGTGAGAACTACTAGTTCTCATCAGGCACTGGGACTGCCTGTACCCCGCATGGACCCTGCATGGACCACCGCTGTCTCCCCACTGCCCTGCATCCCCGTGCAGGTAAGTACAAGGTGGGGGCACACAGAGAGGTGGGGGCACAGGGCAGGTACGGGGGTTAGGCACTCTTTACACTTGGGGGGGGGGGGGGGAGGAGGGATTAGGCACTCTTTACACTGGGGGGGGGGGGGTTAGGCACTCTACATTTTACACGGTTCACTGCAATGGGAATGGTACTTAAATGGTATTTAAAACGGTAATCTGCTGCAGTGGGAATGCTAATACCGTTTTAAATACCATTTAAGATTACCAGTACTTTAAACTGGTCTGCAGTGGGAAAGCAGCATAAGAGGGAAGTCCAGGGACAGAGCATTCTATGGTAGTTGGCCGTTACTGCAGCTATTGCTGTAGATGCAGGATACCTACCTGACCCCACCATCCTATATAATAAAAGGCGAATTCTGCTTCAATGGGGGGAATTCATGTGTTGTGTGTGCCTGTGGCCACTAGATGGTGCCTGGTGGAGCAGTTATATATAGTGTTGCTCTGTTCAGGAGTGCACAGCCATAGGTGCTGATAGCTGGCAACTAGTGCTACAATAATAACTATGGCTGGGGGCCTGGGGCAGGGCTCACTGTCCCACCAATAAGGTGGTTATATAGCATAAATGTGCTGATGGTGTGACACTCAGGTGTCACATGATGGATTATATAGCATAAATGTGCTGATGGTGTGACACTCAGGTGTCACAGGATGGATTATATAGCATAAATGTGCTGATGGTGTGACGCTCAGGTGTCACAGGATGGATTATATAGCATAAATGTGCTGATGGTGTGACGCTCAGGTGTCACAAGATGGATTATATAGCATAAATGTGCTGATGGTGTGACGCTCCGGTGTCACAAGATGGTTATATAGCATAAATGTGCTGATGGTGTGACGCTCTGGTGTCACAAGATGGTTATATAGCATAAATGTGCTGGTGTGACGCTCAGGTGTCACAAGATGGGTTATATACTGTAGCATAAATGTGCTGATGATGTGACGCTCAGGTGTCACAAGATGGTTATATAGCATAAATGTGCTGATGGTGTGACGCTCAGGTGTCACAGGATGGATTATATAGCATAAATGTGCTGATGGTGTGACGCTCAGGTGTCACAGGATAGATTATATAGCATAAATGTGCTGATGGTGTGATGCTCAGGTGTCACAAGATGGTTATATACCATAAATGTGCTGATGGTGTGACGCTCCGGTGTCACAAGTTGGTTATATAGCATAAATGTGCTGATGGTGTGACGCTCCGGTGTCACAAGATGGTTTATATAGCATAAATGTGCTGATGGTGTGATGCTCAGGTGTCACAGGATGGATTATATAGCATAAATGTGCTGATGGTGTGACGCTCTCAGGTGTCACAAGATGGATTATATAGCATAAATGTGCTGATGGTGTGACACTCAGGTGTCACAGGATGGTTATATAGCATAAATGTGCTGATGGTGTGACACTCAGGTGTCACAGGATGGATTATATAGCATAAATGTGCTGATGGTGTGACGCTCCGGTGTCACAGGATGGTTATATAGCATAAATGTGCTGATGGTGCGACGCTCAGGTGTCACAGGATGGATTATATACTGTAGCATAAACGTGCTGATTGTTTGTAGCTCAGGTGTCACCATTTTGACCTTTTAAATTAAAATGTGCCCTCGCGATTGAAAAATCTGCCCTTCCTGTGGTCAGCACCCTGCCCTAAAAAATTTCTAGAGTGAACACTATATGAGGGAGGAGGAGCCACTTGCTGCGCTTCTCTAAAAAAGTTATCCCCTTGGTGCCCAGGTTCTCCAGACCAGCCTACCCATAGTCCAAGGATCCACCATAAGCTGAAAGGAAAAATCTACATTATATATTTACGAATTTGTTAGACAGTGGATATTCCTATAATCCTTATACCAAGGAGTAGCAATGCTCAGCTATTCCCCCTTCTCCCTAGGTTTTTACATACTGTATGAAAACAACTACAATTAAAATAAAGTCAACAACATATAGCAGTAATACCAACATCTAAATATTTACCTATTCCAGGCATGTCCATTTCTTGATAGAAAAAGATGAGAGATCTGCGGCCTCCAATGGAAAAAAAATCATCAAAATCCTGGAACTGTCAAACACAAAAAACATGCAATAATAAATAAAATAGCTGTTTACATAACATCATTCCCATTTACACACATAGGGGGAATTAAATAAGCCACAGTAATTACTGCAGATAATGATTCAATTGTCCCCAAAAGTCGGAACTATCAAAGATTAGTTTTCACCTGCCGAAAGGCAAGCAAAACCAAATCACTGTGATTGCGAAAACATATGGATCCGTGATCTTCTCCCAAATCCTGTGTGCTTTGACCTGGATGTACTACTGGCCAAAAAAAAAGGACAGCCATTGAATTGCCCAATTAAATCATCAGGCAAAAAAAAACTGCTCTACAGATCGTTTTTTTTGCCTAAAAAACGAGAGTTATGGTAGACCTACCTTCGGTTAACTCTCTTTCTTCGAGGTTCATGGGACCAACAGGGTGACATCGGGGTTGTAGGCGGATCCAGAGGACCATAGCACCAATCAGCGAAGCTTTTAAGATGTCCCTGGATGCACGGCTCCTCTCCCCTATAACCCTACCTCCATGCTCAGCTCCTCAGTTTTATTGGCCAGCCAATAGCAGAAAGCGGAGAAGGAAGAAGACAGATAAGAGCATACCAGTACAATCATACATAGAGCGAGGGAAGGCATGACCAAGGTCATTTAAGTCACATCTTGTGTATCACAAAGGAATACCTCAGGCCTAAATAAGGGGGGGGTGCCCTGTGGGTCCCATGAACATTGAAGAAAGAGATTTAACCGAAGGTAGGTCTACCATAACTCTTGTTTTCTTCTTCGGGTTTCATAGTCCACACAGGTTGACATTGGGGATGTCCAAAAGCAGAACTCAATGGAGGGTAACCGCTTGAGGCGAACGTGTCAAGTGCATAGAACTTTGTCAAGGTATGAACAAATGACCATGTTGTGGCCTTGAACAGTTGTTCAGCGGATGCCTATCGATGTGCCGCCCATGATGGACTTTCAGATCTGGTGGAATGTGCATGAATAGACAGTGGTAAAGGGAGATCAGCTTGCTGGTAAGCCTGCTGAATTACCATTCATATCCAGGGAGCTATAGTTTGTCTGTACGCCAGCCAGCCCTTTTTGTAAAACCGTAGAGGACAAATAGTGTGTCTGACTTACAGATAGAAGCAGTATGTTCAATATATACAGTTAGAGACGGGAAAAAATAGGACTGTCCCCTAGGGGTCAGAACTTGGGGGCGCAATGTCACGTGTTGCTTACCCTGCAGCTGTTCAGTGGACGGGATAGTTAGTCCCGTATGGAAAACAAGAGTAGGAAAAAAGGATGAACAGCGCACTAGTGATGAGAATCGATTGATAAATTTATTTAAAACAATGCATGAAAAGTAATAAACAACACTTAATAAAAATACATGAGTTTAAAAAGCGGGGTAGAAATATTGTGCACACTTGATAGCGGGTAAATGAATAATGAGGGGGTCCCCCTACAGTTAGACAAAATGCTGGAGAGTCCGTTCCTATATTCCCCTGGACAAATCTGTTGATGTCATATTTACCACCCTTGATGTTAAAGGGATGTCCTCGTCCGAGTGTCAACGGGTCGGCCCAAGATGGCACAAATTACCGACAGTGGATGGGTGGCAAGATGCTCGGATGCTCCCAGAAGGAGGAATGATAAAGCCACCAAGAGTGGCGAAACGCATCAGGGAGCTACTGGGGAACCCCCCCCTCTCTTTCATTTATCATCAAAATCTCTGGATTGCAGCCCGAACCATCCCCTGGATATACAATTCTTACACCCTGGGACATTGTTTCCTCGTGCTTCAAACCTGAAGGACAACATCCGGTAATTCACCGTCCATCATTCCTCCTTCTGGGAGCATCCGAGCATCTTGCCACCCATCCACTGTCGGTAATTTGTGCCATCTTGGGCCGACCCGTGGACACTCGGACGAGGACATCACTTTAACATCAAGGGTGGTAAATATGACATCAACAGATTTGTCCAGGGGAATATAGGAACGGACTCTCCAGCATTTTGTCCAACTGTAGGGGGACCCCCTCATTATTCATTTACCCGCTATCAAGTGTGCACAATATTTCTACCCCGCTTTTTAAACTCATGTATTTTTATTAAGTGTTGTTTATTACTTTTCATGCATTGTTTTAAATATACAGTTAGAGCCCTAACCACATCCAAGGAGCGTTCAGCCGGGGACAGATCATCTGAGTTGAACGCGGGAACGACTACTTCCTGGTTAATATGAAACCTGGACACCACTTTGGGCAGGTGGGAAGCTCTGGTTCTAAGCACTGCCCTATCTGAATGGAAAATTAGAAAAGGAGGACGGCATGAAAGAGCAGTCAAATCTGATATGCATCTAGCAGACGCAATTGCCAAAAGGAACACAGTTTTAGCTGTGAGGCACGTGTATTCCACTGTATGTAGTGTTCAAAGGGAGGTTTACCCAAAGCCTGTAACACTAGGGACAGATCCCATGGTGTTGGGGGTACATATGGTGGTTGTATACGTATAACTCCATGGATAAAAGTACATATATCTGAAAGAGATCCCATCTTCCGTTGGACCCAAACGGATAGAGCCGAGATATGTACTTTTAGTGAGGCTAGTCTTAGACCCAAGACCTTAGGTCCAATCCTCTTTGCAAAAAGGAAAGTAATCTCACCATTTCAAAAACCTTTATGTTATACTTGCGGGATGCACACAAAGAGAAATAAGTATGCCACACCCTGGCTGAAGCAGGTTTGTGGGCTTTAATCATCGTTTAGATGACTTTTGTGGAAAAAGCTTTTTGTTTTAAGATGCCAGTTTTGAGTTTCAAAGACAGGCGCTGTAGATCTGGGTGTAGGCAACGGCCCCGACTGAGCAAGTCTGGTCGTAGTGGTAGCCAGAACGGTTGCTGTACGAACAACAGTTGTAGATCTACAAACCAGTGATGTAGAGGTCAAATTGGTCCAATGATATCAATAATAGATACCCATCTTCCTGTTTGAATTTCCTGACAAATCTGGGTATCATAAACACCAGAGAAAAGACATATGGAAGATGAAATCTCCATGGAATTAACAGAGCATTCGTGAAGCTGGCTTGAGGATCCCTGGACCGCGACCCGTACTCTGAAGTTTGTTGTTGTGACATGATGCCATGAGATCCATGTCTGGGAAGTCCCAACGGCTAACCAGGAGTGACCACGCCCCCGGATGAACGTCTTGACGAATTAGCAAGTCTGCTTCCCAATTTAATATTCCTAGGATGAACACAGCCGACAATGCCAGGAGGTGATGTTCTGCCCCAGTCAGAATTCTGGACACCTCTCGCATGGCTGCTGCACTGTGGGTGCCCCCTTGGTGGTTAATGTAAGCCATTATTGTAGCGTTGTCTGACCGGATTTGTACAGGTCTGCCTTGGAGGAGTTCCTCAGATCGAATGAGGGCATTGTACACTGCCCGAAGCTCCAGAATATTGATGGGCAGGCAAGTTTTCCGAGCTGGACCATATGCCTTGCCAGGATCGGGATTCTACTACCACTCCCCAGCCTCATAGACTGGCATTGATAGTGAGCAGAATCCAGTCGGTGAACCAAAATGGACGTACATAGTTCAGGTGAGATAAGTGGAGCCACCACTGGAGAGACACTCAAACCTCCGGAGCCAGTGTTATGAACGTGGTCCAGATACACTGATGCTGCCCATCCCATTTTCGAAGGATGAGACATTGTAGAGACTGTGAGTGAAATTGTCAAGCAAATATATTGACACAGCGCTACTTTGAGGAAGAATAAATGTAGATACCACCATGGGATAAAAATGATTAACCCCTTCCCGACATTTGACGTACATTTACGTCATGGTCGGGATGTACTTCCCGACACATGGCATAAATGTACGTCATGCCTTTGAATTGTCACCGCATCTACAGACGTGGTGACAGAAGGACGATGTCTGCTGTCCCTGACAGCAGACATCCTCCCTCATTGCCCAGGGGGGGCAGCGATGCCCCCCGTCATGGGCGATCGCTGCGATTGGCTGTTCAAACGTGAACAGCCAAAAGCAGCGTTAAACTGTGTGATGTGTAAAATTTAGACTCTGCTGCCCCCTAGTGTCCAAAAAAATTAAAGGAGGTTGAAATAATGATGTTATAATAAAGTTTAGATATGGTTTATGTTAGTTATTAACTATTTTGAGTGGTATGATTATTTGTCTCACAAGCAGAAAAAAAAAAAACTGTATCGACCAAAATTTACCACTAATTTAAAGTACAATGTGTCACGGGAAAACAATCTCAAAATCACTGGGATAAGTAAAAGCAAAAAAAGTTATCCCCACTTAAGTGATACCTGTCAGATTTGAAAAAAAGGCCTCTGTCAGGAAGGCAAAAACAGGCTGTGTCGGGAAGGGGTTAAACATTTATCTAATTAAACTATTTAATAACAATCAATGGTTAAAAATACAAATAAAAAGTATAAAAAAGAGAGAATGAACTGATTCTAGAAGCAGTTTTAAGATTAAGGGGGGTATTCAATGTCATTCGAGCTCCCGCAGCCATCTCCTGACGGGGGAGATGGCTGCGGGGCCCTATTCAATGCTGTCTTCCCCGACAGCATTGAACAGGGGTTTTGCGCAGAACGAGCCCGACATCACAAGCTGTCGGGCTCGTTCTGCCGAGAAAAGCCAGAAATAGGCGAGCTCCTGGCCGGAGCTCGTCTATTTTCGTCATCAACTTGCGGCCACGCCCCCTTCTCGCCGCTCGGCGGCCGGGACATTGAATCCCGACTGCCGAGCTCCAGGCGAGCTGACCGAGAACGGGACAGGGGCACGGCTGTCGCGCTAGCTCGACAGCCGTGCCCCTGACATTGAATACCCCCCTAAGCCATAATGAAGCAGCAGTCTCTCTTGGTACAAATGATTGAATGACCTTTTGCTTGGTTACAGTCCTGTTCCTGTAGTGACCTCCAATTCTAAGAACAGTGTCCTTAAGCTGATCACAAACACTCACTATTGATGGATCCTCACTCGCTAGATGCTGGTTTGTTGCAATGGATTGCTTGAAACCCAGGATTGGAGTTCTGAGGGTACTGGGAAAGGAAGCACGTGGGTCTGGTCTGGGGCTGCAGTGGCACTCAAGTCATTATAGGAACGGGACTGTAACCAAGCAAAAGGTCATTCAATCATTTGTACCAAGAGAGACTGCTGCTTGATTATGGCCTAATCTTTTTACTGCTGCTAAAATCAGTTCATTCTCTCTTTTTTATACTTTTTATTTGTTTTTTTTAACCATTGATTGTTATTAAATAGTTGAATTAAATAAATGTTTAATAATTTTGTATTACATTTATTCTTCCTCAAAGTAGCGCTGTGTCAATATACTGTAATTGCTTGTTTTTTCTGTCTAAGTGGGAGTGACCATCCCAAACACAGCACCTGAATTAGTATTAAAGGGGCAGCTGTCACAGGTTTCAGGTAAATGAGCTTATCTAGGGTGCATGAGAAAGCTATGATCACAGTAACAGAGGCATAATTCAGGTGCTGTGTTTGGGATGGTCTCACCTTTAAAAGCCATAAGGACATGGCAGTTGAGCTTTAACCCAGGAAAATAACACATGTTCATTTTAGCTATGATGTGCAAACAGTTGCCAGGTTCCCATGAAAATCAGTTGTTAGTGTAGGACTTGCAGTGAAATGGGGTCCCTTGGCGATGGGCTGCAAGCTTAAATGCATTGATCAATTCATGAACTAAAACCCCATTATTTATTTAACTGATTATTTGAATGTTAAGGTGAGTTAGTTTGTTATAGTGAGTGCTGGGCCCCCTGTGTTTGTATTTACTAGAGTGTGTGGTCACAGGCCAATGCACCCCATCCTGGGAAGTGGGTGCTGTTTGCACCCCATTCTTAGGAATGGCGAGTGTGTTGGTACTTCTGTATCTATATATATATATATATATATACATATATATATATATATATATATATATATATATATATATATATATAGGAAGCAGAACACCGGCACTCACTCCTTCCAAAATAAATTCAAGGACACTCAGAGGTGCATATTTGCAACGTTTCGGGCTTTTTTATTCAGCCCGTCGTCAGGCAGTACAGGATCGGGCTGAATAAAAAAGCCCGAAACGTTGCAAATATGCACCTCAGAGTGTCCTTGAATTTATTTTGGAAGGAGTGAGTGCCGGTGTTCTGCTTCCTATTACAATACCCCCTCCGGGCACCTTCACACTGCAACAGAGAGTAAGTGCCGACTACTCGCTACATATATATATATACCGAAGGTAGTAAGCAGAAGTCACTCTAAGATTTTTAAACTGCACGGCGGCAGTAATTAGTAAAGAAGCAATGGACACAAAAGTAGTGCAAATCGACGTTTCGGGCGGGTAGCCCTTTATCAAGACATATGATGATGATGACTATCTGAGGTTCAATATTTTAATGAATTGAATAAATAGAAATTTTATCTGCGAATTGGTGAGTGCCCTCCTTCCAAAAATTATATATATATATATATATATATATATATATATATATATATATAGGTAGTGGAAGGTGCGGCACTCAGTCTACTTGTAATCCATGCGAAATAAATACACAACTCACTGGTTGCTTAACAACGTTTCAAATGTATTACATTTGTCATCAGGATAAAGTACAAGTGCAATGAAACATACCTTTATAGACACAGACAGGGGAACAGTGTGAGAGGGCGGAGCAGTAGCGGCCGCCCCTCTGGTGGGGGAGTGACGTCACAGAGTTACAGCCCGCAGGCAACGTAAGGACGTTTGAGGGAATCACCATGGTAACATGAAAACATACTGTGAAAATAATACAGAGTTTCAGTATACAACGAGAGAATACAACCATAAACAATGTACTGCAGTAAGGCATAATCAATTACATAAATATGCAAAGGTGAAATACAGTTCACAACACATGAGATAGGGGACAGGATTCTGTCATTTTTAACGGAATACAGACAGCGGCAGAAATTCATTCAAGCCTCTAGGGGAGACAACATTAAGGCGATGTATCCAGCGTGCTTCGAGTTGTAACAGTTTTTTTGCACGATCACCTCCTCGGATGGAAGGGGGGACACAATCAATGATGCGGTAGCGGAGGGAGTTGAGCGCATGTCGACACTCAGCAAAGTGTCGTGCTACCGGCTGATCACTGCTGCCGCTGAGTAGGGCTTGTTTGATGGAGCTACGATGTACACCCATCCTTTCTTTGAATTTACGCTCTGTTTTGCCTATGTAGTATAGACTACATGGGCATACAATAAGGTATACAATGTAACAGGAATCACATGAAAAGCGGTATCTGATTTTATATTTATGGCCAGTATGGGGATGGGGAAATTCATCACCTGTGAGGAGGAACTGGCATGTCACGCATGGACATCTGAAGCAACCGTTTCTGCTGGTTTGAAAGAACATTTTATTGCTTTTAGGAATGGATATTTGCGTTTTGACTAAAAGGTCACGAAGATTTTTCCCCCGTGAGTAACAAGGCATAATTGATTTATTGCTGAACGGAAGTGATTTATCACTTTGGATAATTGGCCAATGATGTCTGGTGGTTTTGTTAATTAGGGAGGAGGCCTGGTTGAATTTATTTACCCACGGGACTCTGGTATTCTCAAGGGAATCACTGGCAGAAACTTTGTTAGTTTTAGGGGTCAATAATGTATTCCGATCCAATTGAAGCACTTTATGCTTATGTTGTAAAAGGGTTTTGTGGTCATATCCTCTATCAAGAAATTTCATGATCAGGGAATCAATTTGTTTAATGCTGTTGTTTCTGTCACTATTAATACGGAAGATGCGTAGCATTTGCGAATATGGAAGTCCATTAATCAGACTTTTGGGGTGACAGCTTTGGGCTTTAAGAAGTGTATTGCGATCCGTACTTTTAGTGAACACAGTGGTGGAAATGAGATTATTGATGATATTAATCTCTACATCTAGGAAATGCAGTTGAGAATTACTTAATTCAAAAGTAAATTTAATCGGACCTGATTTGTTATTATATTCATTGATGGCATCAGTAAGGACATGCTGGTCCCCCACCCAAAACAATAGCAGGTCATCAATATATCTTTTGAAGAATAAAATATACCTAGAAAAAGTAGCATCAGCAAAAAACATGTCATGTTCGATTGAAAACATAAATATATTTGCATATGCCGGTGCTGCCGAAGAGCCCATAGCACAGCCCTTAGTCTGTAGGTAAAAGTCATTGTTGTATACAAAAAAGTTGTTAGTAAGGATAAGTTCTAGAAGCAGTAGCAGGAATTCAATTTTGGGCAGAGAAAAGTCACTTTTTGTCTCTAGAAATTTGCGTACCGCTAATAATCCAAGATCATTGGGGATAGATGTGTATAAATTCACAACATCAATTGTGGCAATAATGCAATTGTCAGGTAGTGAAGAAAAGTTCTCAAACTCACGTAATAGAGATGAAGTGTCCAGCAGGAACGTGGCTTCTTTTTGGATGAGTGGTTGTAGCTCTGCATCGAGGAATGTAGCGGCCGGTTGAAACAGGGAGCCATTTGCAGACACAATGGGGCGGCCTGGGGGTGATTGGAGGCTTTTGTGGATCTTGGGTGTCGTGTATAACGCTGGAACCACAGGATGATTAGGTAATAGAATGTCCGCAACCGTAGATGAGATGATGCCAGAATCCACTCCAATGTTAAGCACCTCTTTTAATTTGCTGGAACTGGAGGTAGTAGGATTACATGTCAGTTTTCTGTAAGTGGAATTATCCGAGAGCTGTCTCATCACTTCAGCATGATAGTCCTGGAGGTCTTGCAGTACTACTGCACCCCCTTTGTCCGCCGGGCGGATCACAAGATTATTGTTATTAGCCAAAGTGGAAATGGCTTGACGTTCAAGTGGTGTGAGGTTAGGGTGAACTTTGGGCATGTGGTTCATTGACAAATCCATGTCTCTTTCAATCAACCGAGAGAAAGTCTTGATGCTGGCATTGTGGGTCTGCGGGTCAAACGTAGAGGGTGGGGCAAATTTCTTGATAGCTGGAGGTATCGGGTCAAGGGGCATAGGGTTCACCACTGCAGGTTTTAAATGGAAGAATTCCTTCAGTTTAAGTTTGCGTATGAGTTCAAACTTTTCGATGCGCCATTGCATCTCGTCAAATGGTACTGTAGGGACAAATGACAGTCCATGACTAAGAAGCTTAGTTTCACTGTCACTTAGATCGTAAGATGACAGGTTGAAGGTTAACGTCTCTGCTGTATTGGCTGTCTGCCTCTCCTGTTTCTGCTGTAGTTGATGCCTCCTGCATTGACCTCCTCGTCGCGTAGGATATCCTACGCGACGAGGAGGTCAATGCAGGAGGCATCAACTACAGCAGAAACAGGAGAGGCAGACAGCCAATACAGCAGAGACGTTAACCTTCAACCTGTCATCTTACGATCTAAGTGACAGTGAAACTAAGCTTCTTAGTCATGGACTGTCATTTGTCCCTACAGTACCATTTGACGAGATGCAATGGCGCATCGAAAAGTTTGAACTCATACGCAAACTTAAACTGAAGGAATTCTTCCATTTAAAACCTGCAGTGGTGAACCCTATGCCCCTTGACCCGATACCTCCAGCTATCAAGAAATTTGCCCCACCCTCTACGTTTGACCCGCAGACCCACAATGCCAGCATCAAGACTTTCTCTCGGTTGATTGAAAGAGACATGGATTTGTCAATGAACCACATGCCCAAAGTTCACCCTAACCTCACACCACTTGAACGTCAAGCCATTTCCACTTTGGCTAATAACAATAATCTTGTGATCCGCCCGGCGGACAAAGGGGGTGCAGTAGTACTGCAAGACCTCCAGGACTATCATGCTGAAGTGATGAGACAGCTCTCGGATAATTCCACTTACAGAAAACTGACATGTAATCCTACTACCTCCAGTTCCAGCAAATTAAAAGAGGTGCTTAACATTGGAGTGGATTCTGGCATCATCTCATCTACGGTTGCGGACATTCTATTACCTAATCATCCTGTGGTTCCAGCGTTATACACGACACCCAAGATCCACAAAAGCCTCCAATCACCCCCAGGCCGCCCCATTGTGTCTGCAAATGGCTCCCTGTTTCAACCGGCCGCTACATTCCTCGATGCAGAGCTACAACCACTCATCCAAAAAGAAGCCACGTTCCTGCTGGACACTTCATCTCTATTACGTGAGTTTGAGAACTTTTCTTCACTACCTGACAATTGCATTATTGCCACAATTGATGTTGTGAATTTATACACATCTATCCCCAATGATCTTGGATTATTAGCGGTACGCAAATTTCTAGAGACAAAAAGTGACTTTTCTCTGCCCAAAATTGAATTCCTGCTACTGCTTCTAGAACTTATCCTTACTAACAACTTTTTTGTATACAACAATGACTTTTACCTACAGACTAAGGGCTGTGCTATGGGCTCTTCGGCAGCACCGGCATATGCAAATATATTTATGTTTTCAATCGAACATGACATGTTTTTTGCTGATGCTACTTTTTCTAGGTATATTTTATTCTTCAAAAGATATATTGATGACCTGCTATTGTTTTGGGTGGGGGACCAGCATGTCCTTACTGATGCCATCAATGAATATAATAACAAATCAGGTCCGATTAAATTTACTTTTGAATTAAGTAATTCTCAACTGCATTTCCTAGATGTAGAGATTAATATCATCAATAATCTCATTTCCACCACTGTGTTCACTAAAAGTACGGATCGCAATACACTTCTTAAAGCCCAAAGCTGTCACCCCAAAAGTCTGATTAACGGACTTCCATATTCGCAAATGCTACGCATCTTCCGTATTAATAGTGACAGAAACAACAGCATTAAACAAATTGATTCCCTGATCATGAAATTTCTTGATAGAGGATATGACCACAAAACCCTTTTACAACATAAGCATAAAGTGCTTCAATTGGATCGGAATACATTATTGACCCCTAAAACTAACAAAGTTTCTGCCAGTGATTCCCTTGAGAATACCAGAGTCCCGTGGGTAAATAAATTCAACCAGGCCTCCTCCCTAATTAACAAAACCACCAGACATCATTGGCCAATTATCCAAAGTGATAAATCACTTCCGTTCAGCAATAAATCAATTATGCCTTGTTACTCACGGGGGAAAAATCTTCGTGACCTTTTAGTCAAAACGCAAATATCCATTCCTAAAAGCAATAAAATGTTCTTTCAAACCAGCAGAAACGGTTGCTTCAGATGTCCATGCGTGACATGCCAGTTCCTCCTCACAGGTGATGAATTTCCCCATCCCCATACTGGCCATAAATATAAAATCAGATACCGCTTTTCATGTGATTCCTGTTACATTGTATACCTTATTGTATGCTTATGTAGTCTATACTACATAGGCAAAACAGAGCGTAAATTCAAAGAAAGGATGGGTGTACATCGTAGCTCCATCAAACAAGCCCTACTCAGCGGCAGCAGTGATCAGCCGGTAGCACGACACTTTGCTGAGTGTCGACATGCGCTCAACTCCCTCCGCTACCGCATCATTGATTGTGTCCCCCCTTCCATCCGAGGAGGTGATCGTGCAAAAAAACTGTTACAACTCGAAGCACGCTGGATACATCGCCTTAATGTTGTCTCCCCTAGAGGCTTGAATGAATTTCTGCCGCTGTCTGTATTCCGTTAAAAATGACAGAATCCTGTCCCCTATCTCATGTGTTGTGAACTGTATTTCACCTTTGCATATTTATGTAATTGATTATGCCTTACTGCAGTACATTGTTTATGGTTGTATTCTCTCGTTGTATACTGAAACTCTGTATTATTTTCACAGTATGTTTTCATGTTACCATGGTGATTCCCTCAAACGTCCTTACGTTGCCTGCGGGCTGTAACTCTGTGACGTCACTCCCCCACCAGAGGGGCGGCCGCTACTGCTCCGCCCTCTCACACTGTTCCCCTGTCTGTGTCTATAAAGGTATGTTTCATTGCACTTGTACTTTATCCTGATGACAAATGTAATACATTTGAAACGTTGTTAAGCAACCAGTGAGTTGTGTATTTATTTCGCATGGATTACAAGTCGACTGAGTGCCGCACCTTCCACTACCTGTAACTACTTCGTGAAGGCACCGGCCGCAAGTTATTGCCTATCTCCAGGAGTGCCTAGCCCACGACTTCTATATATATATATATATATATACACTGATTCCACAATGCCCAGCCGGGTATTCTGCTTGGAAGAAAGAGGCGGCACTCGTCGGGCCTCAATTTAGGGTCATTTGGTAATTTCAAGCCCGATGAGTGCCGCCTCTTTCTTCCAAGCAGAATACCTGGCTGGGTATTGTGGAATCAGTGTGTATATATATATATATATATATATATATATATATATATATATATATATATATATTTACTTTAGCAGACAAAAGAAAGAAGGAAGAAATAACAGACTAGCACTTAAGTCACATGCAATGCAGCTTAAAGCAGTATATAGCTGGGGCAAGCATTTGCCAATGCACTCCTATCAACTACTGTGCTTCTATGGAGGCAAGTAGGATGTGAATGCTGTAAATACGTGTCAGCAGTAGACAGTTTTAGAGGGGAGACTGTACCCATACTCCAGGAGACTCTGAGCTGCACTGCTGAAGATGGCTGCCGGTCTCTGAGGGAGCAGGGAGAGTGACCACCTCCCCTATTCTGGACTTCCCCCACCAGCGCTTGTGAGCCCTTGTAATAAAATGGATGGTTACATCCAGCCTGCGCCCTGTGCCCCGGTGCTCTAGTGGAGTCCCTGCTGCAGTGTCCACGCCAGCCGCTGCGGTCCGCCCCCCCCCCCGACCCGCAACGTCACGACGATTTGTGCGCTCTCATAGAGAGCCTAACCTTCCCCTGTGTCGCCCGGCCACACTGTCGAAGGTTCTTAGCGTCCGGCGGTGCTAGGCACCAGGTGTCACCTCTACCGAAAGTACCCCTTTTGACCCAAGTCGTGGGGGAGTTTCGGCACTGGCAGGGGTGATGGAGCTGCTGCGCTGTTATCAGGGTGATGGAGCTGCTGCGCTGTTGTCAGTGTGACTGACATCGCAGCCAGCCCAGCTGCATTATCGCTACAGTAAAACAGAAGTTTCAGTGAAAAAATAGAAAAAGCTTCCTGCTGGCACCAACAAAAAAACTGAGGAGCTGAGCATGAAGGCGGAGTTATAGGGAGAGGAGCCGTGCATCCTGGGATGTATTGAAAGCATCGCTGATTGGTACCACGGTCCTCTGGATCCGCCTACAACCCTGATGTCACCCTGTGGGAACCATGAAGCCCGAAGAAGAAATATATCTGACACAATCGAATTACACCCATAACGCAGATATTAGAACAGCACAAATTCCTGATTCCATGCACCAATCAAAAACAAAGCCCCGTGGGCATCTATGACTTGTGATCCATTTGGGAACCAGGTACATTCTGGATTTAATAATCCCAATAATTTTTTCCCAAATTGAGAAAATTCAACATGGATTGCTGATTATCGGTCTTAATTTTAAACCAGTAAGTTCCTCTTTTTTACATGGTGGTCTGTAGATCACCACAATACAAAGAATCACCTTGTCCTGTGTTTCTATGGTCACCCAAAGGGTCTGTTTTTTCTTTAAAACATTGTATTAAGGTAGTAGTCATGCTTTTTTTTTCTTTACATACATTGCTACCCCTCCTCCAATTTTTCCCATTTTTTCCTTCATAAATAAAGTATATCCCGGTATAGCTATGTTCCAGTCATGCTTTTCATTGCACATGACATGTACGAGGCTGAATTAAAAAGTAATGCCTCCGTGGCTATAAGTTTTTTTGGTACTTATGTAATATCTGGGCTCCCGTTTTTCTTATGAGACCGCGTCCCCTCGCGGGGCTCGCTGCGCTCGCCACGCTTCGGGCACGGTGGCTCGCTGCGCTCGCCACACTATATATAATTAACTCCATGCGTAGTTGGATAGTAGGAGTATGAAAAAATGGGGTGCATTTAACATGGGAGTCCAGATAATACATAAGTACCGTTTTTTTTATTTGTGCATGAAAAAAGGGATTTTTGTAAGAACTTACCGTTCGAATCCCTTTCTCTGATATGGTCCTGGTGACACAGCTCAACACTGGGATGTAGGAGGGTCCGTAGGAGCCAGGCACCTATCCTAAAGCTTTAGAGGGTAGGCTCCTCCCCTACTGCATCCCGGACTCTTCAGTTCAATCTTTCAAAGCCACTGGAATACATTAACTCAGTACAAACGCCTGCACACATTACATGCACATTTTTCAAAAATAACTTTTAACCATATAACATGAAACATCATGAACCTGGCATACTTACTGAGCGTAAGGGAGGGATCGCTGTGTCACCAGGACCATATCAGAAAAAGGGATTCAAACGGTAAGTTCTTACAAAAATCCCTTTTTCTCTTTCAATGGTCCGGGTGACACAGCTTCACATTGGGACGTTCCAGAGCCGGTCCTTTGGGTGGGTACGCTCAGGTCTGCAGCTCTCATCACTGCTCGCCCGAATGATGCGTCCTCCGACGCGAACTCATGGAACCTATAGAATTTGGCAAAGGTATGAACAGATGACCAAGTGGCAGCCCTGCAAACCTGCTCAGCTGTTGCCCCATGTCGAACCGCCCAAGAGGTGGCAACCGACCTGGTGGTATGCGCATTAATCCTGGCCGGCACAGGCCTACCAACTTTAGTATATGCAAACGCTATAACAGAGCGCAACCACCTAGCAATGGTCTGCTTAGAAGCAGGCCAACCGATTTTGTGTATGTCATACAAAACAAGCAAAGTATCAGTCTTTCTGACACTCTAAACTCTGTCCACATAAACGCGCAAGGCGCGCACAACATCCAAATTCCTCAATTTGTCCCTTTTCCTTGAACCCTCTGGGGGTTGAAACACAGGCAGAACTATCTCCTGATTTAGATGAAAAGCAGAGACTACTTTTGGTAAAAATTGGGGTACTGTCCGAAGGACAGCCCTATCATCATGAAATATAAGGAAGGGAGACTTGCATGACAATGCTCCCAACTCCGATACTCTTTTTGCAGACGCCACTGCCAACAAAAATACCAGTTTCCATGTAAGGAATTTAAGGTCAGCCGACCTTAATGGTTCAAAAGGTGCCTTTTGAAGACACTCCAGAACCAGAGATAAATCCCATGGTGCTACTGGTTGCTTGTAGGGAGGTTTCAATCGAGACACCCCCTGCAGGAAGGTCTGTACTTCCGGTAATAATGCAATCCTTCTTTGGAAATAAATTGACAAGGCCGAGATCTGTACTTTGAGTGACTGAAGGCCTAACCCGGAGGAAAAGCCATCCTGTAAAAACTCCAACAATTTAGCCAATTTAAAGCGCGACGTGTGCGACTTCTGTCTTTCACACCATCGAATATAGGTCTTCCAGACCCTATAATAATTTGCAGAAGACACTGACTTTCTGGCTTTAATCATAGTGTTAACCACCGCCTCCGAGAAACCTTTATTCCTCAAAATGGCGGTTTCAACAGCCAGGCCGTCAAATTTAATCGAGCTGAATCCAGATGGTTGAACGGTCCTTGTTTTAGAAGGTCTGACCTCAGAGGTAGACGCCACGAGTCCACAGACAATCTCTGAAGCCTCGAGTACCAGGACCTCCTTGGCCAATCTGGGGCCACTAAAATCACTGGGATTGCCTGGGCCTGTATCTTTTTCAACACTCTTGCCAGCATTGGAACTGGTGGAAAAACATAAAGTAGATTCCCCTCCCAGGGGATGGTCATGGCATCCACTGCTTCTGCCAGTGGATCCCTCGTCCTGGCATAAAACCTGGGTACCTGATGGTTGAACCTGGATGCCATCAGGTCCACATCCGGAGTTCCCCACCTCAGTGTAATCTGGTGAAATACTTGTGGGTTCAGGCTCCATTCCCCTTCCATCAGCTCCTCCCTGCTCAGGAAGTCGGCCTCTATATTCTCCACTCCTGGTATGAATATTGCTGATAATGCTGGAACATTCTGTTCCGCCCAAAAGAAGATCCGGGACACCTCCCACATAGCCAGCTTGCTGCGTGTGCCTCCCTGGTGATTCAGATATGCCACAGCTGTGGCATTGTCGGTCTGAATCCTTAAAGGGAGCCTCTGTAATCTTTCTCCCGCCAGAGAAATCACCTTCCACACAGCCCTCAGTTCCAAGATGTTGATCGGTAAGGCAGACTCCTCTGAGGTCCACAAGCCTTGCAGACGCAGGTCCAAGACTACTGCCCCCCAGCCCCTGAGACTGGCGTCGGTAGTGACTACCAGCCAGCTCCAGTACTGCAGGGACCGACCCCACTGAAGGGAATCCACCTCCGTCCACCATTTCAGGGAGGATCGAGTTTCTGAAGACAGCACTATCTGTTCTGACTTCATGGTCCGAGTATTTCCTGACCAAGTTGTCAGAATGTTCCACTGGAACACTCGAGAGTGGAACCTGGCGAACTGCAACGTCTCGAAAGACGCCACCATCTTCCCCAGCAGCTTGAGGCACCTCCATACTGATGTGCTATGAGACCCGAGGATCTCCTGGACCAAGGCATCCAGATCCCTGGCCTTTGCCTCTGGTAGAAATACCCGATGTAGGTGGGTATCCAGAACAACTCCCAGGAATTGGAGTCTCTGTGACGGCACCAACTGAGACTTTTGTAAATTTAAAAGCCAGCCTTGAGCCTGCAAAAACCCGATGGCTTCTGCCAAGTGACTCTTCAACCTGTCTGCTGACTCCGCTTTGAACAGCAGGTCGTCCAAATATGGAATCACCGTGATTCCCCTCAGTCGAAGCACAGCCGCCATCACGGACATTATCTTGGTGAATACCCTTGGCGCTGTGGCCAGGCCGAAGGGCAACGCCTGGAATTGCAAGTGCAGGTCTCCTATCGCAAACCTCAATAGAGACTGATGTTCTGGGTGGATAGGAACATGAAGGTACGCGTCCTGGACATCCATGGACGCCAAAAATTCTCCCTGGTCCAGGCTTAGCAGCACTCCATTTTGAAATGGTCTACCCACAATTGGGTATTCAATGACTTTAAATTGAGAATCGGTCTGAAAGACCCGTCTGGTTTGGGCACCAGAAACAGAGTGGAATAAAAGCCTTTTTTCCACTCCGCTCTGGAGACCGGGATCACCACACCCTTCTCTAAAAGAGCCGCTCCCAAGAGAGCTGTACGGAGCTGAGCCTCCTTTGGTAGTGGTGTGGGAATGAATCTTCTCGGAAGAAGACCTTTGATAGGAATTCTGTAACCCTGGGATATAATGTCTAATACCCAGGAATCCTGGTCTAACAATGCCCATGTGTCCCTGAACTGTGACAGACGCCCCCCCACCCTGACCACCGCCGGGCAAATCCCCTGGCAGTCATGCGGAGGGTTTGTCCACTCCTTTGGTGTTTGGTTTCTTATGAAAGGAACCAAATTTTGCCTTTGGGGCCTTACCCCTGGAGGACTGGAACTTTCCCCTAAAAGACTGTCCTCGAAAGGACGCACCCCCTCTAGGGGAGGGCCGAAAGGACGGCCTGAAAGCAAAAAACCTTGATGTCTGCTTGGCTGCAGGGGCAGGCAGGAAAGTACTTTTGCCACCTGTGGCCTGCTTAATAATCTCTTCCAGTTCAGAACCAAATAACAGCTTTCCTTTAAAAGCTAATGCCTCTAAGGCCTTCTTAGACTCGTTATCTGCCTCCCAAGCCTTAAGCCAGAGCACTCTCCTGGCATTGACAGACACTGTGGAAACTCTGGCAGCCATTTTGAGAGCTTCCTCCTTAGCCTCCAGCACATACTCTGCAGCTGCTTTAAGCTTCTCCGCAAGCAACAACACACAAGGGTCAGCGTGTAAAATAGTACACAAATCATTGGCCCACACAGTCATGGCCTTAGAGACCCAGGCTGAAGCAATCAGAGGACGTAGGGTGTATCCCACCCCTTCAAATTTTGCCTTGAGGTTACCCTCCAGCTTTTTGTCCACGGGGTCCTTAAAAGCCGCTCCCCCTTGCACTGGTAGCACAGTGGCTTTTGACAAACGTGCCACAGAAGCATCTACCACTGGAACTTTCTTCCAGAGGTCTGCGTGAGCCTGAGGCATGGGGTATAAACTTAAAAGGCTACAGATGACAAAGAGATTCTTATCAGACGTTTTCCAAGCCCCTTCCAATAAATCCTGTAAACCTTCATCTGAAGGGAAGGTAACAGCCTTGTATTTAAAAAGGTGTATTTAAAAGGCAGCGTAAGGAAGGCTGCCATCACGGAGCGCCTGTCCCCCATGATCCCCACCTACCGTGAAGCCGGTTTCAGAGCGCTCCAGAGCCCAGGCAGCTTCTTAAAAGAAGCTGTAAGCGCTGCACAGAGAGGCCAGACAGTGTCTCCCCTGTGCACAGCGAGCTGACAGGACGCGCTTCTGTCAGGTCCTGCTGCGCTAGCAGTGGCCCTTATTCTGATCTGTGCGGAAATTCCCGCATTCTTACGGAGCGGTCCGCACGCCACGGTGTTTTTCCGCATGCGGCCATCGTCCGTAGAAACGCCCACGTGTCCTCCGCATTCGGACGGACTCACTCTTTAAGAACAGGGCGTGTTTACGGACGACATACAAATCATGCGTGTGCGGGAGAAACACTCCGATTCGGCACGGTATTACAGAGTATTACAGAGTATGCTCGGGAATACCGCATCCGAACGGGAGCCAAGCGGTGCTACCGCACGTAAGCGGAGGATTTCCGCCAAACAACCCACTATGAAGTATCTTCTGCAATACATCACATGACCCACTTATTCAATTACCTATCCTCATAAAAAACTGCTTATTTGGAACATGTCAAATACACATGTGTATTGCTAGTATTAATATTCTGTCATGTCCATTGTTAGCAGTTTTAAAGTGTCTGACAAGTACAGCATATGTGGGTGTTTAGTACGGGTTCCTTGAAGCAGCAATGGTTTCAATTAAAGCACTGACAAGCGTCCTATTAGTGAGTAATGAGTAAAGGAGTAGATTCTATTGGGTTCAGGTGTTAATGGTTGTAGTCATTAGGCGTACGTTCGCCTACCGCATGAACGAGTGGTGTCCGCAAAGCAATAGTACACTTGTGGACACCGCACATTTCTGCCCTTTTTTCATCGCGTGCATTCGGAGTGGTTTCCGAATGTACGCCCCCCAACATAAGTGTACTCCCCCGTGTCCGCCCATGTTTCCGCCCCGTTTTGCCCACTTTGAAACTACGCCCATGTGTCATTCCGCATGACGCCCATAATACGCCCCTATTTCCCGACTGATAGCGGTGAACAGTTTTGGACGGGATTTGGCCGAACTGGTACCGAGTCAAGGCGTGGCACATGCGCGTAGCGTTCTCCACGCATGCGCAGACGTCATAAAGACGCGATCCGTAAGTACGCGGTAAAGTCCGCATCAATCAGAATAAGGGCCAGTGTGAGGATTCACTAGAGAGAATCCTCACACTGTGCCTACCTAGCTAGAGTGAAAGTTAATAAAACAATAAAAAACCCTAACTAACTCTAATTCTTCGGCTGCTCCCGCAGCCCTTTAGAATAGCACCCACTCCAGTGGGCACCTAACACGAACTGAAGAGTCTGGGATGCAGAAGGGAGGAGCCTACCCTCTAAAGCTTTAGGATAGGTGCCTGGCTCCTACGGACCCTCCTACATCCCAATGTTGAGCTGTGTCACCAGGACCATTAAAAGAGAAACACAGTTTATTCTCTATGTAATGCACTATTCACTTTTCAACTTAATCCCCATCCCATGATGATGAGTCAGGCAAAACCGGACGGCAGCTTTCACCTCGTCATAAGAGTTGAAGTATTGACCTTTAATATGCTCTTTCATAATTGGGCAGAGGTGGAAGTCGCAGGGCGCAAGGTCGGGGCTGTACGACGGGTGTGGCAGAACCATCTTGAACTGCAGGCACTGCAATCCTCTTTCCAAAGATGAAAGAGCACCTTAAGGGTCAACACTTCAACTGTGACGACGAAGAGGTTAAAGCCGTTGTTCGGTCCTGGTGTCGACAACAACCACCAGCTTTCTTCTTTGACGGGTTTGCCCGACTCATCAAACATTGGCACACATGCTTGTAAAGGGATGGGGACTACATTGAAAAGTGAATAGTGCATTACACAGAGGATAAACTGTTATCATGTACCAAAAAAAATGTTATAGCCATGGAGGCTCATAATAGCCACAATATCTAGATCATCCCTTGTCATTATTGCAATTAGTTCTGGTATTTTATCTGCTAAGCTCCTAGCATTTGCACACATACTGTAGCTCGTGGAGTTTTGTTTGTGATTACTAGCTATGGGCCTTATTCTGATTCGGTCTGTGCAACGTACGTACGGTCGGTTTCACCGTACGTTTCCCGTAAGCGGACGGTGAGCGTAAGTCCGCCCACAAAACATCCCACAAAACATCCGCATACGGACGGTCAAAAACACAGACAAAGGGGAGTGGCGTACACTTGAGCGTACTCCACCGTACACGGACGGATCTCCCTTAGACACCGATAACTGGCGTACAACAGAGCGTACGGCACTGTTTACGGACGTCTCTCGTCCGTTTTACCACCGACATCTTGCGGCTATCTGAGTGTACGCCACCGTGCACGGACGGGTCTCGCCTGTTTTCAATGGAAAACTCAGCGTATGTCACCGATTGTGAGAGTGAGCGTACGTCCGTGCACGCTGGCATACCCTTCACATATATGGACCTGCTAATCTAGCCTTTCAACTATGATTAAGGCAATTACATTAATTATTCTAATTGTTATTCAATTATTGTTTTCTATACAGACAAAGGAAATGTGAAGTTGGTATACAATGAGGCGCAAAAGATACTTAGAAAAGCAAGGTATGGTCTTCCTTCTTGCTAGTAGTATTCTCTTTCGGTGGTCTTGGGGTCTTATTTTTTGCCCGATGTCAATATTGATCCCAAAAAAGCAAAAACAAATAAAAAGTTTTTATAATGTGTACAGTGTCTAGATAAATGATTCCTTTTGAATAAAAGTGTGTACAGAGCAAAGTAGCGTGTGCGTACCAAACTCACGTTTGTATACGTCGATATAAACTTATAAAGGTATCTTTTCTTTGTGATGTTCCGAACTATTTTTGCTTGAAGCAGAAGGTTTTTTCTTCTTTTTCAAGGTATGCTCGGAAGAAGGAAAAGAATGCAAATGTGTAGGTCTGTTTTGTGACAACGGAAAGTGCAAAATTGTGTGTGAGGGGCTTAATTAGCGTACCTCACTCACCACAAAGTGAAGGAAAAAACATGTGTAAAGGTTTCTTTTAACTGAAAAGACGGGCGTACCCCAACTCACGATATTCAAGGTGTTGTCCAAGCACATAAAGGTATCTTTTTTTCTCTCCTCACGAAGTGTATACAGATGTTTCTCGATTTGTCTCGGAAAAGAGTTTTAATAAACCAAATATCAGAAATTCATCATAACCACATAATCATAGTTTAGAGTAAGGACTAGTAATTCATAGTGGGCGTACCCAAACTCACACGTTGTGTGTTGGGCAGTCCACTTATAAAGGTTTCTTTGAATTCACCAGGATATGAGACTATTAGAACTTGTCACCGTATATCATCCAGGGAACATATAAAGAAAGAGAAGTATATCCCCAATGTAGACACTACCTCAATAAATATATTCACAAATTCAACCAAGGAGTCTTGGCGTACCTTACTCACCACTTTAGGTGGTGGCACCAAGCCTGTAGCGGTTTCTTTTCCAAAAAATGATAAATGCCAATAGACGATGTTTTTTATAAAAATATGAAAAACAGCTTTTAATCCAGTATATTCAAAGAAGACAGGAAGGCCCACCACGGGCTCAAAAAAGTTTAAAACAATCCAATATGACACCAAAAAAGGTGTAAAAACACAACTTAAAAACAAAACAGAGCAAAGTCTGATACATACATCCAGGGGGGGTTTTGGTGGCTGTTCACTCCTCTCCAATTCATCAACGCGTTTCGGTCATGGACCTTTCTCAAGATGTGTTGGAGTGAAGTGAGAAGCCAATATTTAACTGGTGAACAGCCAATCACCAGTTTCCAGGAAATGAGGTCAGGTGCTATGTTTATACGATTTAAAAATATTATTTTTCCATAGAGACCACAGTTATGAACATCATTAAAATAATCAAAGCAGTAATACATAAAAATCCAACAGAAATTATATACACAAGTGTCCAAAATATAACAGAGTCCGAGTGTTTAGGATCCGTTGCCATGGTGACGCATCCGGTTTTCATTGAGCGTGTTGTAAATGCACCTTAAAAGGCACCATGAACCCATCGGAATAAAGAGAAAGGGCAGCGCGATGTTAGCGCTTCTTGCCCGAGGGTTGGGGGATAACGGGGTCCGGCAGGAATAGCATATGAAACCAGCACTTGAACCAGGAAGTCCGGGGGTCGGCGGTGACACGCACGCCACCGGAACTTCCTCTTGTTGATAGGCGGCTGGTGGAGCGCATCGCGTCATCCTACTTCCGCCGCTGAAGATTAGTATTGGGAGGCGGTGATGATGCGGTGGGCTACGTGATGCGGAAGTCCTCCGTTTCATTGGGCCCAGAGCCTGAGGCGTCTCCATGGCAACGAATCTCCGCGTCCTACAAGGAAAACACGGAAAATGAGTTACAATGCAAGTGCCACATTTAAATCACAGACTTTAACAACAATGGTACCAATGTATCAATAATATTAAATGTGCTTATGCCTACAAAATGTCCCCACAAATATCTAATGGAACATAACGATGCGGCCGTCACCATGGTAACAGCTATTCATCTATTGTATAGCAAATGTGCTATAGTGGCTTAATAATAGCTCAAAGAATTGTTGTGTACAGTACTGATACATAATCCAGCATAAAAGCCGGCAGTGTGTTCTCTTATACAATAATAGAACATATAACATGGGCCGCAGAATACAGAATGTAGCTGAAATTAAACCTTGATTATATAAATAGGGAGCCCCGTGGTTATAGAAACCACTTGAGCTCGAAGTCGCTATTGAGCCCATTGGGCATGAGAGTACCACAGTTGAATATAAGGTTCATTTCAGCTTTAGCCAAGGCAGTAGAGCAGTCTGGTTGTCTTAAATTACCCTTAATCAGTTTTAAGCCACCAAAGTCAATGATCTCATTGGTGGAACTATTATGGACCTGTTTGAAGTGCAGTGCCAGGGCATGGGTCTCTAGCCCCTTCTTTATGTTCCTGAGATGTTCCCCTAAACGGGTTTTGAGGGGTCTAGACGTCCTCCCGATATAATATTTGTTGCAACTGCACTTCACCATGTAGACAACGTTCTTAGAGCTACAAGATATAAACTCTTTTATTTTTATATTGTAGCCATTAATTGAGTAGTCTTGTCTTTTATTGTTACCCAGGCTTTTGGTGTTCTTGCATGCAAGGCAACTCCCGCATCTGTAGAACCCCTTAGATTTAATCCCATTTATAGGCGTCTTGGTGCAGAAATTCCCTGCCACTAAGTCATTTCGTAAATTGGGTGCCCGACGGTAAATGTGTTTTGGGCGTTTAGGAACCACTGTGGCAAAATTGGATCTTTAAGAATTATATTCCAATGTTTCCGGAAAATATGTTCTATTTTCTTATGTTCCACAGAATATGTGGTGATGAAGGCATAAGCATAATCATTTTTTACTTCATTCGTTTTACACAATTGGTTTTGATTCTGATTTGGGGGATTCTGTTGATGGTGTGTGGCCGCCTCCATTCCCTTTTCAACTATATCTTTTTTATATCCACAAGAAAGGAATTTGTTTTTCATTTGGCCTGCCTGTTCGGAGAAAACCCTGTCATCTTTACAGTTTCTCCGTAATCTCTTGAATTGTCCCGTTGGTACAGAATTCAGCCAGTGGTCATGATGGCAGCTGGCGTACGGGATATAGGTGCCCGAATCTGTTGGCTTCACGAAATTTTTAAATTTAAGAGAACCGTTTTCCACATAGACTGTAATATCTAGGAAATTAATTTCCACCAATTGGACATCAAAGGTAAGTTTAATGTTTAGGTTATTGTTATTTAATGTAGTACAAAAGGTTTTGAGGGTATTTTGATCCCCACTCCACACGAAAAAAATGTCGTCTATGTAGCGCGCGTAGGACACCAGATTCGCTCCGAGGGGGTTGTTAGCCCAGATGTTGTCGAGTTCCCATGCACCCATAAAAAGGTTTGCATAGCTCGGAGCGAATCTGGTGCCCATAGCGGTACCTGTTTTTTGTAAAAAATATTCATTATTGAAAATAAAATAATTGTTTTGAAGAATGAATAAAATCCCCTCTAAAATGAAACTTTGTAGATCTTTTGATTTGGTGGTTGTCTCCAAAAATCTTTTAACGCTTTGCACACCATCATTGTGATCAATGATTGTGTACAGCGAATTCACATCAGCTGTGACTAGAATGTATTCATCTTTCCATTCTAGAGAGGATATCATTTTCAGGAAATCACCAGTATCCTTTAGATGGGATTTATTTAATAATACCAAAGGTTGTAGATGATGGTCGATAAGCATGGATAAATTAGCTGTGAGAGAGTCAACCCCTGAAATTATGGGGCGACCTGGGGGATCTACCAGAGTTTTGTGTACTTTGGGTAGTATATATATAATAGGCGTAAGTGGTTTCTCATTGGTGAGAAATTGGGCTTCATTTTTAGTTAGCACTTCTTTTTCAACTCCCTTCTGAATAAGGGTTTTTAATTTTGGAAGTGTGGTGGGGGTGGGGTCGTTTCTCAATTTCTTGTAGGTAAGTGTATCATTTAATTGGCGTCTAACCTCTTTCTCATAATTAGCAGTATCTAGGATAACTACCCCCCCCCTTTATCCGCAGGTTTTATAATGATGTCAGGATTACTTTTTAAAGATTTAATGGCCGCTTTCTCTTTTCTGGATAGATTAGAAAGTTTTTTATTAATTTCCATAGACTTGGCTTCTTCCAAAACCATGGTAGCAAAAGTTTCCAAATAAGGCCCTTTGCAGTGCTGTGGGTAGAACACTGATTTTGGTTTAAACTTTTTGTTACCTTCTTCCAGTTTATGTGTTTCTTCTTCTTTAAAGAAAAAACGTTTTAATGTAAGTTTGCGGACAAATCGCTGGACATCAATATATAAATCGAAAGGGTCAGTATGGTTGGTAGGAGCATACTTAAGACCCTTTTGTAGTAGACTGTTTTCGTCTACAGATAAAGTATAGGAACTCAAATTGAATATTTTAGTGACCATAGGTTCTACAGTGGGAATGTCTACTGTGATTGAGGGGGTCTTTCTTTTTTTCTTTTTCTTGGTTTTTTTAGGGGGTTTCTTTTTACCTCCTCTTTTGCCCCTATAGGGTTTATTTATCTGTTGGTGGAAAACATGTGGTCTCGCTCTAAAAAAGGAGATTGGGATTTATTAAATCTTTCTGGTGTATCGAAATCATAATTTTCCAGAGGGGAGAAACAGTTCCCCAACATGATCCTTTCTGGAGAGGTTAGGTGTCTCGCATTCTTTCTCCTGTAGGGTTTAGGGGGTATTCTCCATTCTGGAGTTTTGTTGTATCTGTAATGTCTATTTCTTTCCCCTGAATAATCTCTTCTTTTATTTCTACCGTAATATCTTGGTGAGGGGGATCTGTGGTCCCTATTATAGTTATATTGGTTGCGATTGGGTTCCCTTCGATGTTTAATGGGGGCTTGATAAATTGGACCTGCATATTTCTTTTTATCCAATTTGGGATTTTGAGGGGCCTTTTCCTTTTTCATGGGTTGAGGATTTAATATTGTGGGGAGTAAGGCATCTTCCTTATCTCTTTTAAATTTTTTTACTTTCCTCTCAATCAGGGCCCTTTCTGTCTTTTTGACATTATATTCAATGGAGCTTTCTAATTCTTTGAAACCTTCATTTTTTGAATATGGTAGTGCTAAGGATTTATATAATTTTATTTCACCCTCTATTTTGTTCAATTCTTGTTTCCTTTCGTTAATGATGAGTTCCATCAATTTTATCGAACAGTTTTCAATAATAGAATCCCATTGTTCTATGAATTCTTTACTTGCTGACGAAAAGGTGGAAATTTTGTTAATTTTCAGGCCTTTGGGAATTAGTTTATGGCTCAGGTATTGTTCGAGCGTGACTATTTCCCACCAGATCTTACTTTCACGCAAGAGTAGGGTTTCTAATTTGGCCATGATGCCCTCTAGGTCCTCATCAATTAGTTCAATATCTTCGGGGTTATCTAAGAAGATTTTTTCCAGGTGGGATGTCCTTTGTTCTCTAAATGAGAACATGATTAATGGGTGCTGCCTAATATAAATCTGTCTTGGTGAAGGTATGGAACACTAGACAATGGAAAGTGACAGAAATATTATATGGCGCTATGCTGCCCTGTTGTATTAACTCACGTAAGTGTCACCCACACTTAAATTACTATACAGACAAAGGAAATGTGAAGTTGGTATACAATGAGGCGCAAAAGATACTTAGAAAAGCAAGGTATGGTCTTCCTTCTTGCTAGTAGTATTCTCTTTCGGTGGTCTTGGGGTCTTATTTTTTGCCCGATGTCAATATTGATCCCAAAAAAGCAAAAACAAATAAAAAGTTTTTATAATGTGTACAGTGTCTAGATAAATGATTCCTTTTGAATAAAAGTGTGTACAGAGCAAAGTAGCGTGCGCGTACCAAACTCACGTTTGTATACGTCGATATAAACTTATAAAGGTATCTTTTCTTTGTGATGTTCCGAACTATTTTTGCTTGAAGCAGAAGGTTTTTTCTTCTTTTTCAAGGTATGCTCGGAAGAAGGAAAAGAATGCAAATGTGTAGGTCTGTTTTGTGACAACTGGTACTCTCATGCCCAATGGGCTCAATAGCGACTTCGAGCTCAAGTGGTTTCTATAACCACGGGGCTCCCTATTTATATAATCAAGGTTTAATTTCAGCTACATTCTGTATTCTGCGGCCCATGTTATATGTTCTATTATTGTATAAGAGAACACACTGCCGGCTTTTATGCTGGATTATGTATCAGTACTGTACACAACAATTCTTTGAGCTATTATTAAGCCACTATAGCACATTTGCTATACAATAGATGAATAGCCGTTACCATGGTGACGGCCGCATCGTTATGTTCCATTAGATATTTGTGGGGACATTTTGTAGGCATAAGCACATTTAATATTACTGATACATTGGTACCATTGTTGTTAAAGTCTGTGATTTAAATGTGGCACTTGCATTGTAACTCATTTTCCGTGTTTTCCTTGTAGGACGCGGAGATTCGTTGCCATGGAGACGCCTCAGGCTCTGGGCCCAATGAAACGGAGGACTTCCGCATCACGTAGCCCACCGCATCATCACCGCCTCCCAATACTAATCTTCAGCGGCGGAAGTAGGATGACGCGATGCGCTCCACCAGCCGCCTATCAACAAGAGGAAGTTCCGGTGGCGTGCGTGTCACCGCCGACCCCCGGACTTCCTGGTTCAAGTGCTGGTTTCATATGCTATTCCTGCCGGACCCCGTTATCCCCCAACCCTCGGGCAAGAAGCGCTAACATCGCGCTGCCCTTTCTCTTTATTCCGATGGGTTCATGGTGCCTTTTAAGGTGCATTTACAACACGCTCAATGAAAACCGGATGCGTCACCATGGCAACGGATCCTAAACACTCGGACTCTGTTATATTTTGGACACTTGTGTATATAATTTCTGTTGGATTTTTATGTATTACTGCTTTGATTATTTTAATGATGTTCATAACTGTGGTCTCTATGGAAAAATAATATTTTTAAATCGTATAAACATAGCACCTGACCTCATTTCCTGGAAACTGGTGATTGGCTGTTCACCAGTTAAATATTGGCTTCTCACTTCACTCCAACACATCTTGAGAAAGGTCCATGACCGAAACGCTTTGATGAATTGGAGAGGAGTGAACAGCCACCAAAAACCCCCCTGGATGTATGTATCAGACTTTGCTCTGTTTTGTTTTTAAGTTGTGTTTTTACACCTTTTTTGGTGTCATATTGGATTGTTTTAAACTTTTTTGAGCCCGTGGTGGGCCTTCCTGTCTTCTTTGAATATACTGGATTAAAAGCTGTTTTTCATATTTTTATAAAAAACATCGTCTATTGGCATTTATCATTTTTTGGAAAAGAAACCGCTACAGGCTTGGTGCCACCACCTAAAGTGGTGAGTAAGGTACGCCAAGACTCCTTGGTTGAATTTGTGAATATATTTATTGAGGTAGTGTCTACATTGGGGATATACTTCTCTTTCTTTATATGTTCCCTGGATGATATACGGTGACAAGTTCTAATAGTCTCATATCCTGGTGAATTCAAAGAAACCTTTATAAGTGGACTGCCCAACACACAACGTGTGAGTTTGGGTACGCCCACTATGAATTACTAGTCCTTACTCTAAACTATGATTATGTGGTTATGATGAATTTCTGATATTTGGTTTATTAAAACTCTTTTCCGAGACAAATCGAGAAACATCTGTATACACTTCGTGAGGAGAGAAAAAAAGATACCTTTATGTGCTTGGACAACACCTTGAATATCGTGAGTTGGGGTACGCCCGTCTTTTCAGTTAAAAGAAACCTTTACACATGTTTTTTCCTTCACTTTGTGGTGAGTGAGGTACGCTAATTAAGCCCCTCACACACAATTTTGCACTTTCCGTTGTCACAAAACAGACCTACACATTTGCATTCTTTTCCTTCTTCCGAGCATACCTTGAAAAAGAAGAAAAAACCTTCTGCTTCAAGCAAAAATAGTTCGGAACATCACAAAGAAAAGATACCTTTATAAGTTTATATCGACGTATACAAACGTGAGTTTGGTACGCGCACGCTACTTTGCTCTGTACACACTTTTATTCAAAAGGAATCATTTATCTAGACACTGTACACATTATAAAAACTTTTTATTTGTTTTTGCTTTTTTGGGATCAATATTGACATCGGGCAAAAAATAAGACCCCAAGACCACCGAAAGAGAATACTACTAGCAAGAAGGAAGACCATACCTTGCTTTTCTAAGTATCTTTTGCGCCTCATTGTATACCAACTTCACATTTCCTTTGTCTGTATAGTAATTTAAGTGTGGGTGACACTTACGTGAGTTAATACAACAGGGCAGCATAGCGCCATATAATATTTCTGTCACTTTCCATTGTCTAGTGTTCCATACCTTCACCAAGACAGATTTATATTAGGCAGCACCCATTAATCATGTTCTCATTTAGAGAACAAAGGACATCCCACCTGGAAAAAATCTTCTTAGATAACCCCGAAGATATTGAACTAATTGATGAGGACCTAGAGGTCATCATGGCCAAATTAGAAACCCTACTCTTGCGTGAAAGTAAGATCTGGTGGGAAATAGTCACGCTCGAACAATACCTGAGCCATAAACTAATTCCCAAAGGCCTGAAAATTAACAAAATTTCCACCTTTTCGTCAGCAAGTAAAGAATTCATAGAACAATGGGATTGAAAACTGTTCGATAAAATTGATGGAACTCATCATTAACGAAAGGAAACAAGAATTGAACAAAATAGAGGGTGAAATAAAATTATATAAATCCTTAGCACTACCATATTCAAAAAATGAAGGTTTCAAAGAATTAGAAAGCTCCATTGAATATAATGTCAAAAAGACAGAAAGGGCCCTGATTGAGAGGAAAGTAAAAAAATTTAAAAGAGATAAGGAAGATGCCTTACTCCCCACAATATTAAATCCTCAACCCATGAAAAAGGAAAAGGCCCCTCAAAATCCCAAATTGGATAAAAAGAAATATGCAGGTCCAATTTATCAAGCCCCCATTAAACATCGAAGGGAACCCAATCGCAACCAATATAACTATAATAGGGACCACAGATCCCCCTCACCAAGATATTACGGTAGAAATAAAAGAAGAGATTATTCAGGGGAAAGAAATAGACATTACAGATACAACAAAACTCCAGAATGGAGAATACCCCCTAAACCCTACAGGAGAAAGAATGCGAGACACCTAACCTCTCCAGAAAGGATCATGTTGGGGAACCGTTTCTCCCCTCTGGAAAATTATGATTTCGATACACCAGAAAGATTTAATAAATCCCAATCTCCTTTTTTAGAGCGAGACCACATGTTTTCCACCAACAGATAAATAAACCCTATAGGGGCAAAAGAGGAGGTAAAAAGAAACCCCCTAAAAAAACCAAGAAAAAGAAAAAAAGAAAGACCCCCTCAATCACAGTAGACATTCCCACTGTAGAACCTATGGTCACTAAAATATTCAATTTGAGTTCCTATACTTTATCTGTAGACGAAAACAGTCTACTACAAAAGGGTCTTAAGTATGCTCCTATCAACCATACTGACCCTTTCGATTTATATATTGATGTCCAGCGATTTGTCCGCAAACTTACATTAAAACGTTTTTTCTTTAAAGAAGAAGAAACACATAAACTGGAAGAAGGTAACAAAAAGTTTAACCCAAAATCAGTGTTCTACCCACAGCACTGCAAAGGGCCTTATTTGGAAACTTTTGCTACCATGGTTTTGGAAGAAGCCAAGTCTATGGAAATTAATAAAAAACTTTCTAATCTATCCAGAAAAGAGAAAGCGGCCATTAAATCTTTAAAAAGTAATCCTGACATCATTATAAAACCTGCGGATAAAGGGGGGGGGGTAGTTATCCTAGATACTGCTAATTATGAGAAAGAGGTTAGACGCCAATTAAATGATACACTTACCTACAAGAAATTGAGAAACGACCCCACCCCCACCACACTTCCAAAATTAAAAACCCTTATTCAGAAGGGAGTTGAAAAAGAAGTGCTAACTAAAAATGAAGCCCAATTTCTCACCAATGAGAAACCACTTACGCCTATTATATATATACAACCCAAAGTACACAAAACTCTGGTAGATCCCCCAGGTCGCCCCATAATTTCAGGGGTTGACTCTCTCACAGCTAATTTATCCATGCTTATCGACCATCATCTACAACCTTTGGTATTATTAAATAAATCCCATCTAAAGGATACTGGTGATTTCCTGAAAATGATATCCTCTCTAGAATGGAAAGATGAATACATTCTAGTCACAGCTGATGTGAATTCGCTGTACACAATCATTGATCACAATGATGGTGTGCAAAGCGTTAAAAGATTTTTGGAGACAACCACCAAATCAAAAGATCTACAAAGTTTCATTTTGGAGGGGATTTTATTCATTCTTCAAAACAATTATTTTATTTTCAATAATGAATATTTTTTACAAAAAACAGGTACCGCTATGGGCACCAGATTCGCTCCGAGCTATGCAAACCTTTTTATGGGTGCATGGGAACTCGACAACATCTGGGCTAACAACCCCCTCGGAGCGAATCTGGTGTCCTACGCGCGCTACATAGACGACATTTTTTTCGTGTGGAGTGGGGATCAAAATACCCTCAAAACCTTTTGTACTACATTAAATAACAATAACCTAAACATTAAACTTACCTTTGATGTCCAATTGGTGGAAATTAATTTCCTAGATATTACAGTCTATGTGGAAAACGGTTCTCTTAAATTTAAAAATTTCGTGAAGCCAACAGATTCGGGCACCTATATCCCGTACGCCAGCTGCCATCATGACCACTGGCTGAATTCTGTACCAACGGGACAATTCAAGAGATTACGGAGAAACTGTAAAGATGACAGGGTTTTCTCCGAACAGGCAGGCCAAATGAAAAACAAATTCCTTTCTTGTGGATATAAAAAAGATATAGTTGAAAAGGGAATGGAGGCGGCCACACACCATCAACAGAATCCCCCAAATCAGAATCAAAACCAATTGTGTAAAACGAATGAAGTAAAAAATGATTATGCTTATGCCTTCATCACCACATATTCTGTGGAACATAAGAAAATAGAACATATTTTCCGGAAACATTGGAATATAATTCTTAAAGATCCCATTTTGGGCAAAGTGGTTCCTAAACGCCCAAAACACATTTACCGTCGGGCACCCAATTTACGAAATGACTTAGTGGCAGGGAATTTCTGCACCAAGACGCCTATAAATGGGATTAAATCTAAGGGGTTCTACAGATGCGGGAGTTGCCTTGCATGCAAGAACACCAAAAGCCTGGGTAACAATAAAAGACAAGACTACTCAATTAATGGCTACAATATAAAAATAAAAGAGTTTATATCTTGTAGCTCTAAGAACGTTGTCTACATGGTGAAGTGCAGTTGCAACAAATATTATATCGGGAGGACGTCTAGACCCCTCAAAACCCGTTTAGGGGAACATCTCAGGAACATAAAGAAGGGGCTAGAGACCCATGCCCTGGCACTGCACTTCAAACAGGTCCATAATAGTTCCACCAATGAGATCATTGACTTTGGTGGCTTAAAACTGATTAAGGGTAATTTAAGACAACCAGACTGCTCTACTGCCTTGGCTAAAGCTGAAATGAACCTTATATTCAACTGTGGTACTCTCATGCCCAATGGGCTCAATAGCGACTTCGAGCTCAAGTGGTTTCTATAACCACGGGGCTCCCTATTTAAATAATCAAGGTTTAATTTCAGCTACATTCTGTATTCTGCGGCCCATGTTATATGTTCTATTATTGTATAAGAGAACACACTGCCGGCTTTTATGCTGGATTATGTATCAGTACTGTACACAACAATTCTTTGAGCTATTATTAAGCCACTATAGCACATTTGCTATACAATAGATGAATAGCCGTTACCATGGTGACGGCCGCATCGTTATGTTCCATTAGATATTTGTGGGGACATTTTGTAGGCATAAGCACATTTAATATTATTGATACATTGGTACCATTGTTGTTAAAGTCTGTGATTTAAATGTGGCACTTGCATTGTAACTCATTTTCCGTGTTTTCCTTGTAGGACGCGGAGATTCGTTGCCATGGAGACGCCTCAGGCTCTGGGCCCAATGAAACGGAGGACTTCCGCATCACGTAGCCCACCGCATCATCACCGCCTCCCAATACTAATCTTCAGCGGCGGAAGTAGGATGACGCGATGCGCTCCACCAGCCGCCTATCAACAAGAGGAAGTTCCGGTGGCGTGCGTGTCACCGCCGACCCCCGGACTTCCTGGTTCAAGTGCTGGTTTCATATGCTATTCCTGCCGGACCCCGTTATCCCCCAACCCTCGGGCAAGAAGCGCTAACATCGCGCTGCCCTTTCTCTTTATTCCGATGGGTTCATGGTGCCTTTTAAGGTGCATTTACAACACGCTCAATGAAAACCGGATGCGTCACCATGGCAACGGATCCTAAACACTCGGACTCTGTTATATTTTGGACACTTGTGTATATAATTTCTGTTGGATTTTTATGTATTACTGCTTTGATTATTTTAATGATGTTCATAACTGTGGTCTCTATGGAAAAATAATATTTTTAAATCGTATAAACATAGCACCTGACCTCATTTCCTGGAAACTGGTGATTGGCTGTTCACCAGTTAAATATTGGCTTCTCACTTCACTCCAACACATCTTGAGAAAGGTCCATGACCGAAACGCGTTGATGAATTGGAGAGGAGTGAACAGCCACCAAAAACCCCCCTGGATGTATGTATCAGACTTTGCTCTGTTTTGTTTTTAAGTTGTGTTTTTACACCTTTTTTGGTGTCATATTGGATTGTTTTAAACTTTTTTGAGCCCGTGGTGGGCCTTCCTGTCTTCTTTGAATATACTGGATTAAAAGCTGTTTTTCATATTTTTATAAAAAACATCGTCTATTGGCATTTATCATTTTTTGGAAAAGAAACCGCTACAGGCTTGGTGCCACCACCTAAAGTGGTGAGTAAGGTACGCCAAGACTCCTTGGTTGAATTTGTGAATATATTTATTGAGGTAGTGTCTACATTGGGGATATACTTCTCTTTCTTTATATGTTCCCTGGATGATATACGGTGACAAGTTCTAATAGTCTCATATCCTGGTGAATTCAAAGAAACCTTTATAAGTGGACTGCCCAACACACAACGTGTGAGTTTGGGTACGCCCACTATGAATTACTAGTCCTTACTCTAAACTATGATTATGTGGTTATGATGAATTTCTGATATTTGGTTTATTAAAACTCTTTTCCGAGACAAATCGAGAAACATCTGTATACACTTCGTGAGGAGAGAAAAAAAGATACCTTTATGTGCTTGGACAACACCTTGAATATCGTGAGTTGGGGTACGCCCGTCTTTTCAGTTAAAAGAAACCTTTACACATGTTTTTTCCTTCACTTTGTGGTGAGTGAGGTACGCTAATTAAGCCCCTCACACACAATTTTGCACTTTCCGTTGTCACAAAACAGACCTACACATTTGCATTCTTTTCCTTCTTCCGAGCATACCTTGAAAAAGAAGAAAAAACCTTCTGCTTCAAGCAAAAATAGTTCGGAACATCACAAAGAAAAGATACCTTTATAAGTTTATATCGACGTATACAAACGTAAGTTTGGTACGCGCACGCTACTTTGCTCTGTACACACTTTTATTCAAAAGGAATCATTTATCTAGACACTGTACACATTATAAAAACTTTTTATTTGTTTTTGCTTTTTTGGGATCAATATTGACATCGGGCAAAAAATAAGACCCCAAGACCACCGAAAGAGAATACTACTAGCAAGAAGGAAGACCATACCTTGCTTTTCTAAGTATCTTTTGCGCCTCATTGTATACCAACTTCACATTTCCTTTGTCTGTATAGTAATTTAAGTGTGGGTGACACTTACGTGAGTTAATACAACAGGGCAGCATAGCGCCATATAATATTTCTGTCACTTTCCATTGTCTAATTATTGTTTTCTATTACCTCAATTATCTACCTTAATGAACACACTAATAAAAATAAATTTTAACCCTCATTACATGTATATTTATTATGTTCTAATGTTGCATTTTAATCACTATCTATGTGTCCCCACATTGCTTTAACTTACAAAAAGTTATGTTTGTGTTAGAGTGAAAAAGTTGACACATGTCGACTTGTGTAGATTGAGTGTCCTGCTGTTTAAAGTATACAAAAACACTTTCTGAATGGGTGAAGATGGTTATAAAATACCTACCTTGCCATATATAAGCAGGTCTTAAAATGAATCTTACCTACAATTAAACCAACCTTTACATGTAGAGAAGTGTAGAAAGATAAGCTTCCAAGGTGTTTGAGTGCTGTGTGTGGCTTGCAGGTAGTGAAATAATGGTTTGGACTTAATAGACTGCAGCATTGCTTATTACATTCAGGTGTATGTGTTTGAGTCCTAATCAGCGTTAATTAGCAGACCCAGGCATCCGCTCTCATACGGTATCTCTAGGGGTGGTCTGGAGGTATCTTTGGCGTCCGCCTGTTTTTGGCCCAAAATGCACGGTGCGTTCGCCGATCGAGGCGGTTGTAGCACCGTACATTTTTTGGTGCACACCCCCATGTACGCCCATGTTTACGCCCAGTTTTCCTCATTATTCCGGACGCTCCCCTCAACACGCCCCTATGCCGCCCACAATGACCGTAAACTTGCGGACAGGTTTTTTCGCATGGAAAGACCCGTCCGTGAGCGGTGTGAAGTCGCCGCGCCTGCGCATTGTGAAAGGTACGCATGCGCAGATGATAAAAAAACCCGATCCGCCCGTTTACGGCCCCACCGTAGCGAGCAGAATAACCCCCTATGTGTATTAGGTTTTGATCTGAATTATCTTTTGTTGCTGTGGATAGGCTTCCTATTCCCTTTGCATGCAGAAACAATACCTTAGGGTTGGGGGAGCAGATTATTACTATTTGGTTCACTGCCTCCCCTCTGCTAGTTTAAATAGTTCTTGATGAAGTATCCATACTGTTGACTGAATACTCTCGTTCCCCTTGAAGAGGGGTGCAGGCCATCACTTTTGTTTATTCAGGATGGTGTGACAAGCTGACATGCACAAAAAGTCACCCGTTTGATCGCTCAAACTGGACTTTATGCTGCGCTCCCATTATTGTGACCACAGACAGTGTGTAAAATAAATTGAATATTGACCTGCGATCTTCCGCAGCTTTAGATGGGAGATTGGGTGTGATATATATCAATTGAATACGACCCTGTGACTTCTTATTTACAGGAAATTACGCTACATGGAACATAAAACATGAAAACTTACAGATGGAGCATCCAATAAAAGCTCTTCAACAGTTGAGATTTCCAAATCAAGTCTGTATGCTAATATGGCAAATACATATCTATAACAAGAGTCAATTTTTTTTTTACGATTTTCTCTTTCTTCTCTATATTTGACCTGAAATACAGAAGTACATTATCATCAATGAGAACATCACCAATATTAATAGAAAACGATTCAAGTTCATACAAGTTACAGCATAGTGCATGTTCACTCGTCTCAGTGACAGAACCTCCGTTAAAGTGATTGATGGCTTCTCTGTTGTTTTCCATACAAGTCTTCATTTTGCTCTGACGTAAAACTGGGCATACACTAGGTGACTTCTCCCCTTGGAGAAGTCACCACCATCCCCCCTTGAGCCGGCTGAGACCTACCCGGGCGGCAGGATTGCATATCTCACATGCGATCCCAGCCAGTCCTGTCAATCCAACAGATTCCTTCTGCAGTCGGGCTGACCTGCAGGCTCCTGTGCGATGCGCAGTATCCGGAGTGATCATAGAATGACTCAAGATAGACAGTCATATGGTCAACCACTAATGGTCGACAGTCAAAAGGTCGACAGTGTCAAAGGGTCAACAGGGTTTAAAGGCCGACACGGTCTAAAGGTTGACAGTCAAAAGGCCGACAGGGTTTAAAGGTCGACATGGTCAAAAGGTCAACATGGAAAAAGTGAACATGAAAAAGGCCGACATGCATTTTTTTTACTAAATTTTCAACCAACACGTGCCGGCAGGCGGTATTTCATTCCCTACCATCCACCAGGGCGTGGAGGGGGAATAAAATAGTGTGCCGAGCGCAAAGGATGGCGAGTGCAGCGAGCAATGCAAGGGGATGCGGTACACTTAGGCAGTGTCCATGTTGACCTATGTCGGCATGATTGATATTGGTGGTGTGAATGTGTCCCCAAGGCCCACAACCAGGCCACTATCCATGAAATCCTGAAGCGTGGCGAGCGCAGCGAGCCTGCAAGGGGCGGCGGTACGTGTCCTCCGACCTTATCATACCCCCACTATCCACGTTGGCGTGGAGTTGTTTTTAGATAGTGTGGCGAGAACAGCGAGCCACCGAGCCCAAAGCGTGGCGAGCGGACGCGTAATACATGTAAAGTAATTTGTGTCCCCTCATGGGGCTTGCTGTGCTCGCCACTCTTCGGGCTCGTATTACGCGTCCCCTCGCCACGCTTCGGGCACGGTGGCTCGCTGCGCTCGCCACACTATATAAGATGGTCTCAGAGGTTGACAGATTACTTTATCCGTATTATTTCAGAGGTCCTCTAATAAAAAGTCATGTGGGCAAAAGCTCAAATTATCAGAAATTACAAAAGAGCTAAATCGCATCTCTATAAGCTGTATCAGAAATCGGCAGGAAAACCGTCCAAATTCTTGCAACTCGTAAACTGAAATGACGGTACTTGTGTAGTTTCTGGGTTTTACACTCGCCACAAACTATGTAAAATAAAGTAACTTAACTCCATGCCAACATGGATAGTTCATACCCCCACTATTCATGTTGACATGGAGTTGATTTTAGATAGCGTGGCGAGCGTAGCGAGCCACCGAGCCCGCAGCGTGGGTGAGCGAAGCGAGCCCCGCAAGGGGACCCAGACGCACGGTGCCACGCTGGCGCCGTGAAACTACACAAGTACCGAAATGACCGCTAATAGTTTAGAGAAGCATGAAAAATATTTACCACTTACTTTGTTACCTACTAACGGGTCGATTTTATTAACCCCGTAGGGTGCGAGTTGCCGTTCTGGTTCCATTTCCACACTGAAAACGGCACCTGAATTAACCCTAACTCGTACCCTTCAAAGGGACGAATTCACTGAAATTTGCTCGCACCCCTATGGAGGTGCGAGCAATTGTCAGTGAATTCCGCCCGATGTCGTGATGATTCGCACTCCTCGAATCAGCCGCACACATCAGGCATAAAAGGATCGACCCGTAAGTGGCAAAAAAAAAATGCAACAGTAGATTTACTTGTGAATTTATCAATTTAAAGTTGCCATTAAATCCCATTATAAAATCATCCATTAATTAAAAGACTACTTGGGTGATACATTGTGAAGATAATTGAAAAAGTGTTGAGAGCTGTAGTGGGGAGTTGTTTCATTTTATGTGGTGATTAACAGTTGCTGTGCGCGACACTGGCATTTTTAGCAGATATTTTGAGGATCGCTCGCAGCAGCATTGGCATTCAAAGGGTTAAGGAGAAATGCTTAAAAAAATATAAAAGTTGAGCCACTGAATATAATTGCAGTCATTAGTGTCAGTTTTGCAAAAATAGCAGTAATGTAACGTATTGTTGTATTCAGAGAATTAATTTTACTATTACAAAAAAATCTACATTCTGGTGCATACACACTCTGGCCCTTATTCTGATCGGTGCGGATATTCCCGCTTGCGTACGGCCCGCCGATGTTTATCGTCTGCGCATGTGCAGAGGTCACTCTGCGCATGTGCAGGCGATTTCGCCGCATGGATTCTTTATACGCCGCACAGGGGGCGTAGAGGGGCGTGAGGGGCTACTTAGCCTCATTACCCTATGCATACGCCCCCCGTTTCATGGGCGTTCCCATGCAAACGCGGGGCGTATGCATGGTAATGAGGCCGTGACGCGTGGGTACGGGGCGGGCATCTGACATCGCCGGATGTCAGCTGCCCGCCCCCATACATGATTTCACACGGACAAGTGTCCGTGTGGTCTTGTGTTGCGGGACCTGGTGGAGCGTGCGGCCCTGCATTCGATGTTCGGCGACCATCGAATGCAGGGGCAGCTCCCAAGACGGAGGAGGCGTATCCCCGTCCAATTTCATGCGGATCGCCACATATCCGCGTACGGACGGCAGGTGGCGATCCGTATGGAAGGCGGGGATTCGCCTGCACGGTTGCGGCCGCATATTCTGATCGGGCCGCACCGATCAGAATAAGGCCCTCTATGATCTTTTGAACAATATTGTTCATTTTGGAGCCCTTTTGAATGATATTGGTCAAAATATTGGCCAGTGTGCATGCTACGAATGACGATGCGCGTACCCGCCAGTCGTTCATTAAGGTTGTTCGTCTACTGTGCAGGCAGCTCAATTCGGATATCTTTCATAAAAAGCCTATAGACCAGTGGTGGGCAACAGGCGGCCCGCGGGTCAGATGCGGCCCGTGAAAGGCTCATGACTGGCCCGCCACTCAAACCTGTAGCACAATGACAAGCGGCCTGACGGCTGAGCCGCTTATCATTGTGCCCTATCTGTGCTGCCGCGGCTACCGCTGAGGAGAGCAGGGATATTTCCTCCTCCTCCCTCCCTCCCCCCGTGACACACGCTGCACTGCGACCTCAAGCAGGGCAGAGCCAAAGAGGTTGTCTCTAGTCCCCTGACTCCATAAGATACATACTGTTCGGCTTGCGGAGCGGCGCTGTGCGGCTTTGAATGACGTTGTGTGCTGGCTCCGCCCCCCACACCGCGCAGCGCACAGGATGAAGGGGAACAACCACCATTCCAGGACGGCTGCCCCTGGCTAAGCTGCTCAGCTGTGGAGCACCTAGGAGACCAGGTCATACTACTGTACAGTATTATGCAGGTAATTGCCTATTGTGCAGTGGGGGTTGGGGGCCGCTGTGTTAAGGCAGAATTGTTGTTGGGTCCTGGGGAAGAGGGAATGTAAAATTGAGGTAGTTTCTTCCTCCATTTAACATCCCATCGCCCCCAGGACCCAGCAGCAATTCTACCTTAACACAGCTACCCCCGACCCCCACTGCACAAAGGACAATTTGCTGCATGTTGCCCACCCCTGTCTAGGACCTAGAAATGTTAAAACTCAGTAGTGTGCCACATAGCTGTGCATTGTGTACAGTAGGCACATCACCAGGCACTGACCCTGCACATGCTGAGGGGGTGATAATGTATTGCACATCAATTTGGACAGTTAATAACCTCTGTCACACTTCTGCGTTCTCAGAATTCTCTATACTGTACTTTCCTGTTATTACTACTAAACCTATCCCCATGTCACTCCATACCTCCTACTCTGCTCAATGTCACCAACAGTAGGGTCCTCAATCTGGGAGGCATTACATGAATTTTGGCTTAATCCCAGTTGCATACCATGCATTTTGGATAATTCTATGTGAATTTTGGAATATTCCGTGTGGTATAATGTGATTTTGGCTTATTACGTGTGTCGTAATGTGACCGGATTCAGTATTGAATCCCGGCGGTCGGGATCCCGGTGTTCAGAATCCCGACGCCGGAATCCCGACAGCCGAAATGCCGACAAGGGGGGGACGTGGATCGCCCCCCCTTGCGGGCTCGCTACGCTCGGCACACTAATTTATTCTCCCTCCAGGGGTGTCGTGGACACCCCAGGAGGGAGAATGTGTCGGCATTTCGGCGGTCGGGATTCCGGCGTCGGGATTCTGAACGCCGGGATCCCGACCGCCGGGATTTTAACTGCATCCCATGTGACCAATGTGAATTTTGACTCCTTCCGTGTGAATTTTAGCTCATTTTGTGCGGAATAATGTGTAAGGAAAAAGGGGCGACTTTAAAGGGGTCTACTATTGTGTTGCATAATGTGTATAAGGGGTATATGGTGTGGTACACTACACTCAAGGACACCCCCCATTTGAGACCACACCCCCTTTTGCATGGTCACACCCCCTTTTCCTGAGTGCGGCCCTCGACCATTTACTGGAAGTGTTAAGCGGCCCCCCAACTGAAATTACTGCCCACCCCTGGTATGGACTGTACCTAGATCTTTCATCAAATTGTTCAGTGTGTATGCATCACATCTTTCGTCCAGGACACTGGGGAAGTTCAAGGGAAATTGGTCACCAATGTCTTTCAGTGCATACATTGTCCAGTGTATATGCACCTTTTAAACCTTTATAAATCACTTAATATAATAATATAATAATAACTATAATAACTAAATGTAACTGAATATAATAACTGCAAATTAATAAGCAAACCTGTTTTTCTTTTAGAGATGCCTGGAAACTCTGGATACCATGTATGTTGCGGCAAAGCTTGCCAAGCTTCTGTTCAACATTTGAGCTTGCAACTGAAGTTGTGGTGACACTTTGTGATTGCAACGCACTTTTAGGTTTTTCTACTATGTGGTAAGACTCGTAAGTTGTTTTAGACTTCCTTTTTCTAGTAGAGGGAGATATGCTCTTTGGTTGTATTTTGCGAAAATGCCCCGTGCTGGGAATCTGTGCCGTGACTACAGGCAGTACGGCTTCAGCAGTAACTCCAACCTGCGTATCAATGTTTCCAGCAGTACTACTCTCCGTAATGTTAACTAATATTCCATCTCCACCTGGATCTTCATCGATTATAGTTGGCAGCTCCATAGTCAATAATAAACTGAAAAACAGTTAAACAACTAGTTACGTATATATTACACATTTACAGACAATGATCATTCAAAAAGAACTACAATATATATTTTTTTATAAATATAAACATTTATGAAACTATATTGTTGCATTTTGTTGCTAATCGTTTCTCTGGAGAGTCATGAGGCTAGATTTCTACCATCAGCTTGTGCCTAATAGATGCATTCAGCAGCACATACTGTCCATCCCAGCCTCACACACACCAGGGACGTCAAGCTGAACTCCAGGCATACTTGCCGGATTATCCACAAGGTAGCAAAGGCAACTGCTGCCTGTATGTGCCTCAATCTTTTGTGAGTAGGGAAGGCCATCGACCATCGATAATTTATGGCCAATGTTGAATACTTTGTCATTGATGGGGGAGAACCAGATGGTTTCTCCTGATCTACGGCACAGCAAAACCGATGTTTTGCTTTTGTTTCGTTTTTTCAAAGTGCCGGGACACTGAGCATAGCACCGCCCCCCAACACCCGTGAAGCCCCACCCCCACATTCTGACTGGCCCACTGGCCAGTCAGTCAAAGAAAGTGGATGCCCATCGATATATATAAAACTATTGATGGTCATCCATCGCATAGTTTATTATTATCGATGGCTGGTTGAAGTATCACCATCAATGGAAACCATCAATGGCGACTGAACCTATGCCCATTCCTAACAGTGAGTACTGCAGCATAACAATGAACTGGCTTCGACTGTTAAGGCAGATTGCAGAAGTCCAATGTCTACATAAAGTGGAGGTCCTTGAAGGTCTGGTGTACACTGTTCCATAGCAACTTAGCTACTGCTGTGCTATACTGCTTTCCGGCTGCTGTGCTATACCGTACATCTCTGAATCATTACCTCACAAATGTGTTACTTTTGAGGAGGTTGATTTGTGTTCACCCGTCCAGATCATCCCAAACCAAATTAATGGGGTTCAAGTCTGAAGATAGTGTTGGTCATTCCATGATTTGAAGCCATTCATGTGTTTAGTTTTGTTTTTTTTATTTTATTATTGGGGGGAATCAGGAAGTAATAATGCTCATTATGTCAACTGTGGATTATTGGAGAGATAAAATTCCCACTTGCAGTAATCCCTATAAGTGTTGGCCTAATGCTGATTTGGAATGGCCATCGTCCATTGATAGATTTGCACTCAGTGGCAGGGATCTTATAGTCCTTCTCTATCAATAATAAAGAGCCCCCCCTTCCTGGACACAGGAAACCGGAGCTTAGTCCTACTCGTTGCCACTAAAACCCAAAGGATTTAGTAATTTGCCAGTTGCCCCCAAGCTGTGCTGTAAGTACCGCACATGCGTCCTGATGGTTCCCACCGGCAGGCACATATCAGAATTGCATGTAGATCCTGGCCAGTGACAGGTGTTGCTGTCTTTGATGCTGCACTCTCCAGGGGTGCGGCTATTAAATTTAGTGTATTAGTGGGCATGGCCATTACTGGGGCAGATGTATTAAGCCTTAACAAGAGACAAATGCAAGTGTGATAAGGAGAGATAAACGTCCAGCCAATCAGCTCCTTACTGACTTTTTTCGAACACAGCCTGTAACATGGCAGTTAGGAGCTGATTGGCTGGACATTTATCTCACCCTTGCATTTATCTCTCGTTAAGGCTTAATACATCTGCCCCACTATTACATCATCGTGGCCAAGTCCCCCTCTGTGTAATGCTGGTATTACAGGCATTACACTGCGAGGGGGGGGGGCTGGGCCATAATGATACAATTTGCATCAGGGATGGCCATCGACCATCGATGATTCTAAATCATCGATGGTTCATGGCCGATGTCGAATACTTTTGCCATTGATAGGGGAGAACCAGATGGTTTCCCTCCATCGATGGAACAGTAAAACGATGGTTTGCTTTTTCTTTTATTTTATTTTTTTAAAGTGCCGGGACACGGAACATAGCTCCACCCCCGACACCCGTGAAGCCCCGCCCCCGTGTTCAATCAGTCAAACACTATGGGTGATCATCGATATGTAAAAATATTGATGGTCATCCATTGCATAATTTAGCACTATCGATGGCCAGTTGCAGAATTGCCATCGATGGCAATGACAACGATAGCCATCCCTACCCCCGCCCCGATTAGGATGCTGACGTCGTCCCGGGGGACCCGATTTCACCTGTGTACTAATTCATCTCCCTCTAATTTACCCAAACAGTGGGACAAAAGATCCTAAGCCGGGGAGCTGTAAGAGGAATGGGGGGCATTATAGTAAACATTTTTATTGAGATGTTATTGCAGCTTACACAACTATTCAATAAATGCCCAGAGAAAAAAAATCAATAGAGGAAATTCAGTTGGTTAATACAGAAAAAAAAAAACAGGGACATTTCAAGGGACACAAATAAACCAAAATAATGAGGGGGCAATGGGGAATGTCGTCATACACAAATTGAAGCCCAGCCCTGGCCGCTATATCCCATCTGTACCGCTAGGGGGACATACTGGGCCCCAACGCTCCATCACACACGAAATAGGGCTCCATTAAGTGTGATGATAGGGCCCCAGAATGTGTAATAGGGCACATAACGAGTATTGGGTACTATTCATTATCAATAATAAACAATATATAATAATAATACTCCCAGCGCACAGAGGTACTGACCACTCCGTCGCGCTCGGTCTCTCACTCTCCTCCTCCGTCTGCCGCCGCGCTGTGACTGACAGACTGGGCGGAGTGCGTCACCTGAGGGGCGGAAGGATACCATTAGTCCCGACCCGCGTAGGACACGACAAACTCTATCATTAGCTAGAAATGGTATTATTTTATGTGATCACCCTACAAGCAAGCTGCGATGTATGTTTTGTTAAGGGTGGAGCTCGGGGATCCCCGTCAGCTGTCATCAAAACGACCTACCGCGGAAGCAGACATTTGTTGGCGCATTACAGCTAATGTAGGCGAATAGGCGACGGATAACTGCCGTGCGCGTGGCTCCTCCCAACGGCCACTTTGTTATATTTAATAATATCATGTGAATTCCCCATAGCATGATTGATTACATGTTGCATGGTTTTGTATGTCACAGAGCTGCTGTAATGCTATATCTGATATGGCCACATCGTTGCCTTTGCCTCGATGGTTGCCATCGATGGCAATTCTGCAACTGGTCATCGATAGTGCTTCACTATGCAATGGATGACCATCGATATTTTTACATATCGATGGTCATCCATTGTATTTGATTGATTGGCCTATTGGGCCAATCAAAACTCGGGAGCGGGGCTCTATGCCCCATGTCCTGGGCGGCACTTTGAAGGAAAAAGTTATCAACATCGGCCATGTTTTTGAATCATCGATGGCCATCCCTAATTACACAGCTGTTGTATGTCAGAGCTAATTAGACGGTTACACGGCTGTTGTATGTTACAGAGCTATAGTGCCATATCAGCTGTTGTATGTTACAGAGCTATGATGCCATATCAGCTGTTGTATGTTACAGAGCTATGATGCCATATCAGAGAGTTACACGGCTGTTGTATGTTACATAGCTATGATGCCATATCAGCTGTTGTATGTTACAGAGCTATAGTGCCATATCAGCTGTTGTATGTTACAGAGCTATGGTGCCATATCAGCTGTTGTATGTTACAGAGCTATGGTGCCATATCAGCTGTTGTATGTTACAGAGCTATGGTGCCATATCAGCTGTTGTATGTTACAGAGCTATGGTGCCATATCAGCTGTTGTATGTTACAGAGCTATAGTGCCATATCAGCTGTTGTATGTTACAGAGCTATGGTGCCATATCAGCTGTTGTATGTTACAGAGCTATGGTGCCATATCAGCTGTTGTATGTTACAGAGCTATGGTGCCATATCAGCTGTTGTATGTTACAGAGCTATGGTGCCATATCAGCTGTTGTATGTTACAGAGCTATGGTGCCATATCAGCTGTTGTATGTTACAGAGCTATGATGCCATATCAGCTGTTGTATGTTACAGAGCTATAGTGCCATATCAGCTGTTGTATGTTACAGAGCTATAGTGCCATATCAGCTGTTGTATGTTACAGAGCTATAGTGCCATATCAGCTGTTGTATGTTACAGAGCTATGGTGCCATATCAGCTGTTGTATGTTACAGAGCTATGGTGCCATATCAGCTGTTGTATGTTACAGAGCTATGATGCCATATCAGCTGTTGTATGTTACAGAGCTATGATGCCATATCAGAGAGTTACACGGCTGTTGTATGTTACAGAGCTATGATGCCATATCAGCTGTTGTATGTTACAGAGCTATGGTGCCATATCAGCTGTTGTATGTTACAGAGTTATGGTGCCATATCAGCTGTTGTATGTTACAGAGCTATGGTGCCACATCAGCTGTTGTATGTTACAGAGCTATGGTGCCATATCAGCTGTTGTATGTTACAGAGCTATGGTGCCATATCAGCTGTTGTATGTTACAGAGCTATAGTGCCATATCAGCTGTTGTATGTTACAGAGCTATGGTGCCATATCAGCTGTTGTATGTTACAGAGCTATGGTGCCATATCAGCTGTTGTATGTTACAGAGCTATAGTGCCATATCAGCTGTTGTATGTTACAGAGCTATGGTGCCATATCAGCTGTTGTATGTTACAGAGCTATGGTGCCATATCAGCTGTTGTATGTTACAGAGCTATAGTGCCATATCAGCTGTTGTATGTTACAGAGCTATAGTGCCATATCAGCTGTTGTATGTTACAGAGCTATGGTGCCATATCAGCTGTTGTATGTTACAGAGCTATAGTGCCATATCAGCTGTTGTATGTTACAGAGCTATGGTGCCATATCACCTTTTGTATGTTACAGAGCTATGGTGCCATACCTTAGCGTTATATGGCTGCAGTGTAAAGCTGGCCATACACTAGAACAATTTCTCCAGATCAGGCCAAGAAACCGGATGAAAAGTGTCAAAATTGCATGTGTATGTCATCAGTTATGACACGCGGCCGATCAAGTCGGAGATGGGACCTGCTGCACATAGCATTAATCGGAATCGCTATGCTATGTATCGCATGCGATTTGCTGTATGTAGCCATATAGCCCCTCTAGTACAGCCCGTTAGATAGATCACATGTAGAAATAGTGATGCTACTAATATCATTGTCATACCGACTTCACGTCATGTAGTTAATGTTTGCGACTGGTTCTATGTGGAATGCGATGGAAACAGTGTTGTTGCCACAGTCTATATCCAGGGACGCTGTGAACGGAGAGACCTGGGAGAGGGTAGGAAAACAACAGGTATAAGGATTAGAGCAAAGGCTCCCATACACTACAGCGATTGGGAACAATTTCACTCATTCCCGACGGATCAGGCTGAGAAATTGGCCCAAAACGTATGCGTTTGATGTAGGAGCGGTCCCGTGCACATCGGACCTGAGTCGAAGGTCGGACCTACATGTCGGGGGTTGGACCTTCCAGCGGCAGGAAACATGCCATACATCACATGTGAAAGAACCGCATTTATCACATGCGATCCTGACGCCCGGGAAGGTCCCAAGGGATCCTAAGACCATACACTCCTGTGATACATCGCAGTAGTGTATGGCCACCTTAAGACAATGGGCACTAGTGTACATGATTGTTACGGCTTAGTTCAGTTCAGAACGATATTGTATAATGTGTATACATGATGTGTCCTAAGATGCGCGCTCCTGTGCATCTTGTCTCACTCTGAAGATGCACGCCCTAATTTTGGGGGGGTGGCCTAGTGATACATGGGCATGGCCTATTCTAGCAAGGCCACGCCCTTGTTTTTGCTGCTGTGGGGGCATGGCTAGCGGCTCTCTGGCTATGTCCCCAGCCCCTCTATTCTGCAGCCTGATGGGCTGAGGAGATAGTGGCAGGGGGGGACTCTTAACTGCTTCCCCCGTTGCAGGACAGTGCCGGCCCCGGGCGGGACGTTCCCATGAAAAACGGGACAGTTTGGAGGTATGCAATGCACCCGCCCAATCATGGAATCAATTAAAAAAATATATATAACATGCCCTTCCTGCAGTCTTTCCACACGCTTACATCCAGTGATGGGCTGTCAGCACTCTCATTGGTGGATAGCCCCAGCCATCCTTCAACCAGCATGCTGACAGCCACTCACTGTCTGGCTGCAGGCTGAGAGGCAGGTAGAGAATGCTGTCTCACCAGTCTGATTAGCTCACCATCACCTACTTCTGTTTGAGGGCCACAGCATGATCGATAAACTGCGTTTTTTGGGGGGTGGGTGGTCACTGGGTGTCAATGAGTCAACCACTATTGGTTGACAGGCAAAAGGTCGACACAGCAAAAAAAAAAAAAATAGAGTTACATTCGGCCCACATAGACACAAGCAAAAAATGACACAGCCAAAGAGTCAGTGGCAACTGAATTTTATTTGCAGCCACCGGGATGAAGTTGGGGCAGGTGGCTGACGTCCTGTGACGTCAGCCTCCCGCCACCGGCCTGCATTGGCTCGCCTGTGTAGCCATGGGAATGTCCAGCAGTTTCATGGGGATGCTGGGCGTACTCATGGGTGATCTCTGCCACCATCTGCCCTCGTCCCACCCCAATGTTTTTGGGAAGGGCTCCACGACTATGCAAGTCGACGAAGACATTCGCAAAGGGGAAATGCTCATGCACATAATATTCCATGGGCATGCGCGGTCCCAGAAACATCGGGGCGGGACTGAACTACCCCTTTGGTTTACTAATGGACAAAACCATGTGCAGAGAGAGTAAAACTGGGTACACACCTACAGATTCATCTGTCCAATCTGTCTGGTGTGAAGAAATATCTGCTAACGAATTAAAGTATACATCAAATGGATTTAACCAATTTGTCTGATCAACCATTTTCTGTTTATCAGTATTTGGGAGCAAATTGTCATTTTCTCCAATAAAGAGCCAGATTTTTGTTCCAACCAGAGAGATTGGAGAGATAAGTGTGTGTGTGTGTGTGTGTGTGTGTGTGTGTGGATTGGAGAGATGTGTGTGTGTGTGTGTGTAGATTGGAGAGATGTGTGTGTGTGTGTGTGTAGATTGGAGAGATGTGTGTGTGTAGCGATGAAGGAGGGACAGGGGGATGCGCGCTGCAGACGCACCGAAAATTTCAGGGGAGTGGCCTAATTAAAGGGGACGTGGCCTATACATGCGACTCCCCCCGCGAGGTCACGCCCCCGTTTTGTCGCTATGGGGGCATGACCCAGAGGGTCTGTGAGCCTCTAGCCATGCCCCCAGCCCCCTGGCTGTGGGAATAGACAATGTGCGTGCGCACGACAGGGGGGGACTCCCAACAGCCCCCCCCTCGCCGCGGGACACTGATGGCCGCGGGAGGGACGCAGGAATGTCCCCGAAAACCGGGACATTCCCGTGGTAATCGGGACTGTTGGGATGTATGTGTGTGTGTGTGTATATGGAGATTGGAGAGGTGTGTGTGTGAGTTATTTTGTTTCTGTGCAGAGTAAATATTGGCTACTTTTATTTTACACTGCAATTTAGATTTCAGTTTAAACACACCACACCCAAATCTAATTCTCCTCACATGTTACATCTGCCCCACCTGCAGTGCACATGGTTTTATCCATTAGCAAACCAGGGAGGTCATTCTGGTTGACTCACAAAGCTGCTGCCTGCCCCACGCCCACCCGCTGCAGCAGAGCCGGCCTTAGGCATAGGCCAACTAGGCAATTGATATGCAGCATGCCTATTTTGTGTGTGTGAGTGAGGCTGTTAGCGGCTGTGCGAGTCCTGTCTGCGGGTGGGTGGGTTGTGCAATAGTGTTCGGCATATGTGTAAGGGGCATTATGTGTGTCATATATAAATGCATTAATAATGTGTGACATGTGTAAGGGCATAATGTGTGTCATGTGTATAAGGGCATTAATAATGTGTGACATATGTGTAAGGGTCATTATTTGTGTCATTATGTGTATGAAGGGCATTAATAAAGGTTGGCATAATGTGTAAGGGGCATTATGGTTATAAGGACATTAATAATGTGTGTCATGTGTAAGGGGCATTACTGTGTGGTATTATCAGGGGTGCCTAGAGAATGGGGTAGGGGGTACAAATTACCCAGGCCAAAGTCTGATGAAAGGTCCCAGTGGGGGCCCCGGGCCCCGTCCCCTTAAGTGACAGCAGCAGCTGCAGCTCTTCTCCTCTGCCCAGCACACACTGCTTTGTGCTGGGTTGCAGTGTGGCCATGGAGGTGCTTAAAATACAATATTTTCTCAGGATTTTTTTCGAAGGGTATAATGTGAATAATATGAGGAGTAATGTACATAAGGTAAAGTGGTACTACTGTGTGATGTAACATGAATAAGGGACACCATCCCATGATATAATGTGAATAAAGTTGCACTACTGTGTGGCATAATTTGAATTGGGGGTACTATTGTGTGGCCATGCCCCTTCCCAGCAAGAACACACCCCTGTTTGGGCTGCGCACCAAATGTGTGCACTGTTTCTATTTAAAATATTGCGGGTAGGAGCACCAAAATGATGACTGCAATGATGAGGGTTGATGAGGCTGGGAAAGGGGAGCAGGGTTAGAGACGGAACTAGTGGCGGTGCTAGGGGGCAACAGTCAAAATCTTGCCTAGGGCATCATTTAGGCTAGGGCCGGCTCTGCGCTGCAGCCACACCGATTTTCCCCGCATGCATGCGAATGGATTTGTTGCATAAACATCCATTCACAGCTTGCGTGCGTGGCAGAAATCATTCAATGGTCGCCGACTGTCAAATGATTTCTTAAGTGTTTGCAAATCTAAGTCACTCTCTAGTGACTCAAATTTGCGGCGTCCTTGTACAGGAAGAGGGCGGCAGGTACAAAGTAGCCACTCCCCCTCCTCTCGATGCCACTGGTACAAGTACGTACAGGTGATGAGCATTACAGGAACAATGCTTTTTTTTAAGACAATCAGAGCAATGGAAGAATGCTGTGTCGCACTGCACACCAGAAGGGCCATAGAGCAATGATCAACAGGTGACAAGCACTGTAACACTGCATTCCTCGGTCCCCACCTGTATGCACTGCAGGAATGTAAAACACTGTATAGGAGCTGTGCGCACAGGCTGAAGCTCATTGTGCACAGATGGAATTAGCACTATCATGTCTGGCTACAGAGTAGGGGTCACTAGTCTTGCACCAATGTGCCTGGATGCTTCTTTGCCCATCAGAGGAGCACTGTGCAATAGACTAACCATAGCATAATACCCATTCTGCTCAGCACTCATCCAGCCAGCACTGGTCAGCATGAGAGCAGGGGGGCACCAGGGCTGCCTACAATACTGCACAGTCCTATGTATGCATAATGAAATGACAGTGACTGGGCGTGTCCAGGATCCATTTAGGTGTTGTTATCCCTGCCCTTCCCCACACAGGTACAGCCAGAGTGTACTGAGGAGTGTCACTGGTATCAGACTGTCAGTGCTGGGGAGAAGTCATGTCAGAGCCGGACGGTGACATGGACGAGGAGACGGCACCGGACCCCTCCACCCAGGTATATTCTATAAATAGTTAGATATAGATGCAGTGTCTATCTATCTATCTTTCTATCTCTATCTACAGGTATCTGTCTGTCTATCTACAGTATATACAAATACCTTAGCATTCAAATAATCAATTAAATAAATAATGAGGATTTAGTTCATGAATTGATCATGGGGTCCCTTGGCGATTAAATGCATTGATCAATTCATGAACTAAAACCCCATTATTAATTTAATTGATTATTTGAATGCTAAGGTGAGTTTGTTGCAGTGAGTGCTGGGCCCCCTGTGTTTGTATTAACTAGAGTGTGTGGTCACAGGCCACTGCACCCCAACCTGGGAAGTGTGGGTGCTGTTTGCACCCCATTCGTAGGAATGGCGAGTGTGTTGGTACTTCTGTGTGTATATATATATATATATATTCATTTTTTTTTTATGCTGAAAAAGCCCCCCTCGGCTTATACTCGAGTGAGGGTCCCACTTGAGTCAATACGTTTTTTTTGTTAAGATTGTTAGAGATAAAGTGCTATCCAATTAGTTTGTAACTTGTAACATATCAGGCTGTGGGGCAGATGTACAGTATTTAGCCTGGTGAAGAGATAAAGTGGAATGTGATAGCGCAGCAGCCAATCACCTAATTATCATATTTCAAACACAGCTGATTGGCTGCTGCGTTATCACCTTCCACGGTATCTCTTCACCAGGCTTATAATACATCTGCTCCTGTGTTTGAAAAATGGCTGTTGGTTGGTTCTTTATCTTTTCAAATTTGTATCTCTCCGAGCTGTAATAAATATCTCCCTTTTTTGCAATGTTTGAAGATTTTGCATATTGTTTCCCCTTGTTATTATATACAGTATATACCTTTTGACTGTAGACGTTGTTGACCTAAAGCTTGTCGACCTTCCAACCCTGTCGACCTTAGCCAGGTCGACCTTCTGTGGTTGACCCATGGATGGAGATCTAATATGTGCCGACCCAGTGACCCATACCCTATTTAGTATACAGTATTACACAAGGCAGCGATATACTAGCAGTTGGATTGTCATTGTTTGTATGCAGCCGGTTATCCCGCAGTTGTTGTGGAACAAGTTCCGCCACTGTGTAAGTCTGCTGGGGGCTGTCAGGTGAGGATCAGCAGGTATTTCAGTACAGCTGCACAAGGTAGGGTTGGACAGATATAATGGCAGTAATAGGTGAAGGAGGGGGCAATGGTCATTTGAGGGCCTGATTCGGATTTGTATGCAAACCCAGTGGTTTGTGGTCTGTGCATGTGCAGAATGGGTCTTTTCATATTGCTCAGAGTTCTCCCCTTATCTGCACCGGTGACACGGGGGTCAGCAACTGTCACCTTTCTTTGTAGGTGCTCTGAGTCCAGCGTCTGAGTGTCCGGACTCTGACATCCTGGACTCGGGTAACCGGATAAACAGCCAGTCTGAGTAAGCGCATACTATGCAGCGACCGATGGTGATCCGATGATGCGTCCATAGACACAGGACTCTGATCTCTGATCAATATCTGCTGCTGGTAGTCCTACTGATATTCTTCACATTTGTCATTTATAGGATTATATTATACAGCAAACCATGCTGAGAATTAAAGATCCCCTGAAGTCCCTACACTTTTACAACAAATGCCTCGGAATGACGTAAGTAGAACTATGTGGAATCGCAAGTGATAGCCGGGAGATACTGGTCCGCAGGCCACAATGCATAGTTACCTCCCCTCCTGCATTCTGCTGGAGACTCCCTGACATAGCAGCAATCTCCCTCTCTCTCCCTCATTAGACTAGCAATCTCCCTCATTTCACCTAGCTCACATTATACTGTTACATCATAGTTACCTTCCCACCTGCATTCTGCTGGAGACTCCCTGACATAGCAGCAATCTCCCTCTCTCCCTCATTAGTCTAGCAATCTCCATCATGTCACCTAGCCCACATTACACTGTTAGATCATAGTTACCTCCCCTCCTGCATTCTGCAGGAGACTCCCTGACATAGCAGCAATCTCCCTCTCTCCCTCATTAGTCTAGCAATCTCCCTCATGTCACCTAGCCCACATTATACTGTTACATCATAGTTACCTTCCCTCCTGCATTCTGCTGGAGACTCCCTGACATAGCAGCAATCTCCCTCTCTCTCTCATTAGTCTAGCAATCTCCCTCATGTCACCTAGCCCACATCACACTGTTACATATTTTGGAAAAAAGGAATGAGAGATAGATACAGTTACATTGAATCATCAGCACCATTTCCCAGCACTTTACCAAGTATAGTATCTCTTACTAACTGCTTTGGGGCTCATCTACATTTGTATATACTGTAAGTCATTTTAAAAGATTCCTCTCAGATGCAGCAGTACACAGCCACGCTTCTAAGTGCCACGTTCACAATCTCTCCATATATGGAACTAGACACGCCCTTTGGGAGGAGCATGGCAAACCCCTCAATGGGGCGCTTTGCAAAATTTTGCTACCAACTATAATCTCCCTGAGACTTCAAAAGTAGCCAAGTATGCCACAATGCTACATAATTATTATATTGCTCTGAATTAGGGGATTGGACCAGGCCCTCTGACCAGATATTATGTGGGTGGTGCCACTGCCAGGGAAATTGTCCACCCAGTTAGGCAGCAGCCTGTATGTCACATGTGTGCGTGGAATTTCCAGTCCTGTGACATTTGGTGCATACCATGCAGAAAGGTCTCACACCTACAGTATACCAATAGCAATATATTTATGTGCTTGTTCTATGACTAGTCCTTTTCTGGAAAATATTACTGTGCCTGGAGCTCTTAATCTTTCATGCACTTTGTTTATTGTAATGGGTTTTAGTATGGAGTATAATATATATACTACATACTGCTGCTCAGGTCACATGTGTCCCTCCCTAATCAACTTGCCTGAGGGTGCAAATGAAATAACTTTTTCTTCCTCATTCGTCAGACTGCTAGGAACTCTGGCACTGGGGAGACAGTTATGGCTGATATGGCACATGTATGTGGGAACCCATTTTACTCTGTGCTGCAGTGATTGTTTCTCACAAAATACAATAATCTGCCAGTATAATATCAGCTTCAAGAAACAATATCTCAAACAATAAAGCGCCAAATAAAAGAATATGCAGCCGGAGTGTTGTAGACAGTGAGGTTGTCAACCGCCACCAAAACAAAAGTACATCCAAGATAAGAAGATCTACACAACCACCAGCGCTTTCTCCTGTCTCATAAATAGTTAATACATAACTTTTCTATTTTAGTAGTCCAAAGTTCCAAACTGTTTCTTCAATTGCAGTTCACACCAGGATAGTACCACGATCGGATATATATATCTATCTTTTCTTATATTCGTGGTGATTAGGGAGGGACACATGTGACCTGAGCAGCAGTGTATGTAGTATATATATTATACTTCATGGACTATAATCACCACTTATACTAAAACCCATTACAATAAACAAAGTGCATGAAAGATTAAGAGCTCCAGGCACAGCAGGGTTGCCGACTTTTTCTGTCTCCTCTCGGGGAGAAGCCCGGAGAGGAGACTTCCAGCTGCAGTTCGGGGGGCGGGGCTTGAGCTTTACATCATTAAGCCCCGCCCCCATGATGGTAAAACCCCCCAATTCACGAATCTCTGTGGAGGGGGCGGGGCTAAAATGACGCGCTTTTAGCTCCGCCCCCTCCCCTGAGACCCGCGGATTGACGGTTTTCAATTCAAAGGTATGGGGAAGACGCCACAATCGGGGGGTGGCGTGGGGGTCCCCTGGAATCCGGGAGGGTTGCCCACCTTTCCGGGGGGCCGGGAGGAGGACCCGATTTTCGGGATCCTCCCGGTAATTCCGGGAGGGTCGGCAACCCTGAGGCACAGTAATATTTTCCAGAAAAGGACTAGTCCTAGAACAAGCACATAAATATATTGCTATTGGTATACTATTTATGAGACAGGAGAAAGCGCTGGTGGTTGTGTAGTATAATATCAGCAGTAAGGCCTATACACACTTCATACCTCCCAACTTTTGCAGATGCCGGGGAGGGACAGGGTGCGCGCCGGAGACGCGCGCCGTTTTTTTTTTTTGCCGTGCAGCCTATCGGAAAGGGGCGTGGTCTATAGTCGCGGCGAGGCCACGCCCCCATTTTATGCCGCTGTGGGGGCATGCCAAGCAGCTCTATGAGCTGCTGGCCAGCCCCCAGCCCCTCTGCCTGCAAGAATAGATGCTGTGCGCATGCGGACGACAGGGGGACTCACAACTGCCCCCCCCCCCCGCCGCGGGACACTGCCGGAGTCGGGAGGGACGCCAGACTGTCCCAAAATACCGGGACATTCAGTAGGGAGGTATGCTTGGCGACTTTGAGCTGAAAGCCACTCAAAACAGCTAGTTTGAACAGCTTTCAGCTCAAAGCCGCCCAGTGTGTATGCCCCAGCGGTGAATGGCGAGGGCTGCTGCACACTCCCACATCATCGCCGGGAAAGCCGCTCAGTCCTCTTCCCTGCTGACGGCGCCGGGCAGGGGGAAAGCCGCTCAGTGTGTATGCACTGGACGTCTTTCCTCCCAGCAATGATAGTGATCCTCGCTGTTCATACACGCTGGGCATAGTCGCCCAGTGTGTATGGACCTTTAGTGTGAAGCCTTGCTATCTTCTTTATAGTGATTGATGTAGATGCGGTATGAACAGGAAGTTGTGTGCATGCCATATTTCACCTCTTATAAAGTCAGATTAGTCTTTTATCCCAGGGCAGAATACACAAAGCCTCCAGTATCATACAGTACAGAGATCATCTTAAAGACCACCATACAATGCGAAGAGCATCATAATGCTCACCATACAATACACAAAGCATCCCAGTGACCAGCATACAATACAGCGATCACCACAGAACACAGAGAGCCTCTTGTTGACAATATTTAAAAAAAAATAAAAAAAAAACAGTCCCATCCACCTACTATTTATTCTCTGTAAGCTAGTTGCACCTTACATAGATTCTCTGCAAGACAGACTTCCTGGGATCCTCGTGGCTGACCCCATTCCTTGACCCTACAATCATTGATGCCTTCTCACATGCTCCTCACTCCACAGGCAGTTGTTACCTGAAGGATAGAGATCAGGATTCACTACTTATTTAAAACATTTCTGCAGAAAGCTGGGGAGAGGTTGTCATGCAGGATGTCAATGGGTTAAGCAGTGTAAATAATGGAGAAGCAAGCCTCCCAAACTGTCCCTCTTTTTGTGGGACAGTCAAGGGTTTTTGTTTTTTTTGGGACTGTCCCGCCGTTAGTGTCCCACATTGCAGGGGCAGTTGAGAGTCCCCCTGCCACTCGCTGCTCTTAGCAGGGGGAATAGATTCTATGCACTGGAGCGAGGAACAGTCAGCTGCCCGCCCACTTCCAGTACAGGGCGCCCGCAGATGTAAGACACCAGAGAGGAGTCTTACATCTGCGAGCACTGTAGAAATCATTAGATGGAAGGCGACCATTAAATGATTTCCTCCCCGCACGCACGCTGCGAATGGATATTTATGCTAAACATCAATTTGCACGCGTGCGGAGGAACTCAGTGTGCAGGGGGGGGGGGGCAGCCGTTTGTGCAGGCCGACGTTTAAACCACTTGCAAAGCTGCACATTTCACAGCTTTGCATGTTGACCAGAATAAGGTCGATAATGTGAAGAGGGGAATGGAGGCAGCAGGAAGCGACACACTGAAGATTATATACTGGTACTTTTCCTTTTTCTGTTCAAACATGCAGTGATTACTCCCATTCTGGAAAAAAACACAATTCTGACCCTAACTCTCTCTAACTATTGTCCTATCTCTCCGCTCCCATGCCTCTCCAAGCTACTCGAGAAACTTGTCTACTCTCACCTCACACACTTTCTTAACTCTCACACCCTATTAGACTCGCTTCAGTCAGGCTTTCGTTCCCAACACTCCACAGAGACAGCACTGACTAACGTGGTGAATGATCTGGTAACTGCCATGTCTAAAGGCCATTACTGACTAGTTATTCTTCTAGATCTTTCTGCTGCATTTGACACTGTTGATCACACTCTTCTCATACAAACACTACACTCCTTAGGTCTTAATAATACAAGCCCTTTCCTTGTTCTCATCTTTCCTATGTCTAAAGGCCATTACTGACTAGTTATTCTTCTAGATCTTTCTGCTGCATTTGACACTGTTGATCACACTCTTCTCATACAAACACTACACTCCTTAGGTCTTAATAATACAAGCCCTTTCCTTGTTCTCATCTTTCCTATCTGATCGCTCTTTCAGTGTTCTCTTATCTGACTCTACTTCCTCTTCACTACCTCTGTCAGTTCTGCAAGGCTCAGTCTTAGGTCCTCTGCTTTTCTCAATCTATACCTCATCTCTTGGCAAACCAATCAGCTTTTTCGGATTTCAGTATCACTTGTATGCAGACGATACTCAAATCTATCTGTCAACCCCAGAGTTGTCAAGAGTGGTCTTGGGCCGAGTCTCTGAATGCCTCTCTGCCATCTCATCTTGGATGTCTTCTTGCCACCTCAAACTCAGTATTTCCAAAACAGAATTACTTATATTCCCACCAGCCAAGAACAGTTATCCTGATATCTCCATAACTGTTGACAACTCGACAATCTACCCTACCCCACAAGCTCGTTGCCTAGGGGTCATCCTCGACTCTCAACTGTCCTTTCTTCCCTACATTCAATCCAAATCATGTTACATGCATCTAAAAAACATATCCAAAATACGACCCTATCTAACACAATACACTCCTTATATCACCCATTGATTATTACAATAGTATCCTAACTGGTCTTCCCAAGAACAGACTCTCACCACTGCAATCCATTTTAAATGCAGCTGCGAGGCTGATCTTCCTTGCAAGACGCTCATTGTCTGCTGATCCGCTCTGCCAGTCCCTCCATTGGTTACCTGTATTTAACCGTATTCAATATAAAACACTTCTACTCGCATATAAAGCTATTAACCATACTGCACCAGCATATATCTCTCTACTTATCACAACATATCTCCCATCTGAACCATTCCGCTCTGCACAAGATCTGCGTCTCTCTTCTGCACGGATCACTAGCTCCCATTCACTATTACAGGACTTTCATCGGGCGGCTCCCATCCTATGGAATGCCCTTCCATGCACAATAGGACTCTCCACTAGCCTCCAAACTTTCAAGCATTCCCTGAAAACTCACCTCTTCAGGCAAGCCTATCATATTTAAGTTCTACATGCATAACCCTCTGAGGCACTCATGTATTATACAGTTCCCTTCTGGACTTGTAACTTGGTGGGACTGCTATGCTATTACTGATGCCTGTCCTTGTGTTTCCCTCCTATATCCCTATAGATTGTAAGCTTGCAGCAGGACCCTCCTACCTCCAAGTCTGTCTGTTGTTACCCAGTTTGTTTTATCATTGTCTACAATTGTAATGCACAATGGTATCTGCTGTGCTATATAAAAAAAAATATATATAGTGGAAAGAGCAGGGTTCCCAGCAGCACAGAGTATATCAGGAGATAAGTGATGTGACAATGAGGACATGACTGCATGTGCTAGGGGCAGTGACATGATGTGAGGAGGAGAATGGAGGCAGCAGGAAGACAGAGACTGTGAGTTATATTATGGAATGATAAGGGTCCTCGAGCATCAGAGAGTGATGTGTCAGCGAAGACATGTCTGATGGTGACAGGGTAGTGGGGAATGGATATAGTAGGAAGTCACAGACTGAGAATTATATAGTGGAAGGAACAGGGTCCTGCAGCAGCACAGGTATGATGTAATAATAATATCACATACATCTGTGCATGAAACTTGATTTCACTATCAGTATAATCAGAGGGAACATTGAACATGTAGGGGATCCAGGTTACCTGACCACAATCATGAACTGCAAAATAAATATTTCCTTGAATGTTTGTCAATGTCTGCAGCTTACACAAACGTGTCTAGTCTCAGCTCCCACATGTAGTGCGATAAAGGTCAGCTAACATTTCATTGTCCTGCAGGAAGTTAATCTAAGTAATAAAGAACAATATTTGATTGATCAATAAAAATAATATGGGGAAGATAAACCTTTTTATTGTGTGTTTCTGTCACTCCCAGTCTCCTGCAGAAGCTGGACTACCCCTCTATGAAATTCTCCCAGTATGTAATGGGCTATGAGGATCAGGAGGACATTCCCAAAAACATAAAGGAGCGGACGGCCTGGACCTTTTCATGTAAAGCGACAATTATGCTGACGCAGTGAGTATAGTCTTTATATTGTTATATTTAAGCATCATTGTGATTATGTTGTGTAGCGGATTATTTTAACTTTTTATTTCCCTTTCGTCTGGTGTTGAGAAAAAAACCATCAGTTGTTAAAATGACAACTGTGTCATTTGTGTCACAATGTAGTTTGTTTTTTACTTTCTTTTATATTTTAAAATGACAAAAAAAAAAACAACAACAACAATTTGGATCAGGACAGGACATCTAAATATACAGAATATTAAAATAAAGCATAGTCACACATGATGGCGATGTACGCAGTTTGTGTTATGCACCACTTCCAGCCCTCCCCCCGATTCAGTGCTGCTTACTGCTTGTTCCCCGGTAACCACTGACGCATTTCACCTCTTAAATCTTATCAAGGTCTCAACATCTGCATTTCAAGACAGATGATGACTCCCAAACATGATGGCCTTTTATACAAGAGACACTCACACATGTTTTCAAACACAGTTGTAAAGTCTGTTTTTTTTGTGGATCTAGCTTAGGAGTTGGACTTGGAGCGGCTGGAGACTGTGATATGGAGAATGTAGCTGGGTGGATGTAATGGTTGCGCATATACAAGTTAATGTGGTAGTTGGCAGGACTCCTGGACAGAGGCGCAAAGTCTAACTGCCCAGCTGTGTTCACCAGGGATCCCTGGCAAGGAGGTTTGGGCTTAGCTGCGTCTGGAAAGCAGGTTGCAGCCCTCTGCCAGGAGTGCCCACCGTCAACTGGAATATGGCTACTGTAGATATGGAGATCTGCACCACTCTTTACGCTTGTAACCCGTGTTAGATTCTTGTTGCTGGCAAGAGTTCTGTACTGCCAGACAACTAGGAGCCTAAGTTTACCAAGGCTGTAGGGGCGAGCGCATCTACCAGCTATACTGTACAATGAAGATTGCGTACCCACGTGCGTCCTGCACGGATCTAGCATCCTGTGCCTCGAGTGCTTAACAAAAAATAAGTCTCAATCCAAGGATTGAACTCGGTCTTCAACATACTGTACAGAGCTGTGCGCTCATCCACTAGCCTACAACACCTGGTGACAGCGACCAGTGCTCCAGGGTTTATGCATATTGTGTTCCCATTCAGATGCAGCCACAGTGCCTTTCGCCAAAAATGAGACGCTCCAGCTTCTCAGACGTTCACAGTATTCTGCTCTTTTCACATAGGAGAACAGCAGTGCACTTACACATGTGGAACCTACTATATATCGTTGCCACTGTATCTCCATAGATGTGGGCTCCCATGAAGCTTTGGCTGACATCCGCTAGCCATTTTGTTATCCCCCTCTGTTCTGGAGTCTGTCCTGCTCGTACTGTCCTGTACTGTATGTCATTCCTGCAGTAGCGTACTGTATATTTGTGGATCTTATACCGATGCTACAGGTACTGTTCTGTAGCTTCATACTGTACTGTACAGTAGGTTATCTTTGAGATGCCCGTCCATGCAATTGTATTTTGGTAATAAAAGTGTCTATCTAACATACTGAACAGTGCAATAATGTACAGTAAAGTTGTTCTTGTGCATTTCAATGGACACTTCACGCACACGCATTCCGGATTCTTTCGCTATGGCTTTGCATTATACATCTGATGCATGCGCAGTGGAGACATCTGGTGGATGTTCGCTGGTATTGCACTTATCCGGTAACGCTATTCGCCAAACGCCAAGTTGTGCTACTTATTGTGCTGCCTTGCAACTAGGCGCACTCAAAACTGGGCGCGCTCAAAACTGCAGCAGGCAAAACCTCCCGAACCGTGTTGTCTGCTGCAACCAAAACACTGGGACGAGCGTTACCCATGAATAGTCTATACAGGACTGCCTAAAATACCAAAAATGCTAAATAATCTGTCTAGTAGGTTTGTACTGCTATATTGGGCTTGCTTTACTGTACATTTTTTTTCTAGTTTTATGTTTGTACCTGCAATTTTTGTATTGTTTTGATTGTTTTTGTGACCCTGCTGTAAATTACGATTCATCATAGTTATGACGTGTTGTGAATTTGTTTATGAAAGCAGTGCCGAAAATAATCGTAAAAAATAAAAAAACATATCTCATATTAAGTACAGGAGTGGTTCCCTAACTGTGTGCCTAGGCACCCTGGTGTGCAATGTGGCTCTTGCATGGGGGCCTTGGGTTGTTGGTCCAGTCCTTAGGACCAAATCAACAAAAATTATTGTCAGAGTGACAGACAGAACCAGTGATAGTGGCTTAGAATAGATGTGCAGGTTTGGTTTTATCCGGATTTACTCGGTTCTCAAAGTGGGATTTTATTGGCTATCCAAACACATGACAGCCGACAGCCAATAAGATCCCGTTTTGAAAACTGAATAAATCTGTCTAATACCGATTCCACACATCTCTACTGCCAATCATAAAGCATGTGGACAATCAGAAGCACAACTGCACAACCCCACAAAACTGGCCACCCTAAAGCTGGGTACACACTATCCAATGTGTATGAACAATATACACAATAACAATGTTGTTATCGATATCATGGTGCATATCGTTCAGTGTGTACCCACTATATGGTTAACAATGTGGGCTCCAAATCGCCTGAACATGCAGTCCAATCTAACGATAAAGTTCAGTGGTAACCCCTGAGCCGTTCGTTTCTGCAGCACCACCAATATTGTTAATATACATTCTATGCAATAAAGGCAGATAACAATATCGTCAAACTCCGTTAAACGTTGAACTCCACACGCATACACACTGATCGATTTTGAAACGATAAACATAAAGGCAGAGATAACGAGTTTGCTTCACCATTGACCTCTTGTTTTATGAAACTTTATCATTCATATTCCAGGCTTGCCTACCCTCCCAGAATGGCCGGGAGGCTCCCAAAAATTGGGTCCGCCCCCCGGAAAGGTTGGCAAGTCTCCCGTTTGCTGGCCGTAGCCCTCGCTTCTCCCTTCCCCACTGGTTCAATTACCGCCAATTGCGGGTTCCCGGAGAGGGGATGGGGCTAAAATGCCATGTTAGCTGCATTTAAGCCCCACCCCCTCTTCACGGCCCAGAAATCTCAAAGTTTTCTGGCATGGGGTGGGGCCAAGTGATGTCAGCCTTGCCCCGCTCCCCCCTGACGTGCTGTCTCTCTTTTTTTCCAATTATGTCAATAATAAACTTTTATCTTAGGGGTGCCATCACGGCACCCTGATACTGTAGGGCGCCGTAATTTAATAAAGTTTGGGAACCTCTAAAGCACAACATGGGTAGATTTTACAGTGCTGCAGTCAAATAACAAAAATGACTCAAAATATAAGATCCCAACTTTAAAGTTGGTGTTTACAATTTATTTTACACTGCTAGGGGCAGGACAGTGGCCTAGCCAGGGGGAGAACAATCTCTAGGAATGGACACAGTTTTTAAAACTTCTAAGCCATATATTTTTGATGGAATAAGTGTATATGTAAGACCTCTCTAGTACAAGGTAAAGCATTGTAGCAAAGACACCTTCTCTTTCTCCACAACTAATATACAGGACCCAGGCGCTTCTCTTGCTTTGTCCAATATAAATAAAGATTTATAATAATCCATCTCCTCTCTCTCTCTCTCTCTCTCTCTCTCTCTCTCTCTCTCTCTCTCTCTCTCTCTCTCTCTCTCTCTCTCTCTCTCTCTCTCTCTCTCTCTCTCTCTCTCTCTCTCTCTCTCTCTCTCTCTCTCTCTCTCTCTTTTTTTTTTCTTTTTTTTTTTTTTTTAGTTTTGTGTAGTTACACTTCTGTTGCTGTCATCTATATACTCTGTATTACAGGCGCTGCATTCCTCATAGCATAGCTCCGTGTGATAACATGTTCCAGCATGAGACTGCCAAGCACATCGCTATATAACGTGTATCATATATCAACGTGGCTTCTAACTGCTACCTGCAGGGGTGTAAGTACAGTGGCTGCCTTTGCTATGCGGCCTGTGCTGCCTCCAGGGTAGTTGAAACAGCCATGGGACCCAGGTACTAAAGGCAGCATAAGGCAAATCCAGGAGGATTGGCACAGAAGCGACCTGACTACACCACTTAATTTATTAAACACCTGTGGTCATGCATGGCATTGCTGGTGGCATGGTTACTTTCCCCCTGCACGCCCAGCCCCCCGGATAAACACCCCCCCCCCCCAGTAAAATCTGTCACTTTACTTAGTCAGATGCAGTCCTTGAGACTGCACTGGCTTCACTGTGACTGGCAGTCACCCGCAGTAAGGCATTCCCATTGGGAGGTGTTCTTTCCCTCCCGGACTGCCAGTCTGGGCTGCAATAGGCAGACAGCTGGCTTCCTGTAGGATGCCGCTCCCTGCCTCGCTGTGCAGCCCCATCCCGATTTTTATGGGACGCAGCACATAAAAGTCAGGAGTGTGTGCATGCACATTCCTTGTACAGATACTGCGCATGCGCCGGCACCTGTCACTGCATTGCACAGGTTCCTGGACTGGGGCGGGTAACAGGACCCGGCAGCGGGAGTGGGACGCCACCAGCTGCAGCCCCCTCCCTCCTACAGAAAGGTAGGAGCCACCGCTGGCTACAACCTGGTTATTGCAGTCCAATAACCCCCTGAGTTCTCTGCTTGTCTAATACACCTGACATCAATGTCTGTTCCATATAAACACTTGTTTGTTTCCTCTCCTGCAGCAACTGGGGCACTGAGAATGATGAGAATCCGTATCATAATGGAAACCATGACCCTCGAGGATTCGGTACGTAACGTTGTTACAATTTAGGATTTTATTCATTGTTTGTCACAAATGGTAAGTGCATGTTCTACATGAAAATAAAGCATCTTGTTTCTCCTATACTCTATTATCCTCCGGGCAGAAGAGGAGTCTGCAGCCATCACTTTCTTTAATTGAATCATTTTTATTTGCTGTTTTTTATTATCTTTTCAAGGGCCCTCCTGAGCTCACTATCTTTAACAATGCGCGCTCCCATGCATCATTAACGACCCTCCCACCCCTCCATCTGTATATGCAGGTCGGTTTGGGCTATATAGCTAATGACCTGCATGTTCAGCAGGGTCTCTGTGACGTCTAGGGTGACCAATCCTGGGATTGGCGGGATCCCAGGATTTGGCCCTTAAATAACCCAGAATTAAATGAACCTGCACATGTGCAAATCTAATTCTGTCAGCGACGAACACCCATTTAGATGCTGTCCGTCTGCTCCTGACCCCAACTGTGTGCATACTGCCATTCGCTGTATGGCAGCATCTTGAGAGACAGCGTATGTAACAAATATGCAAACCTATAAGAAATCAGTAAGCGAGTGAAAACCTTCACACCATTGTATACGGGACAATTGCTAGGGCTGAAGGGAAGTCTTACACCCCCGTCTCTGTATTGCCCTTATATAGGCCACATAGGAATCGCAGTACCAGATGTCTACGCTGCCTGCAAGAGATTTGAGGAGCTGGGAGTCACCTTTCTGAAGAAACCTGGTTTTGGTAAATGTTATTAAATGGCTGGAGATATACAACATGGAACTGTGACAAATTATTATTGCAGCATTTTATGTATGATTCTAAGGCGTTAGATATAAACGGCATAGTTATTCTTATTGGGGGTTATTCAGACCTGATTGCCGGGCTGCTAAATAGAAGAACCCTGCGATCAGATAGCCGCCATCCTGCCAGAGTGATATCCCGCCCAGGGTAAGCTGCAAATCCATTCACAAGCCGCGCACCATGTAATGATTTCCCAGTGTGTGCAGTCTGTGCGTAGCCCAGGACTTACTCGGCCAGTGCGATAGAATCAGGATGATAGGGGGCGGAGCTAATGTCACATGACTTCCCCTCACACACCTCACCATATAATGATTCCCCAGTGTGCGCAGTCTGTGCGTAGCCCAGGACCTACTCAGCAGCTGCGATACAATCAGCCTGATCGGGGGAGGAGCTGACATCACATAACTTCCCCTCACACACCTGGCCACGCCCCTCACCATATAATGATTCCCCAGTGTGTGTAGTCTTTGCGTAGCCCAGGACTTACTATGCCAGTGCGATAGAATCAGGATGATAGGCGGTGGAGCTGATGTCACATGACTTCCCCTCACACACCTGGTCACGCCCCTCACCATATAATGATTCCCCAGTGTGTGCAGTCTGTGTTTAGCCCAGGACCCACTCAGCGGCTGCGATACAATCAGCCTGATCGGGGGCAGAGCTGATGTCACATAACTTCCCCTCACACACCTGGTCACGCCCCTCACCATATAATGATTCCCCAGTGTGTGCAGTCTGTGTGTAGCCCAGGACCCACTCAGCAGCTGCGATACAATCAGCCTGATCGGGGGAGGAGCTGACATCACATAACTTCCCCTCACACACCTGGTCACGCCCCTCACCATATAATGATTCCCCAGTGTGTGCAGTCTGTGTGTAGCCCAGGACCCACTCAGCGGCTGCGATACAATCAGCCTGATCGGGGGCAGAGCTGATGTCACATGACTTCCTCTCACACACCTGGCCACGCCCCTCACCATATAATGATTTCCCAGTGTGTGCAGTCTGTGGGTAGCCTAGGACCCACTCAGCAGCTGCGATACAATCAGCCTGATCAGGGCTTGACGTCATAGACCCTCCCTTCAAACGCCTGCATTTCCCTTTCTCCCAGAAAATGACCAGTTACCTCCCACAAATGCCAGATTCATGTCAATCAATTTGCGAGCACCCAGCTTTTAAAAAGACGCTGGGTTTTATCAAAGGAAGGCCTTGTGCATGTGTACTGTGAGCCACACGCATGTGCACTTGTTCGATAATTGTCCGCAGCCCAGCGATTAGGTCTGAATAACCCCCATTGTCAGAATGCATTTCATTGTTCAGAGGTTTGGTTATTTTGTTTTATTCTGCAGCTACTGGGTTCTCCTATTCAATTAGAGGAGAGAAAATGAGAGGCAGTTATTTCTATCTCTTGCTTCAAATCAGCAGCTGCACAGTGGTAAATCCCGGTGATGGTGCACAGAGCCTGGCAGCTGCACAGTGGTAAATCCCAGTGATGGTGCACAGAGCCTGGCAGCTGCACAATGGTAAATCCCGGTGATGGTGCACAGACCCTGGCCACTGCACAGTGGTCAATCCCGGTGATGGTGCACAGAGCCTGGCAGCTGCATAATGGTAAATCCCGGTGATGTTGCACAGAGCCTGGCAGCTGCACAGTGTTAAATCCCGGGGGCGTTGCACAGAGCCTGGCCGCTGCACAGTGGTAAATCCCGGTGATGTTGCACAGAGCCTGGCCGCTGCACAGTGGTAAATCCCGGGGGCGTTGCACAGAGCCTGGCCGCTGCACAGTGGTAAATCCCGGGGGCGTTGCACAGAGCCTGGCCCCTGCACAGTGGTAAATCCCGGTGATGGTGCACAGAGCCTGGCCGCTGCACAGTGGTAAATCCCGGTGATGGTGCACAGAGCCTGGCAGCTGCACAATGGTAAATCCCAGTGATGTTGCACAGAGCCTGGCAGCTGCACAGTGTTAAATCCCGGGGGCGTTGCACAGAGCCTGGCCGCTGCACAGTGGTAAATCCCGGGGATGTTGCACAGAGCCTGGCCGCTGCACAGTGGTAAATCCCGGGGGCGTTGCACAGAGCCTGGCAGCTGCACAGTGGTAAATCCCGGGGGCGTTGCACAGAGCCTGGCCGCTGCACAGTGGTAAATCCCGGTGATGTTGCACAGAGCCTGGCCGCTGCACAGTGGTAAATCCCGGGGGCAGGGCCGGCGCCACCACTAGGCAAGATTAGGCATTTGCCTAGGGTGCCGGCCACTGGAGGGCGGTAGTGAGCTGCAGCCGGCCAGCAGCAGCAGGAAGAAGCTACGCTACCGCAGAGGAGAGCCCGGAGGAAGAACAAGAAGAACAAGCTGCCTGCAGCGTCAGCGATCATCTGCAGACAGCAGCAAGCAGCCATTAGGTGAGTAGTAAGTTATTCAGACCCCCCCCGCCGGAGCCCGCCCGTGTACTTTGCTGCCAGCCGCTGACAGTCCGACATGTCAGTCCCACACTCCAGTCACCCTTTCATCAGGCCGCCGCCTGCAGCATCCAGCGGTAAACTTCAGCAGCGGGTGGCTGCCCCTGCCCCCGCCGGCCGTTCAGAGTCAATCCACTGCTCCCCACATCGCTGGACTGGACACCGACACAGGCAGCACAGGGAGCACTTCTACCTTGCAACTCTCCGGCGGGTGGTGGAGCCGCCGCCGCCCACCCCCCAACCGGCCGTCCAGGTACTCAGTGAGCTGCCAGCGTTGTGTGTATGGGTGGGGGGAGGGGGATTTTATACTAGGCCTTAAACTCTGAAGTCGCCATGATTGCCCTAGAGAGGCACCATGTCATCATGAACCCACTGAGCTCCCCTTTGCCCACCAGGTGCTTTGCAACTCTAGGTTGGCTGCTGGCTGTCCTTCTCTCGGTCCCACAAGGGTTTGTCTTCAAAGCAGTCTACACGAAAGATGGGAGCAGGTGCTGCAATGAATTTGGGCAGCTGCCCAGGTGGCATGTCCAGGTCTATATCATCTATAGCTCGGTCACAGTGTTCTTCTTACCTTTCTGCATCTTAACTGTAGCCTATAGATATCATATCACCTTAGGCTCTCTCCAGCCTCATTGTATCGGCATCATATCCCCTCCCCACACACACACACACACACACACACACACTACACCAATATCATATCATATATCATATGATGTTGGTGTAGTGTGTGGGAGGGGGGGGGGGGGATATGATGGCGATGCAATGAGGCTGGAGAGAGCCTGAGGTGATATGATGTTGGTGTAGTGGGGGGCGGTATCCTGTAGGTTTGCCTAGGGCGCCTAGATGCCTTGCACCGGCCCTGCCCGGGGGCGTTGCACAGAGCCTGGCAGCTGCACAACGGTAATTCCCGGTGATGTTGCACAGATCCTTTGAAGTGTTTTGTACAACAGTCTTAGGGGCCCATCTCTTATATATTTGGCTACATGTGTCAATCATCCGGACACTGTGTCCGTAACGCTAGGCGGGGTCACACACCCCCTCCCAGCTGACACATGTAGCCAAATAGCCATACAGCACGACGTCATGGAAAGAAGTGCGTCAGGACCAATTAGCCAACGGCAGCAGGCCAGGGGGGCGGGGCAGGCGCAGGCAGCGCACACTCCGGCAGCGCCTACTCCAGGGCGCGGACCAATGTCGGGCTGGGCCGGGGGGCAGGGTGCCATATGCCCCCCGGCACATTTACCCAGTCCCTGTCTGCGGTCCGCGCTAGACCTCCTGCGCTGGCCGCGGCTTCCAGAAGCAGAACATGGCTGCGGCTACAGGAAAATGGCCGCCGGCCCCCTGCACTGAGGACATGTACTCAGTGCAGGAGGCCGGCGGCCATTTTCCTGTAGCCGCGTCCGTGTTCTGGAAGCTGCGGCCAGCGCAGGAGGGCTGGAGGAGGTCCAGCGCGGGCCGCAGACAGGGACTGGGTAAGCCCCCCCCCCCCCCTCCACGCTCCCCACAGCAATATCTAGCACTGTGGGGGCATATCTGTCACTGTGGGGGAATATGTGTCTGGCACTGTGGGGGAATATCTGGCACTGTGGGGGAATATGTGTCTGCCACTGTGGGGGCATATGTGTATCTGGCACTGTGGGGGCATATGTGTATATGGCACTGTGGGGGCATATGTGTCTGGCACTGTGGGGGCATATGTGTCTGGCACTGTGGGGGCATATGTGTCTCTGGCACTGTGGGGGCATATGTGTCTCTGGCACTGTGGGGGCATATGTGTCTCTGGCACTGTGGGGGCATATGTGTCTCTGGCACTGTGGGGGCATATCTGGCACTGTGGAGGCACATGTGTATCTGGCACTGTGGCTGAATATCTGCCACTGTGGGGGCATATCTGCCACTGTGGGGCCATATGTGTATTTGGCTCTGTGACGGAATATCTGGCACTGTGGGGGCATATCTGGCACTGTGGACATCACATTGTGCGGTGTAATGGGCATCATTGTATGGGGCGTAATGGGCATTACGGTGTGGGCAGCATTGGTAAATTGCCATCACAGTATGGGGTGTAATGGGCATCAAGGTGTGCGGCATAATGTGTCATTAGCATCACAGTGTGCTCTCATTTTAATGGGGCGTAGCCCCCTACGACGGTGTGAAGAGCGCCCGTACGGGCGCGATGAATCAACTAGTTTATTTTAGATTGCAAATTAAATGCGATCTGGGCGGGATATTACCACCCAGGAGCGCACTGCAATACGGGTTCCCATCGGGAAATCCCATAAAAATCCCTGCTGATGGCATGACACTGCGGGTTGTTGGAGCCTGGTGTTTCAAAATATGGGGGACCCCCTGTTTTCTGTCCCCCGTATTTTTGGAACCAGGATCGGTCCAATAGTTTGATGCTGGTTTCAGAAATACGGGGGACCCCTATGCTATTTGTCCCCTGTATTTTTGTAAACAGGTCCGGCTCAATGAGCCCGAGGCTGGTTATACTCATGAGGGGAGACCCCACAACATTTTTGTAAACTAAATACCGCACACTTTCATGTCTTAAAAAATCGCACATGTCTAAAAATTTGCTCATTACTATCACTAAAAAAATTGCACTTTACACCCACAAATTCGCATCCTATTAAATAGTTGATTTTTCCAAAAATGTGATAATGTGCGATTTCAGAACATTAATAAAAAATAGCATCATCCCATTAAATGTCACCCAGAATGTCACAGTTATTGGCTGCGATTGATGTACAGTAACTAATGTAATTTGGCTTTTTAGGGAAAATGAAAGGATTAGCATTCATCGAAGACCCAGATGGCTACTGGATCGAGATCCACTGCCCTCAAAACATGGCGGATGTGCTGAAAATATCGGGTCCACACCCGGTCATACATGTCTGATCACAAACTTTTCAGGAATTGTCAAACTGGATTGACGAGTTTATATTTGTGCTTAGGTGTGGCACAGAAACTGACTGTACCAGTGATGGGGCACAGGAGTGCAGAGGACTATGGGAATACTGTATACTGGGAGAATCCCTGCCTGGTGCGACCTCTTCATATGCTGGACATTGGTTTACAATCCTTTCATGCAGCCCGTGATTATTTATACAGGATATTGTAAATGACTTTATAGAATGTAGACTAGGAGTGTTTATATAATGTATATATAAAAAGGTGATACTTAAAAGTGAGAGAACCAAATATTACTTTTTAAGTGACTTATTTCTACATTGCTTGTGATAATATGGAGAACTGTGACCAATATGTAACACATACCCTAGAGCAGGGGTGGGCAAACTATGGCCCACGGATCCGGACCAGACCTGCTTGTCATAGCGCTAAAGCACTGAAGTCCTTACTCGCAGCGCCGCGGAGGAGATCTTGGCCGCATCAGGGGGCAGCCTGGGTTTCTATGTGATGTTAGACGCTGGGTGGTGTGGGGGAGGAGCTGCGGTGATCCACTCTTGCGCTCTGGTTGCGCCCCCCCCCCGCATCGCCCAGCGGCTGAGGAAGTCCCAGCCCGCGGATCCCCGCTGCTCTGTTACTGGGTGGTTGGGGGGCAGGGGTATCGGGCAGCGCTGCCGCCATCGTTGTCGTCACAAGGAGCCCTGCAGTCAGTCACTGGGGGGAGACAGCAAGGCGGAGGAGCACAGCAACCCGGGCAAGAAGGAGAAGGTAAGCAGCCAGCAGCATTACCTGTCCTGTAGCCTGGCCCCATCCCTCCTACCTTCGGGCATTGCCCCTCTGCCAGGCTCTGTCTCCATAATGGGCTTATTGCCCTGCTGTCTGTCCCTGTAACCCGCTTGCTGCAGCATCTCACCCCAGCCATGCCGCACAGGGCGTCCTCTATATCATTCACCCAGAGACACACAACATGGGAGGGTTACCTCCTGCATTGATTATGCCCATACTTTCCTTATCACTAAGGCAGGTACAATAGTGGGATCGGAGGATACCACAGGGGCAAGTATAAGAGGCCTACTATTGTGTTGCATGATGTGTAAAAGGGGTATAGGGTGTGCTACAATACATTCAAAGACACACCCCCTTTTGAGTGACCACACCCCCTATGTCTTGAATATCTGCTGGAAGTATTAAGTGGCCCCCTGCTGAAATAATTGCCCACCCATGGTTTAGGCCCTTGATGGCTAACCCAGGGTTGCAGACTTTGTTATTCTCCTCTTCGGGAGAAGCCCGGAGAGGAGAGTTTCAGCAGCCGCTCAGGGGGCAGGGCTTAAGCGTGACATCACTAAGCCCCGCCCGTGATGCTAAACCAGTAAATGTACGGATCTCCGTGGAGGGGGCGGGGCTAAAATGACGCGGTTGTGTCATTTTAGCTCCGCCCCCTCCTCTGAGACCTGAGGATTGCGGCATTATAATGCCGCGATCCGGGGGACAGCGGGGGTGCCCCCTGAATCCGGCAACCCTGGGCTAACCTTGACCCTCCAGCTGTTGTTGAACTACACATCCCAGCATGCTCTGCATCAGATTTAGCATGGCCAAAATAGCAAAACTGAGCATGCTGGGATGTGTAGTTTAAAAACATCTGTCAAGGTTAGCCATCAAGGGTCTAGGCCAGGCATGTCGAACGTTGGCCCCCCAGATGTTGTGAAACTACACATCCCAGCATGCTTTGCCACAGTTTTGCTATTAGAGAATGCTAAAACTATTGCAAAGCATGCTGGGATGTGTAGTTTCACAACATCTGGAGGGCCAACGTTGGACATGCCTGGTCTAGGCAGACATTTGAGAGGTAAATATGTGTGTCTTGTTACCTGGATCAGGACACTCCCCTATTACATACCTCCAGCATGACCCTCTCCCGGAGGGACATAATGCTCTGTTCCTGGACTTCCCTCTTAATGTATGATTGCCGTCACCTGTGTTGAAACATCTTTCTTATCACTTAACCTGTTTAAAGCTGTGTAAACACTGGGGCGATTTCAGCACATATCGCTGGCAATATGGTCTCTGAGCGATCATATTGCCAGTGATTTGTTAGGGCTGTCGGCGATAAATGGCCAGGTGCGCACTCCCGTGTGCAGCCCCTGATGGTCGCTGGTCGCAGAAGCTTGCTCCTGCGATCAGCTGTTCCCCTGCCTCCTTCCCCGGCAGAGTCTCCTGTTCATCAGTGACCATCTCTGGTCGCTGAAGAACAGGAGATGCTGAGCAATATATCTCCCCCGTGTGTACACAGCTTAAAACAGGTGTCAGCAATCATACATTCAGAGGGAAGTCCAGGAGCAGAGCATTGTGTCCCTCCTGGAATGGGTCATGTTGGGAGGTATGCACAAACTGTCCCCGAATGTCAATCACTTTGTAAATATATTCTCAGTGTGACTGCCCTGTCCAGATCATCGCAGCACATGCCCAGTGCAACTTAGACTCCTCTCTCCGCTGAATCAGCCCCTCTGTGTGCAGCAGATGCAAGATACCCCAAAGCTGTATCATTCTAAAGGTGCCCATACACGGTACAATGCTGCTGTGCAATGTGATGCGATGCGCGCTCCCGCAGGCATCCCACCCCACAGCACATAAAGTCTCTGCAGCCTGTGCTTTTTTAAATAGTTCCTGATCGCATTGCTCGCTAATTGCATGCAAATTGCATGTGATACGATCTATTCAAAACGCGTGGGTATATTGTATTGTGTATGGGCACCTTAAAATTACATACCTTCAATGAGAGAAAATATTAACTTGCACAAAGGGTTAAACCGTGGATGCGGAGAGAGAGAAATGGTGCCTGGAGATGAAATCACAGTCTGTGCGGAGGAATTATCTCATTAGGGCCCTTATTCTGGTTGGTGCGGATATGTCCGCTTGCGTTCGTTCCGCTGATGTTTTGTGTTTGCGCATGTGCAGAGGCATATCTGCGTATGTGCGAAAGGGACATACGTCCAAATTCCGCATGAATTGTTTACACTACGAGCAGGGGGTGGAGAGGGGCGTGAAGGGCTGTTTGGGCTCATTACCATATGTTTACACCCCGCGTTTCATAGGCGTTCCCATGCAAATGCTGGGCGTACGTATGGTAATGCGGCCGTGACGCATGTGTAGGGGGCGGACATATGACATCTCTGGATGTCAGCTGCCCGCCCAGATCCCTGCTTTTGCACAGAAAAATGTCCGTGTGGTCTGAGCTCGCGGGAGCTGCCTGACCACTCGGTCCTGCATTCGATGGTATGCGACCATCGAATGATGGGGGAGGTTCCCTGAGATGGAGTAGGTGTATACATGAGAAATCCACTCGTGCTCCGTGCGGTCAGCGGCTTACCGCATTCGGACAGAGTGAGCGATCCGTACGGAAGGCGGGGTTTAGGACGCACGGTCCTGGCCGCATATTCGGCTCCGGCCGCACAAACCAGAATAAGGCCCTAGGTTAGGTCTGGACCGACCACTCATTTGACCAGAGGATCCTCAGTGAGCCTCACCCTATTTGGGCTCCTATAGGATGGAAGATGCCACTAATAAGGTAAGAATAATGAGTGTATTGTCTTCTACTGCTGCCAAATCATTAAACACAAAAGTCCACATGAATGGGATGTAAGTAAATGATGCTGACTTTTATATTTGGTTTTATTTTAGAGGGACCGTGTATGTAATATATATTTTTTTTTTCCGGATGGGTACAGATAAAGCTACAGATTTTCGGATGACCGAGTAATGATTACAGTCTTTTTGGGATGGGTACAGAATATGGTAACAGGTTTTGGGATGGGTATGGATGCGATAACCAGTTTTGGGATCTAAGAAATGTCTACAAGTGTCAGACCTTGCTGGCTCTTTCCCTCAGTCCTAAAACACTATTCAGCCTCTGGCTGTGCATCACCCATACACATAGCACCTCTGGGGATACGATTAGTAAGTGCTGCTTCCTGTGGGGTATTAGATACACCCATACACCTAGCACCTCTGGGGATACGCTATGCTTAGTATGTGCTGTAAAGCTTCCTGTTGGGCATTAGATACACCCATACACATAGCACCTCTGGGGATACGATTAGTAAGTGCTGCTTCCTGTGGGGTATTAGATACACCCATACACCTAGCACCTCTGGGGATACGCTACGTTTAGTAAGTGCTGTAAAGCTTCCTGTGGGGCATTAGATAACCCATAAATGAAGATAAAGGGCAGAGCAGTACATGCCCCTTCCAGAACTGCGCCACAACTCCCTGCCCAGGAGTTATTTGCACGATCACCCTGAAATCATTTTTCAAAATAAGCACCAGCAAGAAGCCATATTGCTATATGCCCGCCATAGCTTCAGTGCCAGCCTGGTTACCCACCCCAATGCAATTCCTCAGGAGGCCTCCGCATACAGCTGGTCCCCCATCTGTATGCTCCAGAACAGGGCGGAGCCTGATCTAGTCGTGCCGCCAATAGATGGAATCTGATTGGTGGGCAACATTGCATCTTACATAGAACTCACATCTTAATAAATGTTCCTGTCTGTGTCTCTCTAGCCACTATAATTAAGCATTGATCCTTCTTACATGGACCCAGGCAAGAAAGTGCAAAGAAAACAAAAACATTTTACAGTGCCAGGGGTGTCAAACTCAAATTCATCGGGGGGCCGCATCGGCAGTTTGGTCAACCTCAAAGGGCCGGTTGTATCTGTAGGACTATGTGTCCACTCTTTATTATCATAAATTATTGTCACTGCATTCAATTATTACTGTTTTTTGTAATAATGTAAGTAATAACTAGCAGGGAGATTGGCTGGGGGCCTGAGACAGGGCACAGTGACGTGACGTCAGATCGCCCAGCAGGTGACCTGGGCCTCTGGGTTCGCAGGACTCTTGCTAGAGTTCTGGACTGGTGGTGACAGTGGGACAGATAATGATAATGACCCTAGACACAGGCAGCCGCACTGCAGATTTGTGGGCTCAGGCTGCGGCTGTGTGCTGCTGGCCTGGCTCTCTGCCTGCCCGGCCACGGACTCTGGACTGGACAGACTGGTCTGGACAACAAGAGACAACACAACTGTGCCCACCCCACTGCCGAACTTACAGTTAATATACTGAACCAACTGATGCCACTGCTGCGCAGCGCGGCACCACAGGCAGGAGGCAGCTCACCGCCGGGCCGGCGTCCAAGTCCGACAGGCAGCCGCAGCAGCATGCACGTCACGGTGTCACTGGCACTGCTGTCAGGCGGGCGTGTGTCACACATGGCAGCGCCGTAGCCGCTGCCCGCAGAAGGAGCCGGGGAGGAGTCGGGCACGTCACACAGTGACACTAACAAGTCTGTGTCCACTGTCCTGCCTCCCTCCTCCTCCCAGCGAGCGCCGCGGCGGAGTGACTGTGTCACCCGGCTTCCTCACATTGTTAGGTATGTCTCAGTCTCGAGTCCTCATGTGAGTGTCACTGAATGTGATGTGACACTCACACTGTGATGGCTTCCCACAGTAATGTAATCGGTGCCAGGCGGGGGTGGGTGGCGGCGGCTGCGCAGGCCACATGACGAGGTCTGGTGGGCCGGATTTGGGCCGCGGGCCTTGTGTTTGACACCCGTGTTTTACACAGTAATAATAATAACAACACAAGTTTTATTTAATGTAGAAACTTTATATTGTAAATTATTATAACATATATTGGGTCCACAGAACACCCTCACTGCGAGTCCAACATCTCACTGCTGTCACACCTACATACTGTACCTGTGAGACACCTGTTTGGCACCTGGGTTGTTCTCACCTCCCATCACATGACACACATACACCTACTGCCCCCTGCAAGTAGACAGGAGCCCCACCTCTGACCGGTCTCCCCTGTTCTCTCTGGGAAAAAAAGTTACATTATGGCCATTAAAGGTTATATACATGCTGCAAGGGCAACTGTGATTGCCAGCAGATGGGCGGGGCAGCAGCTGATTGCCAGCAGCTGGGTGGGGCGAAGGGTGATTGGCAGAAGTGGGTGTGGTACGCGCGGTTACTCATGGCAGCCAGGTAACTTTAGCTCCGCCCTCTATGGTGAGTTGATGTGATTGGCAGCAGGTGGGCGGTGCATCGTAACGTCATTAGGTGGCAGGGCTCGGAGGGGAGGGTGTGTCTGAGGCAGACATGGCGACGGAGGCACAGCAGGAGCTGAAAGGCCTCAGCGATGAGGCGGCCTATAGCGCCTGCAGTGACCCGTCACCGGACACCAAGGTACCTGCGCTGACCGCCCGGCTGCTGCTGTATAGTCCCTGTATAGTGTTGCACTCCGCCTTCTCCCTGTATATATAAACACACTGTATTACACGCTGTCCCCTGTATATATAGTGCTATACTGTATATTACACCCTGCTCCGGATAACTAGTACTACAGTGTATTACTGTTCCATCTAGCTACAGTATACGTAATGTATGTTCTCCTATGGTATGATCCATCCCACCTATGTCACAGCACTAGTCTGCAGGTGTAAGCCTGTGGTTTTTTTATTTTCAGAACGGTGGTGGACTTTGTATTATACAGCATTGGCACACCCTGCTCTATACTACTTATATGTGGGGACTAAGTAAAAACCGGACCCGGATAAGACACCGGAACGCCGGACCAGACATCAAACTCTGCATTCCGGAGCTTATAGTGTCTGGTCCGAGGGGTGTCCCATCCGGGGGGTGTCTTGTCCGGGGGGATGCCTGTGATTGCTCACACCAGGGACATGGGGAAGGGGAGATTACAGCCTCCCCGTGTGGTCTGGACCGTTCCAGTTTTTATTACACCCCCGGACCATGCGGTGAGGCTGTATTCTCCCCCCTCTCCTCTCCCAGGTTACAGGTGTCAGAGCAGCCCCATCAGATGGAGCACCCCCGGACAGGACACCCCCGGACCGGATACTACATGCTCCGGAAAGCAGAGTTTGAAGTCCAGTCCGGCATTCCGGTGTCTTATCCGATTCCGGATTTTACCCATACCCTTATATGTGTGTTACACCCCTGCACCTATATAGTACTATGTGTATTACACCCTGGCCCTGCTACCTATACTACTGTTCTGTGCAATACACCCCTGCTCCTTATATAGTACTATGTGTATTACACCCTGCTACCTATACTACTCTGATCTGTGTATTACACCCCTGCTCCTTATATAGTACTTTGTGTATTACACCCTGCTACCTATACTACTGTTCTGTGCAATACACCCCTGCTCCTTATATAGTACTATGTGTATTACACCCTGCTACCTATACTACTGATCTGTGTATTACACCCCTGCTCCTTATATAGTACTATGTGTATTACACCCTGCTACCTATACTACTGTTCTGTGCAATACACCCCTGCTCCTTATATAGTACTATGTGTATTACACCCTGCTACCTATACTACTGATCTGTGTATTACACCCCTGCTCCTTATATAGTACTTTGTGTATTACACCCTGCTACCTATACTACTGTTCTGTGCAATACACCCCTGCTCCTTATATAGTACTATGTGTATTACACCCTGCTACCTATACTACTGTTCTGTGTATTACACCCCTGCTCCTTATATAGTACTATGTGTATCACACCCTGCTACCTATACTACTGATCTGTGCAATACACCCCTGCTCCTTATATAGTACTATGTGTATTACACCCTGCTACCTATACTACTGTTCTGTGTATTACACCCCTGCACCTTATATAGTACTATGTGTATTACACCCTGCTACCTATACTACTGTTCTGTGTATTACACCCCTGCTCCTTATATAGTACTATGTGTATTACACCCTGCTACCTATACTACTGTTCTGTGTATTACACCCCTGCTCCTTATATAGTACTATGTGTATTACACCCTGCTACCTATACTACTATACTGTGTACTACACCCTGTTCTTTATAAAGTACTATACACCCTTCTAGCTATATTATGCCCTACTCCTTATAGACTATTATACTGTGTATTATGCCCTACTCCTTATAGACTATTGTATTGTGTATTATGCCCTACTTCTTATAGACTGCTGTACTGCGCATTATGCCCTACTCCTTATAAACTGCTGTACTGCGTATTATGCCCTACTCCCTATAGACTGCTGTACTGCGCATTATGCCCTACTCCTTATAAACTGCTGTACTGCGTATTATGCCCTACTCCGTATAGGCTGCTGTACTGCGCATTATGCCCTACTCCTTATAGACTGCTGTACTGTGCATTATGCCCTACTCCTTATAGACTGCTGTACTGTGCATTATGCCCTACTCCTTATAGACTGCTGTACTGCGCATTATGCCCTACTCCTTATAGACTGCTGTACTGCGCATTATGCCCTACTCCTTATAGACTGCTGTACTGCGCATTATGCCCTACTCCCTATAGACTGCTGTACTGCGCATTATGCCCTACTCCTTATAGACTGCTGTACTGCGCATTATGCCCTACTCCTTATAGACTGCTGTACTGCGCATTATGCCCTACTCCCTATAGACTGCTGTACTGCGCATTATGCCCTACTCCTTATAGACTGCTGTACTGCGCATTATGCCCTACTCCCTATAGACTGCTGTACTGCGCATTATGCCCTACTCCTTATAGACTGCTGTACTGCGCATTATGCCCTACTCCCTATAGACTGCTGTACTGCGCATTATGCCCTACTCCTTATAGACTGCTGTACTGCGCATTATGCCCTACTCCTTATAGACTGCTGTACTGCGCATTATGCCCTACTCCTTATAGACTGCTGTACTGCGCATTATGCCCTACTCCCTATAGACTGCTGTACTGCGCATTATGCCCTACTCCTTATAGACTGCTGTACTGCGCATTATGCCCTACTCCTTATAGACTGCTGTACTGCGCATTATGCCCTACTCCTTATAGACTGCTGTACTGCGCATTATGCCCTACTCCTTATAGACTGCTGTACTGCGCATTATGCCCTACTCCTTATAGACTGCTGTACTGCGCATTATGCCCTACTCCTTATAGACTGCTGTACTGCGCATTATGCCCTACTCCCTATAGACTGCTGTACTGCGCATTATGCCCTACTCCCTATAGACTGCTGTACTGCGCATTATGCCCTACTCCCTATAGACTGCTGTACTGCGCATTATGCCCTACTCCTTATAGACTGCTGTACTGCGCATTATGCCCTACTCCTTATAGACTGCTGTACTGCGCATTATGCCCTACTCCTTATAGACTGCTGTACTGCGCATTATGCCCTACTCCCTATAGACTGCTGTACTGCGCATTATGCCCTACTCCTTATAGACTGCTGTACTGCGCATTATGCCCTACTCCTTATAGACTGCTGTACTGCGCATTATGCCCTACTCCTTATAGACTGCTGTACTGCGCATTATGCCCTACTCCTTATAGACTGCTGTACTGCGCATTATGCCCTACTCCTTATAGACTGCTGTACTGCGCATTATGCCCTACTCCCTATAGACTGCTGTACTGCGCATTATGCCCTACTCCTTATAGACTGCTGTACTGCGCATTATGCCCTACTCCCTATAGACTGCTGTACTGCGCATTATGCCCTACTCCTTATAGACTGCTGTACTGCGCATTATGCCCTACTCCCTATAGACTGCTGTACTGCGCATTATGCCCTACTCCCTATAGACTGCTGTACTGCGCATTATGCCCTACTCCCTATAGACTGCTGTACTGCGCATTATGCCCTACTCCCTATAGACTGCTGTACTGCGCATTATGCCCTACTCCCTATAGACTGCTGTACTGCGCATTATGCCCTACTCCTTATAGACTGCTGTACTGCGCATTATGCCCTACTCCTTATAGACTGCTGTACTGCGCATTATGCCCTACTCCTTATAGACTGCTGTACTGCGCATTATGCCCTACTCCCTATAGACTGCTGTACTGCGCATTATGCCCTACTCCTTATAGACTGCTGTACTGCGCATTATGCCCTACTCCTTATAGACTGCTGTACTGCGCATTATGCCCTACTCCCTATAGACTGCTGTACTGCGCATTATGCCCTACTCCTTATAGACTGCTGTACTGCGCATTATGCCCTACTCCTTATAGACTGCTGTACTGCGCATTATGCCCTACTCCCTATAGACTGCTGTACTGCGCATTATGCCCTACTCCTTATAGACTGCTGTACTGCGCATTATGCCCTACTCCCTATAGACTGCTGTACTGCGCATTATGCCCTACTCCTTATAGACTGCTGTACTGCGCATTATGCCCTACTCCCTATAGACTGCTGTACTGCGCATTATGCCCTACTCCTTATAGACTGCTGTACTGCGCATTATGCCCTACTCCCTATAGACTGCTGTACTGCGCATTATGCCCTACTCCCTATAGACTGCTGTACTGCGCATTATGCCCTACTCCCTATAGACTGCTGTACTGCGCATTATGCCCTACTCCTTATAGACTGCTGTACTGCGCATTATGCCCTACTCCGTATAGACTGCTGTACTGCGCATTATGCCCTACTCCTTATAGACTGCTGTACTGCGCATTATGCCCTACTCCTTATAGACTGCTGTACTGCGCATTATGCCCTACTCCTTATAGACTGCTGTACTGCGCATTATGCCCTACTCTGTATAAGCTGCTGTACTGCGCATTATGCCCTACGCCGTTTAGACGGCTGTACTGCGCATTATACACTACTCCGTATAGACTGCTGTACTGCGTATTATGTCCTAATCCGTATAGACTGCTGTACTGCGTATTATGCCTTACTCCGTATAGACTGCTGTACTGCGCATTATGCCCTACTCCTTATAGATTGCTGTACTGCGCATTATGCCCTACTCCTTATAGACTGCTGTACTGCGCATTATGCCCTACTCCGTATAGACTGCTGTACTGCGTATTATGCCCTACTCCGTATAGACTGCTGTACTGCGTATTATGCCCTACTCCGTATAGACTGCTGTACTGCGTATTATGCCTTACTCCGTATAGATTGCTGTACTGCGTATTATGCCTTACTCAGTATAGACTGCTGTACTGCGCATTATGCCCTACTCCTATAGACTGCTGTACTGCGCATTATGCCCTACTCCTATAGACTGCTGTACTGCGCATTATGCCCTACTCTTTATAGACTGCTGTACTGCGCATTATGCCCTACTCCCTATAGACTGCTGTACTGCGCATTATGCCCTACTCTTTATAGACTGCTGTACTGCGCATTATGCCCTACTCTTTATAGACTGCTGTACTGCGCATTATGCCCTACTCTTTATAGACTGCTGTACTGCGCATTATGCCCTACTCTTTATAGACTGCTGTACTGCGCATTATGCCCTACTCCTTATAGACTGCTGTACTGCGCATTATGCCCTACTCCCTATAGACTGCTGTACTGCGCATTATGCCCTACACTCCCTATAGACTGCTGTACTGCGCATTATGCCCTACTCTTTATAGACTGCTGTACTGCGCATTATGCCCTACTCTTTATAGACTGCTGTACTGCGCATTATGCCCTACTCTTTATAGACTGCTGTACTGCGCATTATGCCCTACTCCTTATAGACTGCTGTACTGCGCATTATGCCCTACTCCTTATAGACTGCTGTACTGCGCATTATGCCCTACTCCTTATAGACTGCTGTACTGCGCATTATGCCCTACTCCTTATAGACTGCTGTACTGCGCATTATGCCCTACTCCTTATAGACTGCTGTACTGCGCATTATGCCCTACTCTGTATAAGCTGCTGTACTGCGCATTATGCCCTACGCCGTTTAGACGGCTGTACTGCGCATTATACACTACTCCGTATAGACTGCTGTACTGCGTATTATGTCCTAATCCGTATAGACTGCTGTACTGCGTATTATGCCTTACTCCGTATAGACTGCTGTACTGCGCATTATGCCCTACTCCTTATAGATTACTGTACTGCGCATTATGCCCTACTCCTTATAGACTGCTGTACTGCGCATTATGCCCTACTCCGTATAGACTGCTGTACTGCGTATTATGCCCTACTCCGTATAGACTGCTGTACTGCGTATTATGCCCTACTCCGTATAGACTGCTGTACTGCGTATTATGCCTTACTCCGTATAGATTGCTGTACTGCGTATTATGCCTTACTCAGTATAGACTGCTGTACTGCGCATTATGCCCTACTCCTATAGACTGCTGTACTGCGCATTATGCCCTACTCCTATAGACTGCTGTACTGCGCATTATGCCCTACTCTTTATAGACTGCTGTACTGCGCATTATGCCCTACTCCCTATAGACTGCTGTACTGCGCATTATGCCCTACTCTTTATAGACTGCTGTACTGCGCATTATGCCCTACTCTTTATAGACTGCTGTACTGCGCATTATGCCCTACTCTTTATAGACTGCTGTACTGCGCATTATGCCCTACTCTTTATAGACTGCTGTACTGCGCATTATGCCCTACTCCTTATAGACTGCTGTACTGCGCATTATGCCCTACTCCCTATAGACTGCTGTACTGCGCATTATGCCCTACACTCCCTATAGACTGCTGTACTGCGCATTATGCCCTACTCTTTATAGACTGCTGTACTGCGCATTATGCCCTACTCTTTATAGACTGCTGTACTGCGCATTATGCCCTACTCTTTATAGACTGCTGTACTGCGTATTATGCCCTACTCCTTAGAGACTGCTGTACTGCGTATTTTAGGCCCTACTCCTTATAGACTGCTGTACTGTGTATTATGCCCTACTCCTTAGAGACTACTTTACTGTTGGGGACATGTGACCACTCACAGCCAATATACCGTAAGGTATCAGCCTGGTAATGTCATGGGATGTTATTTCCTCAGGGGCACGCTCCGTATGCTTCAGCACAAGATGCTGGTTGCATGACCGTAACATGTTGAGCTGTGCGTGGTCTATGCAGATATCTGTGTCTCCTGTTACTTTTGTGTAGATGACCTGTCCACCTTAGTCTTAGCTGTGAATAATAGACACTGATATAATAATATAGTCACCTTTCTGGTGTGCATTATCTGATTTGGTGTAAGTCTGGCCGCAGGTTTTTGGTCCTCTAGTTTTTGCAGAACAGTATGATATTGTGGATCATAACCCAGGCAGGGGGCTACCCCTGTTGTAGAGACTGCGTCATATTCTGTTTCACCAACCTAATTTGTACAGTACTACATGAAAGCATCATGATGAGGTGTAAAGTACGGTAGCTAAGCAGAGGTAGTCGGGGATAATTACAGGTGTCCACTGCTGGATGATCCATCTGATTGCACTCTAATTAAAATGATTTTATTCCCATCATACTTTGTAGGATTTTATGATGCAACAAACCATGCTGAGAATTAAGGATCCCCAGAAGTCCCTCCCTTTCTACACCAATTGCCTTGGCATGACGTAAGTAAAAACAGCGTAGTCCTTGACTTATGGAACTTATTATCAGCAGCTTATAGCCAATCAGATCGCATTAGGCACATCTCTACTTTTAATTAACCAGTGTGCATTTTACTTATTTGAAACAAATATTTAGCTTTAGTTATGTGTGTTGCTTAATTACACACATTGATTATAGCGGTCGGAGAATTTCTGTCCGATAATCGGACTATAACTTCATAGGGGGTGTGTAAATCTCTTCATTGTGTTGTGTTCCCGCATCTCAGCCTCCTGCAGAAGCTGGATTTCCCCTCAATGAAGTTCTCACTATATTTCATGGGCTACGAGGACAAGAAAGACATCCCGGAAGACATAAAGGAGAGGACGGCCTGGACGTTCTCCCGTAAAGCCACCCTTGAGCTGACGCAGTAAGTTCAGAAGCTGATGATCATTATTGCAGCAGTACAGAAGACTGGGCTGCTGGGAAATGGTTACCATGTATCTCTATGACATCTGTAGAGGAAAGGGCGGCTACCCCATTCTGTGTCACTCCTGTCCGTCTGCCCCTCCCATTTAGAATGTAAGTTCTCACGAGCAGGGCCCTCTCTCCTCGTGTGCTCTTCTTAGAATATATCTCAACCACTCAACAAAATTGCTTCAGTGTCCTGTCCCCTCAAGCAAAGGTCTTTACTTTCCATGTACTTTTCCTAAATTGTCTTAAAATGTTACTTTTCTTTTTTACTCATTTATGTATTAGGCGCTGCGGAACCCTTGTGGCGCCATATAAATAAACGATAATAGATAATGCATCATTTTCATAGGGTTACTGAACCCAAAGGGTTAATGTCTAAACAGCAACAATTTATTACATTACAGTGATAAATTGTATCCTTATTACTAGGTGTTAATGCGCTTTACTAATTAATACAAATTAATGACTAAACCGGAATAATTGCCTAATTAGAACTAATTCATATACCACTGCAGGGCGGAGGAGGCCCGGCCACATCAGGATTAAGTGGTACATAATAACTGACTTGCATATTACACTTGTCTCCCATTGGTTGGAGCCGTGTTGTGTGGGAGGATCTTCTGGCAACTGTTACTACATTATTACTTTCTCTTTCCTCTGTGCATTTCATCCATGTTTCATTATCATCCATTAATCATGTTCATTTCTATTATCTGGGTATCCAGCATAAAGCTGTTTCTGGATATGGGGGTAATTCAATCCGGGATATCGACTTTGAGGACATCCGGAAAGTCGGAATTCAATGTTGCGGCTGTCGAGTGTTGGAAAGTCCATGGATCGTCGAAAATGGCTGCATATTGTTAAAACAGCTGTGACTCCGACAATCTGTTGCCGTTTTCGACAAAACAGATATGAAAAAAGTCGAATCTGAATGGTGTGGTACAGAGGTCCGACAGTCGGGATCCTGACAGTCATTAGCCTGACGTCGGGATCCCGACTGGCCGGACCTAGACAGCATGGTGAGCACAACTAAGCTCGCTGCGCTCGCCACGCTGTGGGCACAGTGGCTACGTGAGTCACCTATTCTATTCTCCCTCTATGGGGGTCGTGGACCCCCACGAGGGAAAAAAGCGGGTGGCCGTCGGGAACCCGGCTGACGGTGTCTTTGTGCATGTCTTTATAAATGTATAATTACAAATGTTGACTCAATGTTTTCGTGCTCCGCAGCAACTGGGGTACTGAGCATGACGAGAAACCATATCATAATGGCAACTCGGACCCTCGAGGATATGGTACGTTGGCAGAAGAAACCCCTTCTCTGGTATTTGTTTTGACGTAGTCATCCTTTTGCTCTATGGAGATTGACGATGAATAAATATAATCCTGCGTTTATGGTAACGGCACATGAAATGAAGGGACCCTCAGGACCTAATCGTCCCTAAGCCAGAGTCCTTCCCCCTCCCCTAGGCTAGTGGTTCCCAGTCTTCTTTGCATCATGGTGCCCTAGAGTAACAGTATTTTTTTTTTTTTCTTCCACACCGAAGCCAAAAGTTTCTTATTAGTAAATAAAATGATTGTAAATTGTATTTGTAGGTCGACCTTCGGGTCTGTTATGTGGTGAGACATCCTATTACCATTTTTATGTTCCTAATTTTATTTTAAGTATGACATAAAATTCTACACCTACAGAAAATAGACCGCGCACTATCTAATACACAGTGTGTGCAGGCTATTAAAGAAAAAAGTCCCAATGGGGTGTTTTTATAGTGAACAATTGCATTGCTCCTGAGTCTCCTGATTGGAAACTAGTGCAGAATTGACTCTTCTCCTACAGGGTAGAACTAAATCGGAAATGTGCTGCCAAGTAAAGGAGTCAGTTCTCCTCCACGATCATCCTCATCATCCATGATCACTCAGCTCAATGCTCTCCCCAACTGTCGCCCCCTGCAGGTCACATAGGTATCGCAGTCCCTGATGTTTACGCTGCCTGCAAGAGGTTCGAGGAGCTTGGAGTCACATTTGTGAAGAAACCAGATGATGGTAACTATTAAGTGTCTGCTTTGGTATTTTTACCAAGTGGCTGCATTCCTGTGGCAAAAACAGAGACCCATAGATGTAGTCAGGCTCATCATGGCTACCTGGCATCTGCCCAGTTGCACACGCAACTCACGGTGCCAGACTGTAGGCTAATAGATTGCAACCTGTGAGTGCGACTTTGATGCTCACCCACTTAGCAGCATTGCTGTCACATGATGTAGCCTAAATGAGTGTGGCTACATCTGTGTATATGGTGGTTCTGTCACACCGCTGGTAAATAAAGCATAGTCTTGTCTGCACAATCCATATTCTACACACAAGTAAAACACCGTGCACAGATGGCTAACATTCATAGTGTTCACTCTAACTTAGCGGGGGACGGACCGGGTCACTAAAGGGGGCGGGCCCGGCCGCCGCCGTCACTAAAGGGGGCTGGTCCGGCCCTGCCAAAGTTGCCGTCTAAGGCGGCGCTGCGCTTCCCCGTGTACACAGCCGGGGCAGGCACTAGGCTGTTTTAGCGGGGCGCTGCTAGCCAGGCAGGGCGCATTTTGCTCTTTAAAAATCAGGCAGGGCGCAGCGCCCCACTAAAACAGCCTAACGGGGACTCTACTCTCATAACTACTAAGTATCAGTGACGAAAAAATAAAATGCATTTTTTACTGACAATTAATAAATTTAGTAAATATAAAGCAGCCAAATGAATTCTTAATATTTAAAAACAATTGACGTCCACGCAGTCTAGGCCTCTGGGCATCTTCCATATGGGACAGCACGTGGCCCTGTAGGTACAGTGTCTGTCTGCAGCTGTCAGGGTAAATACCGGTTCTGTGATCGTCTTATAGTGTCCAATGACAGTGTGGTCCAACCCACAGTGACTGGTTTGCTGACCGTCAAATGAAGTACTGTAGGTGTAAATGGAGGAGCACGGCTAAAGTATGGCCGATTACCAAATGTTGTCAAAATTGCAGCACAACGCATCAGTGGTAGGTTTTCCTTCAGCTCTCCGCCCCTACTGGGCCATGTGCCCCCACTTTGAACTGTCCATTGCTCCCCAATAGGGAAGATGCCCAGAGGCCTATATCACATTTTATTTGGATGCTTTATATTTAGTAACTGTATACATATTTCATTCCATCTGCGTTTTATGTATGTTCCCTTGCTATCTCTTGTGGCTATTCTGTGCACTGCTACTTTTCTTTGCAGACGCATTCGGGCCTCTTCTGCATTTTAGTTATTGCCTAATATTTCTTATTATAGAATAATGCGTGGTCTACAGATTAATGTTGGGGGCTGTTGCAACTATTGATGTGTGATGTCTCTTTTTCAGGTAAAATGAAAGGCTTAGCATTCGTCCAAGACCCTGACGGATACTGGATCGAGATTCTCAGTCCTAACAACATGGTGCCCATCGTTTAAACTGCATCTCTGCCGTTAGCATCTGTGCCCGAGAACTGAGGATATAGCTTTGTTTTCATTTAGAAATTCCAGTACGAGGTCATAAAATCTAGATTAATTCGATATAATGCACTGGCCATGTGGCGTACATCCTGCGGCTAGAAGTACAATGCATTACCCCAAATCCTGCGCACCGTCCAGGCAGTTATCCTTCTGTGACCCCTAATTGCCCCCTTGTCAAGTCCTATATCAGAGGCTTGTATACGACAACCGCTGCTAATAAGTTTTACATAGATCAAAGCGAACTGTGGGTTCCACGCTGTATTATCCAGCCTCCAGTACCTAACCTAGACTGGTTCTTGAGCAGATTTGTAAATCACCAGTATTACCAGATATTTATAATGGATTTAGTGCCTTAGTGGAAGCACCTTAGATTTTAACACTGAATACTGTGATATTCATGTGATCAATTTCCAATAAAACCTGAATAAAATTAGATTTGTCCTTTTATTTGCTTTTAGAGATGTTCCACTGAAACGCTGATGTATGCAATCGGCACGTTTATATTTGTAAATTGTAATTCGGACTAGAAGTGTACGTTATAATGGGGAAGATGTATTAAGCCTTAACAAGTGATAAAGTGGGAGGGTGATAGAGTGATAACGTATCAGCCAATCATCTCCTAACCTAGCCTGTAACATGGCAGTGTGTGTGTGTGTGTGTGTGTGTGTGTGTGTGTATATATGTATATGTGTGTATATATAAATCAGATCTAGGGACTTAGGAACTGCTCCTGAGGTGGTAGTAAATGAAAATAGACAAGCACCTGTGTAGGAGCAGGTGGGGATATGAGTTATACCCCTTTCAGACCGCCAAATCAACCCGGGTTATTGCCATGTTAGCCTGGGTTGATCTGTGGTGTGAAAGTGCCACATGTCAAGGATTGAGCAATTTGGCATTTCAACCCTGGTCGCAAACAGGGTTGAACACGGCTGTGACCCGGGTTGCAGTACAGTGTGAATGGTTAACCGGGTCTCGTACACACTATAGAGGAGGCAGGGCTTGGAGAGTGCAATAAACCGGGTCACTGATGGGAGCTTTCACACAGCAAATGCTGGGTTGCTCACGGGACGAACCCTTGTCTTGATCCCAGGTGTGACCCAGGATTTGTGATCTGAAAAGAGTACAAATGTGCAGACATTTTGGAGGGGTGCATCCAAGCGTTTGTGGATTATTAGATAGACAGGTTCTAGATAGACAGTCAATAGGTGACCCTGTCTACCTATTGCATGTTGACCTTTTGACCCTGTCTACCTATTGCATGTTGACCTTTGGAGCCTTCTTCAACTAGCCTTCTGTTACATCTGCCCCACCTGCAGTGCACATGGTTTTGTCCATTTTGAGAACAAATTTGTACTGCGATCAGATCTAAATAAGGGCCTTAGGGGCAGATGTATTAAGCCTTAACAAGAGATAAATGCAAGGGTGATAAGGAGAGATAAACGTCCAGCCAATCACCTGCCAACTGCCATGTTACAGCCTGTGTTTGAAAAAAGTCAGTAAGGAGCTGATTGGCTGGACGTTTATCTCTCCTTATCACCCTTGAATTTATCTCTTGTTAAGGCTTAATACATCTGCCCCTAAAGGCCCCCATACACTAGCCGATTTTGGTCAGATATCAGTCGGATCTGGCCGAAATCGGACCAAAATCGGCTAGTTTTGATGTCCCCTCAGATCCGATGCGCGGTCCCGTGCGCATCGGATCTGCGTCGGGTGGTTGGACCTGCTGCACATCCGACCACCCGACTTGGGACCTAGTGGGGCGGCAAGGCGGTAGAGGGAGCAGGGGGGGCTGGGGACGCTGCGGGGGACACAGGCGGCATAGAGCCGGGCAGGGGGAGCCGGCGGGAGCTGTCAGTATTGAATAAAAAAAAAAAGCCCATACAATGCATGGGCGGCCTGTGATTGGCTGAGCGCTCTCTTAGCCAGTCAGCAATTGGCTGAGAGAGCGCTCAGCCAATCACAGGCTGCCCATTCATTGTATAGGCTTTTTTTTTTCTAGCACTGACAGCACCCGCCGGCTCCCCCTGCCCGGCTCTATGCCGCCTGTGTCCCCCGCAGCGTCCCCAGCCCCCCTGCTCCCTCTGCCGCACAGACGCTGTCCCCAGCAGCGGGGGACACAGACGTGTCCCCCGCAGCATCCCCAGCCCCCCTGCTCCCTCTACCGCCTCGCCGCACAGACGCTGTCCCCCGCAGCGTCCCCAGCAGCGGGGGACACAGACCTGTCCCCCGCAGCGTCCCCAGCCCCCCTGCTCCCACCAGCTCCCACCTCTGTAGCCCCCCCCTGCTCCCCGGGTTTTTTACATGTGATAAATCGAGACGATTTATCACATGTAAAAAATGGCACATCAAGTGCCAATCTAATCAAGCTCCCCCGGGGAGCAGCCGGGGAAGCTCAGGGGGAAGTCAGGGGCGACTTGTCCTAAGGACAAGTCGCCCTAGTGTATGGGGGCCTTAAGTCTGGCCACTTAATCCTATTGAAGGGCTAGATGAAGACGGCTCTACAGTATCTGTACTCTGTCTATCTAGACACTGGTTCCAGTTGATAGGTCTACAATCAGTCAGATCTATATTGCAGTGTAGATTGGAATCTGAACAGTATGTTGTGCGCTGCATGCAACAGCAGCCAGTATTTAACCTGCATGCAAAAATATAACATTATGCACTGCCAGGTTCACAGTTACTTGTATATTAACCACAGGAAACATTTGTCTTTTTTGAAAATAAGTGCAGTAGCTGGTTCTACAGGTGACCGCATGACGGGAGAGTCTAATGGGCCCGTACCTTTGCCTTATGTTTCCTTATGTTGTTGGTGTGCCAGAAAAAAAAACGAATATGCCCCAAACATTCCTACAGTACCTCTACACTGCCTGAAAGCCAGGAGTATGTGCTATGTGGGTGCACCAATAGCAGACTCACATTAGTTTCTGATTGCAGAACAGAAGTGCAATGATTCCACAATGGACACCTTCATCACTACATTGTAATCTCTTCTACTCATTGGGTTCTACGGGGTACTTGCAGGGGTGTCATGGGTTGGTGGTTCAGGACCAAATAAAGTCATTTCTGGTTGGTGTAATAGGTGAAACCAGTGCTGGTGGCAACCAATCATTACACCTGCCAATAACAACCCTGTCTACCACCACATAGCTGAACCTAAAGCTGGGTATACAAGGCAGTGCAGAACAACGACTATCGGACAATTTGGGTGTAATCACAATGTTTTGTTCCTTGTTTGAACAGTGACTGGTAAACATGATTTACTTTATTTTCATATATTTTTAGTATAATTTCATTCTAGCACCCGTCATATTTGAAAACCCATGCAGTTCATCTTCCCTGCCTGGGGTGTCGCTGTCTGCTGTGGTGTTTCTAGAACAGGTCTGGTTTTGCATATCAGTGCTGATATACAGACCACACTGTGCTAGAAGCAGACAGCGACACCCCAGGCAGGGAAGAGGAAGATTGAGACCAACTGCTCTGCCCTTATTTAATTTCCTCTCTTGTCAAGTTGCTACTTAGGAAATTAATGTTTATTAGGTTTCAGTGCTGAGTGTCGCTATGGTGATTTATAAATAAACAATAACAATCCCTGCTGCCCTGTAACACTATAATTACTGCCATGTTAATTGCTGCCTCTGATCTGCCAGGTTACCACATTGCAGGTCTAAAGGTGTGTACACACCTATCGATTTACTTTCGATTTCCCCTATTCCACCCATTTTCGATTTGGCCTTTGGGTACTTATGTAATATCTGGGCTCCCGTTTTTGTTATGGGACCGCGGCGCTCGCTACGCTTCGGGCACGGTGGCTCGCTGCGCTCGCCACACTATATACAATCAACTCCATGCGTAGTTGGATAGTAGGGGTATGAAAAAATGGGATGCATTTAACATGGGAGCCCAGATAATACATAAGTACCGGCCTTTGCTTTCACATTCGATCTGCACTTTTCCATTCGATATCGAATTCGATTTACATTCAAGGTACAGTGTACACAATCGACTTACTGGATTGAATTTGATATTTCCTTGACTGCACAATCTATTTTTTCTTTTCGATATAGAGAAAACGGGAGGACGCATCAAATCGATTGCAGATCGAAAGTGTCTTAAAAAGCTTTAAGCAGCCCATACACGCTGCTATGAGAGCTGACCCGATGTGTGCTTTGAGGTGCGCGCTCCCGCGCACCTCATCGCACAGTACAAAAAGTATGTGCTTGCACATACTTTTTGTACCTAGTTCTCATCAAATCGCATCGCATTGCATGCACAACGTGTGCACATGCAATGCAATGCGATTTGATCCGTGCTAGTACAGCACGGAAAGCACGCCCACAAAGCAGCGTGTATGGGCTGCTTTAGATTTCGATTTGATTTTGCTTCTAGAAGCAAAATCAAATCCAAAACCTGTCAAATGCGAAGAGTGGGTACACCCCTTAAAAGTGAGATATGTTCCTAGAGTATACAGTCTGGCCATTTTATTGTGTACAGCTGTAAGCAGCGTGTTTCTGGAAGTATATAGACAAGGTCAAGAGATTCAGTTGTTGTGGAGCCCAAATACCAGAGGCAGGAGAAATGTGATCTAAGGGAGCAATTAAATAGTTTTTGTGGTGCTCAACGCAATGGGCGTCTGTCGCAGCAATTCATTTGTTTCTCTGATTGGGTGCCAAGTTCTTTTGATGTGCCCAAAAGCTCCGGGTTTAGCCACGTTAAGTGGCTTAACCAGATTAAACTACTGACTCCACTACGTTCCCTTTGGGTGACCAAACAGACACATTTAGCATGTTTCAGCTGACCATCTCAGGCAGCAGCAAGCTAAAATGTGTCCCTTAGTGGCTATTGGGGCCCGAATGGAGCAACAATTAAGTTGCTCATTTGGGCACCGAAGGGTAAAATAATTGAATCGCACCCCCTAAGGGGCACATTCAATTGTTTTGTGGGTGCCCAATGAAGCTGATCAATTGGTTCCCCCGTTAGGCACTCATTTCTGATCTGTCCGTCAGTGCCGGATTTAGCCTTGAGTTCTGCTGGAGAAAGAGCGCTACAGTATACGAATAAAATTACTAGCCGCGCAAAACAGCGAAGCCCATCTAAAGTCCTCATAAGGATGCCCAAACCTTACCATGGTGTTTTTGCACATTTCAGCGAACCCAAACTGATCAGTTGAATTTTGGAAAAATGTTGCCTACCCTTCTGCATCTCCATTGCTGCTCTGCCATATAGATTGCTAGAGTCAATGGCAGAAATCCAAGAACGCCTCCTGCATTGTGTTGATGACTCAGGCTGGTGGTATAGGGGTATCCCAGTTATCGCGGGGCAGTTACGATTTTGTTGTGGCTGTGCCACCCATGGGTAGCAGTGTCCTGTAGTGGGGGGCATTTGGGAGTCCCCCTGTCCCTTGTTGCTCTGCACAGCATCTATTCACGTAAACAGGGACAAGTAGCATGCCAGCAGCTAATAATGCTTGTCATGACAACCCACAGGGAAGGGAAATGGCTTTCAGCATCCTGGTGAGGTAATGCAGCAGAGCACACCCTCCCTTTTTGCCCAATGCTGGGAGGTATGTAGGGGTGATTTTTCAGCTCATGGTGAAGCCCCTTAATAACAATTAATGGGCAGTACGGATGGTGTAGTGGTTAGCATAACTGCCTCACAGTGCTGAGGTCATGGGTTCGATCCCCACCATGGCCCTAACTGTGCGGAGTTTGTATATTCTCCCTGTACTTGCGTGGGTTTCCTCCAGCTGCTCCAGTTTCCTCCCACAATCCAAAAATTATACTGGTAGGTTAATTGGCTCCTAACAAATTAACCCTAGAATGTCTGTGTACATGTGGTAGGGAATATAGATTGTAAGCTCCACTGGGGCAGGGACTGATGTGATGGTCAAATATTCTCTGTAAAGCGCTGCGTAATATGTGTGCGCCAGTGGTCGAAGTGGGCCGGTATGTGGCGGTATGGCATACCGGCACTTCTTCCACAGTCCTAAAAATGCTGTGCAGCGTCCTGCTGACAGGGCCCTACTGGACGGCTCTCATTCCCGCGTTCGCTGTACCCCTTTGTTATCTATGCTGCCGCCAGGCAGCTCTCACCCCTGCTGTGGCCGGACTAGGATGGAAGGAGCGCCCGGCTGTATCCCCGCTGTCAATGGACACATGCCGCACTTGACACCTTGGCGGGTGTAAGCAGCACCGGCAGTGGACAGAGCGGGGGGAGGACGGCGGGAACACGGCAGCGCAGCAGAAGACACCAGCTGGGAAGGAATGGGAGCGGCAGTTGGCAGCCCTGTCACAGGGGTCTCAGGCACGAAGGTCAGCAGCACCTCCACTCTCAGTGCTAGGGACCCTGCTGATGTGCAGGGTGACTTGCCGGCGCTGTGTGTTACTCCGGCTGATGCTGTCTGAGCAGGAACAGGCCATGTACAGGTCAGATTGAGGTAATGAAATCTTGACAATTTTATTGTTATTACAGAGGAGATGTGTGATGTCGTGCTCTCTGTGGGCACAGGGGCTGGTGTGACCGGCAAGTGGAGGTACAGGGGTGGTTGACTGGCAGGGAGAGGTGCGGTGGGTACTCGGGCTGGTGACTGACAGGGACAGGTGCGGTAGGGACAGGTGCAATGGGTGCAGTGGCAGGTACAGATGCGGTGGGTACAGGTTCTGGTGACAGACAGGGATGGGTACAGGGGTGAGTGACTGGCAGGGACAGGTGCGGTGGGTACAGGTTCTGGTGACAGGCAGGGACAGGTGCAGTGGGTGCAGGGATGGGTACAGGGGTGAGTGACTGGCAGGGACAGGTGCAGTGGGTACAGGGGCGGGTGACCGGCAGGGACAGATGCGGTGGGTACAGGTTCTGGTGACTGGCAGGGACAGGTACAGGGGTGAGTGACTGACAGGGACAGGTGTGGTGGGTACAGGGGCAGTTGACTGGCAGGGACAGGTGCGGTGGGGACAGGGACAGGTGCGGTGGGGACAGGTGACCGGCGGGGACAGGTGCAGTGGGTACAGGGGCGGGTGACCAACAGGGACAGGTGCAGTGGGTACGGGGGTGGGTGACTGGCAGGGACAGGTGTGGTGGGTACAGGTTCTGGTGACCGGCAGGGACAGGTGCGGTGGGTGCAGGGACAGGTATGGTGGGTACAGGGGCGAATGACTGACAGGGACTGGTGCAGTGGGTACAGGGGCTGGTGACTGACAGTGAGCACTATTGTGTGGTGTAATGTGAATTTGTACTATTATATTGCCATGACCCTTCCCCACAAAGCCATAACCTAAATTTTTCGGCATGCAACTGTCCCAGTTTCCACATTGTCTTTTCTAGCATATGTGTATCTGGTACTCTTTACCTAGCACGGCGCCCACGATCTCCATCGCGGGCGTCGTGGGTAAAGAAATCGTGGGGATCGCGGGCATCGCGGTCAGTACATTAACGGCCGCGACGCGATGCCCGCGATCCCCACGATTTCCCATAGGGTTCAATGTTAAATTTAGTGCTGCCCGCGATTTTAGATTCAATGGCCGCGATTTGGCCATAGGAATCAATGTTAAATGGGCCACAGAGCCCAAATAGGCACAATTAACACTTAAATGTCCCCCCAAATTTGTAACGCCACCCCACGATCCACGCCAACCCGAAGCGTGGCGAGCGCAGCGAGCCCGCGAGGGGCGGCGGTACGCGTCCTCCGACCTTTTCATACCCCCACTATCCACGTCGGCGTGGAGTTGAGAATAGAATAGTGTGGCGAGCGCAGCGAGCCACCGAGCCCGAAGCGTTGCGAGCGCACGCGGATACCTGTGAAGCCCGCGTAGGGCCACGTTTACCTGTGAAGGTATCCGCGTCCCCTCGCGGGGCTCGCCACGCTTCGGGCTCGGTGGCTCGCTGCGCTCGCCACACTATTCTATTCTCAACTCCACGCCGATGTGGATAGTGGGGGTATGAAAAGGTCGGAGGACGCGTACCGCCGCCCCTCGCGGGCTCGCTGCGCTCGCCACGCTTCGGGTTGGCGTGGATCGTGGGGTGGCGTTACAAATTTGGGGGCACATTTAAGTGTTAATTGTGCCTATTTGGGCTCTGTGGCCCATTTAACATTAATTCCTATGGCCAAATCGCGGCCATTGAAGCATTGAATGTAAAATCGCGGCCAGCACTAAATTTAACATTGAACCCTATGGGAAATCGTGGGGATCGCGGGCATCGCGTCGCGGCCGTTAATGTACTGCCCGCGATGCCCGCGATCCCCACGATGGGCGCCGTGCTAGGTAAAGAGTACCGTGTATCTTACTTTATGTGAGTGGGATATTTGATACTCCTCCCCCCCCCCCCCCGATCCCCAATAGCCACAGTGAGGGGCACCCAAATCTATGTTTGCTTACCCCCCCCCCCCCCCAAAAAAGAAATAGGCTCAGGTTGGCCCTCAACTCAGGGTATATGCCATGTGGGGGAGAAGAGTCTGTATGTGCCATGCTGGGGGGGGGGGGAGGGGAGACTATTGCATTGGGACTCAAAAGGTCAGGTAGGACCCCAAGTTTTATAAGCGACGGGTCCCAGGGACCCACTATGTTTTTGGGTTTTCGTGATCACTGCCTGCACAATGCTTGCCACTTTAGCACACCGCATACGTTTTTAACTAGATGCGATCTAGTTCAAAATGTATGGAGCACATCGCTACGTGTATGGGCACCTTTCAGTGAATTTCTGTTCCATCCGGGTTGTATAATTATTGTGGTATTAATAATTTTTGGCTCATTCCATTTGAATTTTGGCTCGTTCCGTGTGGTGTAATGTGAGTATGGGTCATTTTGTGGGGTGTAGTGCAATTGAGCACATCCCCTTTGATTAACCACACCCCTTTTTGGTTGACTACGCCCCTTTTCTGGAGGGGCATGATTTCTACCTTTATTTTTCCATACCCCCACTTTAAAATTTCCACTTCGAGCACTGGTGTGCGCTATATAAGAAACTTAATAAATAAATAACAAGCACTTACATTGTTTAATTCCAAATCCTATACTAATATTTTCTCCGAATCATTCTTAAATTTGTCATAGTCAAACAGATTCCGGAGCCCCTAGGCAGCTGCCTGAGGATGATTAATGATACAGCTATCTCTGCATGCACCATAAAGCAGAATCGGGCTGTTGTGGGGAAGACAGGACTCACTCCTACACCAAACCTCAACATTGGAGCTCTTAAAAGTGGGACTTGGCTTAGGCCAAACTACTATAAATGGGGCCCTCATCTTATGGATGACAGCTGTCCTCCTAATCAGTCGTATGCTTCTATATTATCTAGGTGTGTGTTTTTGCTGTACATGGGGCCCTTACATATACATACTACCTTCTGTGATATATATATAGATAAATTATATACTGGTACATATGAGGCATTAAATAACTTCTTGCTGCCTATTTCTATGAACTAATTCACTGCAAAGAAATTTTTTATGGTAAAATAAGCTGGGTAAGCAGAAGCCAAGGTGTCACAACACAATGCTAGTCAGGGCATGCTGAGTCTGACATATATATATGATCGTCCAATAGGATGGTTTCGCCAGTAAGGAGTCAGTGATGGGTTACCACTATCATATGTATGTCACATTTCTCTGAAGTAGTGTAGTCCAACATGGCATGCTGTCAGCAGAGCACTGAAGGCAGACTCTTGGGAGAAGAGACAGTTTGGGCTCTAGCGCACGATACACATGACACAAGACGCCTGCGCCACTAGGGGGGTCTAGCTGCTAACTCTTCGGGGCCATATTTGCTGCGGGAATTCTCCCGTCGATCTGTTTACACGAAGGGTTCCTTGCCAGAAATAAGCATGGCGCCCGCAGAAGAACGCGCTGCTGGCGTCACGTGAGGAGGGGGAGACGTCAGGTGGGCGGAGGCTGGAGAGAGTCGCAGGAAGGAGCTGTCACTGCAACCGGTGAGTGTGACACATACATGTTGTGTATATGTTTACATGTGTCGTGTGTCCATATACATGTATGTTTTACAGCTACAGGCTGAGGTTCCATTACTGTGTATACACATCCCATATATGTATATCCACACACCCCCCACCACTGTGTTACCTCCCTGCTTCTGTGGCTGAGGTTCCATCACTGTATATACATTTTCTATATACCATATATGCATATAAACCCCCACCACCTCTGTATTACCTCCCTGCCTTTGTGGCTGGTCTCCCAACACTGTATACACATATCCCATATACATTATGTATACACACACACACACACACACACACACACCCCAACCTCTGTATTACCTCCCTGCTTCTGTGGCTGAGGTTCCCTCACTGTATATACATTATCCATTTATGCATATACACCCCCAACCCCTGTATTACCTCCCTGCTTTTGTGGCTGTCTCCCATCACTGTATACACACACATCCCATATATGTATATGTACACCCCCCCCCCCCCCAACCTTTGTATATCCTCCCTGCTTCTGTGGCTGAGGTCTCATCACTGTATATACACACCCCATATACTATATATGCATATACACTCCCCCACAACCACTGTATTACCTCCCTGCTTTTGTGGCTGGTCTCCCAACACTGTATACACATATCCCATATACAGTATGTATATACACACACACACCCCCCAACCTCTGTATTACCTCCCTGCTTCTGTGGCTGAGGTTCCATCACTGTATATACATTTTCTATATACCATATATGCATATAAACCCCCCACCACCTCTGTATTACCTCCCTGATTTTGTGGCTGGTCTCCCAACAATGTATACACATATCCCATATACAGTATGTATATACACACACACACACCCCCCAACCTCTGTATTACCTCCCTGCTTCTGTGGCTGAGGTTCCCTCACTGTGTATACACACACCCCATATACCATATATGTATATACCCCCCACCTCTGGCTGAGGTTCCGTCACTGTATATATATTATCCATATATGCATATACACCCCCAACCCCTGTATTACCTCCCTGCTTTTGTGGCGGTCTCCCATCACTGTATACACACACATCCCATATATGTATATGTACACCCCCCCCCCCCAACCTTTGTATATCCTTCCTGCTTCTGTGGCTGAGGTCCCATCACTGTATATACAATTTCTATATACCATATATGCATATACACCCCCCATACACAGTGATGGGACCTCAGCCACAGAGCAGGGAGGTAATACAGAGGTTGGGGGTGTGTGTACATATATTGTATATGGGATGTGTGTGTACACAGTGATGGGAGATCAACCACTGAGCAGGGAGGTAATACAGAGGTGTATATACATATATTGTATATGGAATATGTACAGTATATACAGTGATGGAACCTCAGCCACAGAAGCAGGGAGGTAGGTACTTATGTAGTATCTGGGCTGCCGATTTTTTGATTGTATGCCTTAAGTTAAGGCATACAATCAGATGCGATGCGATACGATATCGCATCGCATCGCATACGATGTGATGCGATGCGATGACCCGATTTTTCCATAGGATTCAATGTTAAAATGGACTGAGTCCATTTTAACATGGAATTCAATGGGAAAAAGGGGTCCTTTTCATACCCCTACTATCCAAGTGGGCATGGAGTTGGATATAAACCTGTGGCGAGCGTAGCGAGCCACCGAGCCCGAAGCGTGGCGAGCGGACGGTATTCTGTGTCCCCTCGCGGGGCTCGCTACGCTCGCCACGCTTCGGGCTCGGTGGCTCGCTACGCTCGCCACAGGTTTATATCCAACTCCATGCCCACTTGGATAGTAGGGGTATGAAAAGGACCTCTTTTCCCATTGAATTCCATGTTAAAATGGACTCAGTCCATTTTAACATTGAATCCTATGGAAAAATCGGGTCCATCGCATCGCATCGCATCGCATGCGATATGGTCGGGTGCGATGCGATGCGATGGACCCGATTTCAAAATCGGCAGCCCAGTTACTACATAAGTACCGGGAGGTAATATAGAGGTTGGGTGTGTGTGTGTGTGTATATACATATATGGGATATGTGTATACAGTGATGGGAGATCAGCCACAGAGCAGGGAGGTAACACAGAGTTGGGGGTTGTATATGCATATATGGTATATGTAAAATGTATATACAGTGACGGAACCTCAGCCACAGAAGTAATACAGAGGTTGGGGGGTGTATATACATATATGGGATATGTGTATACAGTGAAGGGAGACCAGACCCAAAAGCAGGGAGGTAATAAAGAATTTAGGAGGGGTGCACGTATACATATACATTTTTTATAGCCATTTTCATCGGTGAGTTGCCTCTCCAATTCCCTTACATATTGATCATGGGGGCATAAAACAACATTACCGCTTTTATCAGACTGTTTTATGTTTTTAAAAATTATTATTTTGTATTCATTTTTATTGCCGATAGCGGCCTTGTCAGAGACGGTGAAATGAGTCACGTTATCTATAAACAGATGGAGCCCTCCTCATCTAGCTCTTTAATAGGATTAAGTGAGTAATAGGATTACACTGCTAATCCCCTACTGTATTGTTCTGTGTATTGTATTGCTGAGAACAATAGGATAGCCATGGCGAGCCACGACCTAAGGAAGATATCTGAGAGGGGCTCCACCTGTATGTCTCTATGTTACCTGGTGACAGATACTTACCTGGGATTTATCACTCACTGTTAATCTTGTCTTATTCCAGTGTTCTATATTAGTAGTTGCTGTGTTATTGACCCTCTACCCTTCTGTCCAGAGCTGCTGATCTCTGCCAGGATGAGCAACAGCCATCCCCTACGACCATACACCGCCATCGGGGAGATCGATCACGTGCACATCCTGTCTGAGAACGTGGGCGCGCTGATTAACGGCGAGGAGTACAGCGATGTCACCTTTATTGTGGATAAGATGCGCTTTCCGGCTCACAGGGTTATCCTCGCCGCCCGATGCCAGTACTTCAGGTAGGATTGTTCATGTTGCCTGCGGTATAGGAGCCCTGATAATACCTGTGAGGGGGTTCCCTACGTGGATTTCATTATTTTTTTCCTGAATGAGTCTCATTAATTTGCTGTATAGAACACGTAAGTGAAGGGCCAGCTCCAGACATCCTCTATCACAGCGTGTGGTTTCTCAACCGCCTGTGGTAGAAGGCAGGTGCTGCGCCCTCACATTGGGGGTTAGATTGGTTCACTCTTTCTGACAAATTCATTCTTAGATGGACAAAACCATGCTGCACTGCAGGTGGGGCAGATGTAAAATGTGCAGAGAGAATTAGATTTGAGTTATTTTGTTTCTGTGCAGGGTAAATACTGGCTGCTTTATTTTTTACACTGCAATATAGATATCACTTTGAAGTAAAACCCCACCCACATCTAATTCTCTCTGCACATGTTACATCTGCCCCACCTGCAGTGCACATGGTTTTGTCCATCTAAGAAGGATTTTGTCAGAAAGAGTGAACTAGAATAAGGCCCTTAATGCCCAGAAACTGGAGCAGGGGAAGAATAAGAGTGTCAGGTGGTTTATGTAATGGTGATGTCATCAGCACTACCACAGCCGGCACCGATATTACCCTCCATGGACTGTTATATCCAGTTCTATGCAGATGATGTCATATGTATATATATATATATATATATATCTCCTCCTGACCGGTGTATTGTCCTGTGCAGAGTTATATAGGGGTATTTATACATGCGGTTATATGAGTGTATATGACTCCCGGCCTGTGTGTTGTCCTGTGCAGAGCCCTGTTATATAGGGGTATATACAGTATATAGCTCCTGACCTGTGTGTTGTCCTGCGCAGAGCCCTGCTATACGGCGGTATGAAGGAGTCTCAGCCAGAGGCAGAGATTGTCCTGCAGGACACCACACCCGAGGCTTTCTCTATGCTGATGAAGTACATCTACACCGGCCGAGCCAGCTTGAGGGACGAGCGGGAGGAGGTTCTGTTAGACTTCCTGAGCCTGGCGCACAAGTACGGATTCCCAGAGCTGGAAGACTCCACGTCCGAGTATCTGTGCACTATCCTAAAGACTCAGAACGTGTGTATGATCTATGACGTGGCCAGCCTGTACTCGCTCTCCAAGCTCTGCGCTACCTGCTGCACATACATGGATAGGAACGCACAGGACGTGCTCTCCAGTGATGGCTACTTGTCGCTGTCCAAGGTACTGTCTGGGCCAGCTGTATACACCTCTATACACCTCTGTATATGAATGACCGATCTGGCATAATACTGCAGCATTAGGACACATTAGTTCTATCTCCGGCCAGAGAATCAGTCATTTATAAAGTCACAGAACAAACAATTGCTTAATATACTATGTGGTTTTTTAGTAAAAATCTGTTAAATAAGTAACATTAATATCACACATTGTAACAACTAGGGTGGCCAATCCTGGGATCGGCGGGATCCCTGGATTTGGCCCCAAAAAGTCAGGGATTTGGGGATTTGCCTATAGGGATGCCAATCCCGGGATTGAGCATTTTTCAATCCCGGGATTGAAAAAATGCCCCGGGATTGGCATCCCTAGTAACAACGCAGACTTTCCCCACATGGTTACACTGCACAAGCTGCGCCGTTCCTTATAGTATCATACATTAACACGCTGTGATTTATAATCTGTGGTTCTTTTCTTATAATTCAGTTTCAAATGATCTGTGCCGGTCAGCTCGTAGCTTTGTATGGCCGATATAAGATAATTGTTCTGTGTAATGTATAGAACGATGTAATTCTGTATCTCTAGGCTTGCATTTGGCTTGATTACCTGCTCACAGGAACATTACGTGGCCCTGAGTGGGAATTTTAGGTCATAGTTACTGTGACAACCTGACAAGTACTGAAGTCACGTCTATTTTTTTTTGTTGGCTGCCTTACTTGTCCATTATAAATACCAGAGGCCATTGTGGAGGGAGCCGTTGGTTTTCTGCAAGGGCAGAGCCATTGTCTTGGTATCCTCCCTACTGACAGTCTTAAGGGGAATACACATGTAGTGATCTGTGCTAAGCAATTTTGCTGGTGTCAAGATCTCCCAAGGAGAGCACATACACACACAGAGATTTTTGCTAAGCAATTTTGCTTAAGCAAAAAAAAGTCCAGGTAGTTGTTTAGAATGAGAGATTGCGATCAGTATCTCTCATTCTGTACACACAGAGATTTGCAGTCATTTGCTAAGTAATCTGACTAGATTTTGACTGCAGGCACTGATTTAGTTAGCAAGAGATATTTAATCTCTCGGAGCATACACACGGAGAGACCTGTGCTTACTTTCTAAGCAATCTAGTCAGATTGCTTAGAAAATAGCACAAATTTGCTTCGTGTGTACACCCCTTTAGATGGGGGTATTCAATCCCGGAATGCGACTCTCGGAACGTCCCGACATTCAGAATTCCCCGGCTGCTTCCGACGGCTTCCGACAGTACATCGACATCAGTATTCAATATACCAACTGTCGAAAGTCCACAAATTGTAGGAAACGGCCGCAGATTGCCAGAAAGCTGCCGATAATTCAACAATGTGTTGCCCTTTCCTACAAAACAGACCCAACTTTAAAAAAAAAGTCAGATCTGAAAGCCTTCAATGCTTTAGGTCACGGCAGAATTGAATAGGTGAGTGTCGATATTTCCCTTCGGTAAATATTGGCAGATTGGATACCCCTCTTAAGGTGCCCATACACTAGTGTGATTTGGGCACTTTATCTGTTCCCGACTGATCGGGCTGAGATTTAGAAGGAAAAGTATCAAATCGCATGTGTTTCAGCTCCGATCCAGTGGGCGGTCCAGTGCCCATTGGATCGGAGCCGGAGATTACGATGCCTGCACTATAGATTTATTGAGTCCCACCGGCATTGCTGGGATCACATACGATGCATTACAAAGGACCACCACCGGGAAGTTGCCGGGGGGGGGTTGTTTCAAGGGGAGTCGTATGCGACTTGTTGCACTAGTGTATGGGCACCTTTATGTGTGATAAACCTCTAGGAATATGGGGATAATCCCAGTGGCAGGAGGAAGGTCTGGTGCAGATGGGGCATCACATTGGCAGTCATTTCAGTTTGGGCAGGATCCGCACTCTACTGAATATAATTGGTTCCGTCTGCAGGGCGCTCTCCTGGCGATTGTGCGCAGAGATTCGTTTGCCGCCCCAGAGAAGGACGTCTTCCAGTCTCTAATCCGCTGGTGCAGACAAAACCCGAAAGAGAACCACAGCGAGATCATGGCCGCTGTGCGCCTTCCGCTCATGAGCCTCACGGAGCTCCTGAATGTGGTGAGACCGTCTACACTACTCACCCCGGACTCCATATTGGATGCTATTAAAGTGCGCTCAGAGAGCCGCGACATGGACCTCAACTACCGCGGGATGCTAAGTAAGATGTATTCCGTATGTACTGATGGTAAATGCACGATGTGAGAACTATACTCTCCTACAGATCCTTACACTGCATTGTTCTGCATTCTATACATGGATGTTACCAGGTGACTCCTGAATCATAGCTAGTTACATGGTCGGCCGTTATCATGTTGATATTCATAATGTCGATACTAGAATGTTGACATAAGAAGCCCGGCACTAGGGGCCTTATTCTAGTTCACTCTTTCTGACAAAATCCTTCTTTGCTGGACAAAACCATGTGCACTGCAGGTGGGGTAGATGTTACTTGTGCAGAGAGAGTTAGATTTGGGTGGGGTTTGACTTCAAAGTGAGATCTATATTGCAGTGTAAAAATAAAGCAGCCAGTATTTACCCTGCACAGAAACAAAATAACTCACCCAAATCTAATTCTCTCTGCACAAGTAACATCTGCCCCACCTGCAGTGCACATGGTTTTGTCCATCTAAGAAGGATTTTGTCAGAAAGAGTGAACTAGAATAAGGCCCTAGGTCATTATGTTCAGAATGTCAACTACTGAAATGACAACTTTCTAAGGATGCCATTGGTTAGGGTTAGGTGCTGCCAGCAGGGTTAAAGGTAGGTTGCCAGGGTGTGCTAGGGGAGTGGATACCCTATTTACTGAATACTGGCGGCCAAATGACCACTATTATCCAGGAAAAGACATTCTACCATGGTGACACGTTATCTGTGTCAACATGATTAATGTTGACATGGTCACTGTCGAGCTAACATACTCCACCCTCCTCAACATTGAAAACAGGACCAATGTTATGTAGACTTATGGTGTGTACACATGGTGCGATAGCCTTGCGATCCAATCCCAATTCAATCGGGATCGAACCGCACGGCAAGCCAAAATGCATGCATTCAATGTGGACTATATAGTACAGATCTGTACTATATAGTCTTTGCTGCACTGTCTGTTTGGCTGCGCATCGATTCCATATCAAAAGGTTAAAAACATGTTAGATCTCCATTCGATGTCTATGCGACCCAGATTCGATATTGATTATATAGTGAAAATCGAATGTGAAATTGTACAGTCTGTACACGGCATTAAAGTCCATTCACGCTCAGCGATTTTTGTCCTTCTGAGCGATTTTCCCATGGGTGGACGACTTTCCCTAGCAGGACGCTAGGGAAAGCCGTCCACCCTGTCACTCATCTGATGGTAATACCAGCAAATGATTGGTGCTGCCGGCGCTGATGCTCATTGCCCGTACACACTGGACAGATTTTGAGCTGAAAGCAGCTCAGACGAGAAAACTGGGTGGCTGTCAGCTCACCCAGTGTGTACTGGCCTTTACAGGGAAGATTATACCTAGAATCACTGGTGGCACTGGATACAGACAGGATCGCCCAAACTGTACAACACCTAACTATAGGAGGCATTCTGCATGTCCCTGGGTTATGGGGGAATAGAGGTCACCTTCCGACCTCACTACACACTTGGGGTGGATAATTATTGGGCATTGCGCTGACTTTGCCCGATATCACTGCTCATGTACAGATGTCTCACTTTATCCCTGGCGGTCTGTTGTGCAGTATATTTTGTGGACATGTCATGCACCACATGTACCAAATGGCCGGTGTGTTCTGTAAGAAGCCAATTCTGTACCATCCAATAGCCGTGGCGGAAACCATTCTTGGTACACTGCTAGGAAGCAGGGAGAAATAGCAAATTAATTTATTTAACTGTACGAAGTCTACATAACGCTTGGTGACTGGAACCGGGCCCTGTATGATGTGTATCATGCTTGACAAGCAGCAAGGAGCTGGCCAGAGACAGGTTTCCATCAGGATATTTCTTCATGGCCATCGTAGCAGGCAGACACAATACTATGATGTGGGAAGGTTGGGAACAATCAGGAGGAACCAGACCTTCCCTATTACACCCCTTTGTCTGAAGTCATTGCATTGTTCTCCTAATCTGCATATGTCTTGATGTGTGTTCCTTTCTGCCAGTTCCGGAGGAGAACATCGCTACCATGAAGTACGGGGCCCAGGTAGTGAAAGGAGAGCTGAAATCGGCCCTTCTGGATGGCGACACGCAGAACTATGACTTAGACCACGGTTTTTCCCGACACCCAATTGAAGATGACTTTCGCTCCGGTTTAGAAATCAAGCTGGGCCAGCCCTCCATTATTAACCACATCCGCCTTCTCCTGTGGGATCGGGATAGCCGGTGAGAATCACTGACATAATCGCTGTTCCGCACTTACATGTGTATCTTGTGAGCAGACGATACAGCATACGTATGGTCATCACTACTGGGCCCAGCATGTACACTGTCCTCTCAGTGTCATGTGATGGTGTTTTATTTAGATTTATTAATGACGCTATACAACCTTCAGTCCCATTACACTAATATGGTGACAGATTGATGAAATAGTCCAAGGTGGTGGACGTCAGGCTGATGAAGTGGCCACAGGCTGGGGACTGAGGCTTTGCAGGGTCAGGGAGACTTCCTATGACTAAAGACTAAATCCGTGTGTGATTATTATCCCCAGGTCTTATTCCTACTACATTGAAGTATCTATGGATGAACTGGACTGGATAAGAGTCATTGATCACTCGCAATATTACTGTCGGTCCTGGCAGAAGCTGTATTTCCCTGCTCGTGTGTGCCGGTAAGTGATCTATAGCAACACATAGGCTGATCATTATAAACCATTTTCCTGCGTGCCGTCCTACCTCGACCCCACAGGAGGGATTCGGTATGAAATCCCTATGGTCATAATACTGACAAGGACAAAATCCCGACATTTAAAATACAGACAAGGACAAAATCCCGACATTTAAAATCCCAACAAGGTCAAAATACCGACATATAGAATGTACAGGTGAAACAGTCAACATGACTTTTGGTCGACCGGTCGCAAGGTCGACAAGGGTTTTTTCACTGTTTTTTGACCCGAATGTCGACACAGTCGACAAGGACACAGTTGGAGGTGAACCGCAGGCACACTATTTTATTCTCCCACCACGCCCTAGTGGATGGTAGGGCATGAAATACCGCCTGTCGGCACATGGGTCAAAAAACTGTGAAAAAACCCATGTCGACGTCGCGCCTGTCAACCCAAAGTCATGTTGACAGTTTCACCTGTACATTCTATATGTCGGTATTTTGAACTTGTCGGGATTTTGTCCTTGTCGGGATTTTGTCCTTGTCGGGATTTTGTCCTTGTCGGGATTTTGTCCTTGTCGGGATTTTGTCCTTGTCGGGATTTTGTCCTTGTCGGTATTATGACCCATTCGGGATTTTGACCCTGTAGGGATTTTGACTGCATCCCCACAGGAGATATGACCTGTATAGCCTCACACTGTGTGATGAGATTTATGGAAGTGGCCGGCTCTGTCTTCTGTAACCTGCAGCCTTTTTTTGATTTAAGGGTTGATTATTGTACTGTGTAACGGGCAGGGTCACCAATGGTCACATAGAATCACTCTATTGGTGATTGGTATTATATGGATTTATTTGATCCTTTACAAATCTCATCTCTTTTTGGAAACCATCCTCTTCAGCTTAGCGGGTGATCACAGCTTATCAGATGCGCTCTCGTCATTTCACGTAACTCTACCCTGAGCTGTCTACTCTCGCTGGCGGGGTGACGTGTTGGGTTATCTGCCTATTCTTTGCAGTGTTACAGAGGGTATCATTATCTTTTCCCTACAAAGAACATGTTGACGCTTCTCTTAACACTCCTAACTGGTGTCTTCACGCTGTGACCTTCGCCCCTTTTTGCCATAGGAAATGTTAATTGCGTCTATTATTTGGTCGTGTTACTTAATGCAGTTTTCACATGTGTCGAACTGATTCATTGCAGTGAGTTCCCCTTGTTGTAAGCTGTCAGACCAAATTTTCATGCAGCATTTACTAGTACAAATGCAGTACAGAGTTAATCCACTTGGTGGCACTGTTGTCTGTCATTTATCGTCTTATCATTGACTTTCATTTTGGGGAACTATTTAAGAAATGTTGCGTGCATGCAACACTGATTTTTCCCTGAAATAATGGGTTTCCATCCCAGAAATTGTCTAGAAATGTGACCGGATGTAGAAATGGGATTTAAACCGTTTTATGGCCCTTTTTTTTTTCCCATGTGTTCATAATGCTGATTTATATCCTATTTAGTTGTATATGTGTGACTGGATACATAATAATTCATTATTACAGAAAAACCTTAAATGTAGATTGTTTTTCAGTCTTGTCGGACACGAGAAATAATGCGAGTTTTTCCTGTCTGGATATCCAATGCAGTGTTAATATTATTGAAATTGCCTTGTAGATTCTAACATCATTCAGTTAGGAAAATAATGATTATATAGATATTATTATTGTTGTTGTTGTTGTTATTATGATGCTCTAGGGATAAGTGGGTAGTGTACAATTTCATAATACACAATTTAAGATTAACTCAAAGCATGATTTGAAACTCAAACTGAAACTTTAATAATCCTTTCTGCGAATGGTTGTCCACGTCTTGTGGTTTACCGTCTCTCTTTTTCTAAGTATACTGATACTTGATTCCTGGGGGCACCTCCAACAATACATTATCGTTATATTTATAACTATACTGTCTTTCAAGTTGGTTTCGTCACTACTGATCATTACCTCCAAAAATATATTTTTGTCCTGTGCAGGATATCTCCCCCCATTGTCGACTTTAATAGTACAGGAGAAACTCAGTGTGTTACTGTATATTACGGGAGGAGCTGCTGAGGTGTTACTGTATATTACGGGAGGAGCTGGCGGGGTGTTACTGTATATTACAGGAGGAGCTGGCGGGGTGTTACTGTATATTACGGGAGGAGCTGCTGAGGTGTTACTGTATATTACGGGAGGAGCTGGCGGGGTGTTACTGTATATTACAGGAGGAGCTGGCAGGGTGTTACTGTATATTACAGGAGGAGCTGGTGGGGTGTTACTGTATATTACAGGAGGAGCTGGCGGGGTGTTACTGTATGTTACAGGAGGAGCTAGTGGGGTGTTACTGTATGTTACAGGAGGAGCTGGCGGGGTGTTACTGTATATTACAGGAGGAGCTGGCGGGGTGTTACTGTATGTTACGGAAGGAGCTTGTGGGGTGTTACTGTATATTACAGGAGGAGCTGGCGGGGTGTTACTGTATGTTACAGGAGGAGCTGGCGGGGTGTTACTGTATGTTACAGGAGGAGCTGGCGGGGTGTTACTGTATGTTACAGGAGGAGCTGGCGGGGTGTTACAGTATGTTACAGGAGGAGCTGGCGGGGTGTTACTGTATATTACAGGAGGAGCTGCTGAGGTGTTACTGTATGTTACAGGAGGAGCTGGCGGGGTGTTACTGTATGTTACAGGAGGAGCTGGCGGGTGTTACTGTATATTACAGGAGGAGCTGGCGGGTGTTACTGTATATTACAGGAGAAACTCAGTGTGTTACTGTATATTACAAGAGGAGCTAGCGGGGTGTTACTGTATATTACAGGAGGAGCTGGCGGGGTGTTACTGTATATTACAGGAGGAGCTGGCGGGTGTTACTGTATATTACAGGAGGAGCTGGCGGGGTGTTACTGTATATTACGGGAGGAGCTGGCGGGGTGTTACTGTATATTACTGGAGGAGCTTGCACAGTGTTACTGTATATTACAGGAGGAGCTGACAGGGTGTTACTGTATATTACAGGAGGAGCTGGTACGGTGTTACTGTATATTACAGGAGGAGCTGGGGAGGTGTTACTCTATATTACAGGAGGAGCTGGCATGGTATTACTGTATATTACAGGAGGAGCTGGCGGGGTGTTACTGTATATTACGGGAGGAGCTGGCGGGGTGTTACTGTATATTACGGGAGGAGCTGGCACAGTGTTACTGTATATTACAGGAGGAGCTGACGGGGTTTTACTGTATATTACAGGAGGAGCTGACGGGGTGTTACTGTATTTTACAGGAGGAGCTGGCGGGGTGTTACTGTATGTTACAGGAGGAGCTTGTGGGGTGTTACAGTATATTACAGGAGGAGCTGGCGGGGTGTTACTGTATGTTACAGGAGGAGCTGGCGGGGTGTTACTGTATGTTACAGGAGGAGCTGGTGGGGTGTTTCTGTATGTTACAGGAGGAGCTGGTGGGGTGTTTCTGTATGTTACAGGAGGAGCTGGCGGGGTGTTACAGTATGTTACAGGAGGAGCTGGCGGGGTGTTACTGTATATTACAGGAGGAGCTGCTGAGGTGTTACTGTATGTTACAGGAGGAGCTGGCGGGGTGTTACTGTATATTACAGGAGGAGCTGGCGGGTGTTACTGTATATTACAGGAGAAACTCAGTGTGTTACTGTATATTTCAGGAGGAGCTGGCGGGGTGTTACTGTATATTACAGGAGGAGCTGGCGGGGTGTTACTGTATATTACAGGAGGAGCTGGCGGGTGTTACTGTATATTACAGGAGGAGCTGGCGGGGTGTTACTGTATATTACGGGAGGAGCTGGCGGGGTGTTACTGTATATTACGGGAGGAGCTTGCACAGTGTTACTGTATATTACAGGAGGAGCTTGCACAGTGTTACTGTATATTACAGGAGGAGCTGACGGGGTGTTACTGTATATTACAGGAGGAGCTGACGGGGTGTTACTGTATATTACAGGAGGAGCTGACGGGGTGTTACTGTATATTACAGGAGGAGCTGACGGGGTGTTACTGTATATTACAGGAGGAGCTGGCCCGGTGTTACTGTATATTACAGGAGGAGCTGACTGGGTGTTTCTGTATATTACAGGAGAAGCTGGCACGGTGTTACTGTATATTACAGGAGAAGCTGGCACGGTGTTACTGTATATTACAGGAGAAGCTGGCACGGTGTTACTGTATATTACAGGAGGAGCTGACGGGGTGTTACTGTATATTACAGGAGGAGCTGGCGGGGTGTTACTGTATATTACAGGATGAGCTTTCAGGGTGTTACTGTATATTACAGGAGGACCTGGCGGAGTGTTACTGTACATTACAGGAGGAGCTGGCGGAGTGTTACTGTATATTACAGGAGGAGCTGGCGGAGTGTTACTGTATATTACAGGAGGAGCTGGCGGGTGTTACTGTATATTACAGGAGAAGCTGGCGGGTGTTACTGTATATTACAGGAGGAGCTGGCGGAGTGTTACTGTATATTACAGGAGGAGCTGGCGGAGTGTTACTGTATATTACAGGAGGAGCTGGCGGAGTGTTACTGTATATTACAGGAGGTGCTGACAGGGTGTTACTGTATATTACAGGAGGAGCTGGCGGAGTGTTACTGTATATTACAGGAGGAGCTGGCGGAGTGTTACTGTATATTACAGGAGGAGCTGCCGGGGTGTAACTGTATATTACAGGAGGAGCTAGCATGTGTTACTGTATATTACAGGAGGAACTGGCGGGTTTTACTGTATATTACAGGAGGAGCTGGCGGTGTTACTGTATATTACAGGAGGAGCTGGCGGGGTGTTACTGTATATTACAGGAGGAGCTGGCGGGGTGTTACTGTATATTACAGGAGAAGCTGGCGGGGTGTTACTGTATGTTACAGGAGGAGCTGACGGGGTGTTACTGTATATTACAGGAGGAGCTGGTGGGGTGTTACTGTATATTACAGGAGGAGCTGGCGGGTTTTACTGTATATTACAGGAAGAGCAGGCGGGGTGTTATATTATGCTGTGCACTCTACCTGCTATAACTGGCATTGCCTTTGCCACTGATACACCACTCCCGGGCACATCTATGACCAGCGTGCACTGGCTTACCCTACAGCTGCTATACATTGGCGTTCTGCAGGTCCTGGGCTACTCCAGTAATATAACGACTACATCTGAGCGGTCTGTGCAGTTAGATTTCCGTCTCGCAGTGAGGGAGCAGAACAAGCAGGAGGAGATTTTAAATCGCTGCCTATTTCCCTGTAACATCTTCCTTATTGCTCCCTTTACCGCTCCCCCGGGAGTTCCGAGGCAAACGCAGGAAGATCAGCAAGCACTTTTGAAAAACTCTGAATAAATTACTGCCATAAATTTTTATTTTTTCCCTACTCATGGTTTGGGAACTTAATTCTGCCTGGGGCGGGTTTATTACCAATGTTTTCTTGGCATGGCGAAGTTCAATTAATTCCGTGTGACAAGCTGTAGGCATTTCCCTTTTATTTCTGTCCAATTCTTGCAGCACGCGGAAAGGAGAGGACAATTTGTTTTGTGTTTTTTGCCGCTGGCTCCTGGGATCTCATTAAGGCCAATGCAAAGATGCTCCAGGATCTCTTTATTTTACACCTTCTTGGTTTTTTTTCTGCTGACTTGAGGTTTATTTGCTTTGTCACATTAAAGGGACGAGTAACACGCCCAGCACATCCTATAGTGTTCACGCTGGATATAAGCAGCTGTCCACCAATAAAGCACTGGTGCAATTTAAGTCGCTGGCCCGAAAAGTCTTCCCCAATTCCCTGTGCTTAACTAAGCCTGGGAAAAGTCCCTCAGGCCTTGGACAAATGGATGAGCCCCAGAGTGAGAGAGGAACACTTCACGTTGGGTGGATTTGGGGTAATTTGACCGACCGTGTCGGTGTAGATCGTGTTTGGCAGGAGGTTTTGTGGCTAAATTTTCTCCTCCCCCGCCGTCACCACCGGTCCCCCTCACCGCCCGACCCCCCCCGAACTGGGCAGCATCTCCCTGAAGCGGTGACAGGCAGGGAGACGCTGCCCAGCCGCCGTGATACTGGGATGCGTGTGAAAAGTTGGGGAGAATCCCTGTTTTGGGGTAAAAATGACCTCTTTCAGAACCCCTTGGCCATCCCAGTTAATGACTAATTAGGCACTTTGAATTTTTAATTAGCCAATAATGGGTTGTTTGATTTCGGCTGAAAAATTGGAAAGTAATAGAAATGGGGGTACAAGCTATGGACCGGTATATTGGGGTTGCTATGGATCATTCTAGCACCCGCTGTCTTTGAAAACCCATGCAGTTCCTCTTCCCTGCCTGGGGTGTCGCTGTCTGCTGTGGCGCTTCTAGCACAGTGTGGTCTGTATATCAGCATTGATATGCAAACCAGACCTGTGCTAGAAACACCACAGCAGACAGTGACACCCCAGGCAGGGAACAGGAACTGCATGGGTTTTCAAAGATAGTGGGTGCTAGAATGATCACTAGGTTGTATATGAGTGGGCCAAGTGTTTTTACATTTGCAGGTAGGAGTAATCGGTGGTTTTTGAAAGTGCCTTTTTAATTGATCCAAATATATACTTATACCTGCTTTCATGTACCCCACATTTTATGAGAGCATTTATTTTATACAAAAAGCTTGCTTATTATCTTAAGCATATTGCAGCCATGTAACACATTTAAAGTCCCCCAAATATTTTTATCATGCCCTCTAATGTACTTCTATCTTCTATACTATTATCCTATGTTACTTTGCCGTTTTTGGGGCTGATCTCCCCATTTCACCTGCACTTTTTACTGATGAACACATTGCAGGTCACACGTTTTTCTATTTTTAGGATAGGTTTAAAAATGGGAGTGCGCACACCCCTGATCAGCGGATTTTTTTTTCAGGTGATACGCTCAATAACTTTACCGGCATCGAAATATGAACTGCCCAGTCTTTGAAAAAATGGGGGCCATATACTTATATTACACAGTTCCCACCCTCTGCACCCCTTAATTTTGTTCCTCTCGACCTCTTTGTGTTCCTCCATTGAACAAAAGCTCCCACGAAGCACGACCTCTCCACCATGGGGTATATGCAGTGGGGGCGGTAAGCGACGACGAGGATTGTTGTTGTTTTTTTGCGAGATACAGCCATCCTTGCCGTATTCAATGTTATTTGCAAAAAATCCTCACCAGTGAGGATTCCCTTAAACAGCGAGGTTTGCCGCAAATGCAGCGAGCTTCGCTGTTTTAATGGGCACACTCACGGTTTCCACCTCCCCTCATATGGCGAGTAAAGGGGAGGCCGTTGAATACTCTACCGGCGAGCTATCGGCACTGCTTGCCGTATAGCTCTCTGTAAAGGGGCTCATTGCGCGCATTGAATATACACCCTAAGTATTCTTTATGTGTATTTATATTTTGTTATGTTACTGTACTATTTTGTGCCTTTACTCTTTGCTGAATGATTTACCCCTATGTAAAGCAGGACGGGGGCTGTGTTGCATCTGTTGGTAGTTCTGATGAAATGTCTGGCATATTTAACGTGATGTGGTGTTAGAAGGGGCGAGCTATAGGACAGCAGAGCCATATACGGGCTTATTGCAGGGATTTCACCCCTTGCTGCATCAGTGCATCCCTTGTGTATTGCACAGGTACCATTTATAGCCCACTGTTGGTAATTAGGCAGACAGCGAGCAATTTGTGTGATCACCTCCCCTGTCTCTCCTTTCCTGCAGCTCCTGGATTAAGAAGGCGGCTTTCACTCTGTACTAGAGTACGGCTTACTCCTAATTGTTTGTTAATGTATTCTGGTTCTGTATTGTATTCCCAGCGGACGGATTTATTACTAATCCGTCTGACCTCAGTGCTTGCCGGATGGGAGCGAAGCGGCTGCAGCCGTCTCTGTTCTTCTCTGTGAGAGTCTTACATTGCGGGTACAGCAACATGGAAGCTCTCCTGCTGCCATGGAACTAGAAGGACCAGCATTTCCATAGAAGTTATAGATTAATAATAGCAATGGTTCTGTAATTTGATGTAGCACCTGTAGAGGGCACAAACATCCATCAGCAAGGAGTAGTGTTCATTCTAGCACCCGCCATATTTGAAAACCCATGCAGTTTCTCTTCCCTGCCTGGGGTGTCGCTGTCTTCTGTAGTGCTTCTAGCACAGTGTGGTCTGTATATCAGCACTGATATGCAAACCAGACCTGTGCTAGAAACACCACAGCAGACAGCGACACCCCAGGCAGGGAAGAGGAACTACATGGGTTTTCAAAGATAGCGGGTGCTAGAATGAACACTAGCAAGGAGGGTGGGGTTGGGGGGGGGAGTTAAGGTTTGGGCACTACGGTTAGGCTGCTCCTGGTAACGGGGGAATCGCTGTGTCAGGTTCCGGCTCCCAGTAACGGGGGGATCGCTGTGTCAGGTTCCCTGCTCCTGGTAACGGGGGGGATCGCTGTGTCAGGTTCCCTGCTCCTGGTACCGGGGGAATCGCTGTGTCAGGTTCCCTGCTCCTGGTAATTGGGGAATCGCTGTGTCAGGTTCTGGCTCCTGGTAATGAGGGAATCACTGTGTCAGGTCCCCTGCTCCTGGTAACTGGGGAATCGCTGTGTCAGGTTCCCTGCTACTGGTAACGGGGGAATCGCTGTGTCAGGTTCCCTGCTCCTGGTAACGGGGGAATCGCTGTGTCAGGTTCCCTGCTCCTGGTAATTGGGGAATCGCTGTGTCAGGTTCTGGCTCCTGGTAATGAGGGAATCGCTGTGTCAGGTTCCGGCTGCTGGTAACTGGGGAATCGCTGTGTCAGGTTCTCTGCTCCTGGTAACTGGGGAATCGCTGTGTCAGGTTCCATGCTCCTGGTAACTGGGGAATCGCTGTGTCAGGTTCCGGCTGCTGGTAACGGGGGAATCGCCGTGTCAGGTTCCCGCTCCTGGTAACGGGGGAACTGCTGTGTCAGGTTCCCGCTCCTGGTAACGGGGGAACTGCTGTGTCAGGTTCCATGCTCCTGGTAACGGAGGAATCGCTGTGTCCGGTTCCATGCTCCTGGTAACGGGGGAATCGCTGTGTCGGGTTCCCTGCTCCTGGTAACGGGGGAATCGCTGTGTCAGGTTCCGGCTCCTGGTAACGGGGGAATCGCTGTGTCAGGTTCCCTGCTCCTGGTAATTGGGGAATCGCTGTGTCAGGTTCTGGCTCCTGGTAATGAGGGAATCGCTGTGTCAGGTTCCATGCTCCTGGTAACGGGGGAATCGCTGTGTCAGGTTCCATGCTCCTGGTAACTGGGGAATCGCTGTGTCAGGTTCCCTGCTCCTGGTAACTGGGGAATCGCTGTGTCAGGTTCCCTGCTCCTGGTAACTGGGGAATCGCTGTGTCAGGTTCCCTGCTCCTGGTAACGGGGGAATCGCTGTGTCAGGTTCCCTGCTCCTGGTAATTGGGGAATCGCTGTGTCAGGTTCTGGCTCCTGGTAATGAGGGAATCGCTGTGTCAGGTCCCCTGCTCCTGGTAACTGGGGAATCGCTGTGTCAGGTTCCCTGCTCCTGGTAACTGGGGAATCGCTGTGTCAGGTTCCCTGCTCCTGGTAATTGGGGAATCGCTGTGTCAGGTTCTGGCTCCTGGTAATGAGGGAATCGCTGTGTCAGATTCCGGCTGCTGGTAACTGGGGAATCGCTGTGTCAGGTTCTCTGCTCCTGGTAACTGGGGAATCGCTGTGTCAGGTTCCATGCTCCTGGTAACTGGGGAATCGCTGTGTCAGGTTCCGGCTGCTGGTAACGGGGGAATCGCTGTGTCAGGTTCCCTGCTCCTGGTAACTGGGGAATCGCCGTGTCAGGTTCCCGCTCCTGGTAACGGGGGAACTGCTGTGTAAGGTTCCATGCTCCTGGTAACGGAGGAATCGCTGTGTCCGGTTCCATGCTCCTGGTAACTGGGGAATCGCTGTGTCATGTTCCCTGCTCCTGGTAATGGGGGAATCGCTGTGTCGGGTTCCCTGCTCCTGGTAACGGGGGAGTCGCTGTGTCAGGTTCCGGCTCCTGGTAACGGGGGAATCGCTGTGTCAGGTTCCCTGCTCCTGGTAACGGGGGGAATCGCTGTGTCAGGTTCCGGCTTGCTGTGTCAGGTTCCGGCTCCTGGTTACAGGGGAATCGCTGTGTCGGGTTCCCTGATCCTGGTCACGGGGGGGAATCGCTGTGTCAGGTTCTGGCTCCTGGTAACGGGGGAATCGCTGTGTCGGTTTCCCTGTTCCTGGTAACGTGGGAATCGCTGTGTCAGGTTCCGGCTCCTGGTAACGTGGGGATCGCTGTGTCGGGTTCGCTGCTCCTGGTAACGGGGGAATCGCTGTGTCAGGTTCCGGCTCCTGGTAACGGGGGAATCGCTGTGTCGGGTTCCCTGCTCCTGGTAACGGGAGAATCGCTGTGTCGGGTTCCGGCTCCTGGTAACGGGGGAATGCGGCAGTGAAATAACTTTACTTAAAGTAACGAGGGAATTGTTCTTTGTTTGTTGGCTTGGAAGCTCCTGCTAAGCGTGGCGACTTGATGTCTTCCTCACAAGAACACCATGATCCTGTCTTCCCAACCCTGTGGGAGCATTGTTTCTTTGTACCCTAATGTCTCTTGCTGGCGGTACAGATAAATTAAAGGATATCTGTTTGCCTAATAAATTTTTTAGTCAAATCTTTTTTTCTCATTTCAATTATTGTGATCTTTATAGCAGTGGTTTAAGTGTTCTGACAGCCATAATGCCTGCTGATTTGCTTGAGCTGGAGATTTTTCAAGCAAATAAAAAGCGCTTGAAAAGCAACACAAGGTGATTCAGCCGGCGTATTAATTTCCCTCACATCCCTCATTGTTTGGAACATGTTGCTAGTTTTTCGGGCAGATAACGAGCTCTGTGCCAGGTGCCGGCCGGCCGTTTTTGTCTGCATTGTTTATGCAATAAAACATTGTTAATGGATTAATCCGCCCTGTATACCTCCGAGTCCTCTCAGTGCAACACACGGGGACCTGGCATATGTCACCGATTCAAACCAGTCCATGAGGTGAATGGGATCCGCTTCCCTGTGGGGCAGACAGGCGGGTGAAACAGATGCGGTGGACAGCATGGAGCAGAGGTTTAGGATGAGAGTTGGCCGGGTTTGGAGATGAAGTGGGTCTTGTGAGGGCCCTTATGAAGTTTTGTAGAGAGTCTGATCGGGAGAGGTAGAGAATTCCAGAGGTAGTGAGCAGTATGCGCAAAATCTTGGAGGCATCACTGTCCTTATATGCCCAACGCCAGCCTCCTATTGGCTAGGTGTCACAAGAGTCTGGGGGCGTGTTTAATAGGTTAGTGAATCCGAATGCCACGCCCCAGGTGCAGTAACAGCTGCGCTAGACACTGCTGCCGATCGCTGGGGGACCTCATGTTACACACACCTGTGCTTGTATATGCAGCACAGTTGGCGTAGCGGTTAGCATTGCTCACAGTCTCAGGGTTAAATAAATGAATAAAGTAACACAAGTGAGAACAATTTGTGCTTCACAACCCCTGAGTTAGCAGCTGCAGTGTCTGTTGGTTTGTATGTATGTAAGGGCTGGTTTGGAGTAGCACACATGACACGTGGCCTTTTCCAGTGCTGTGACAAGGGCCGCCCGCTGCTGGAAGATGGAGGTTCTTTTATGGTCTTCTCAATTGGTGATACATCTGACCTTCTACTGGTTGTTACTCTGACACAAACAAGTGCGGCTGTGTGTTGTTTTGTTACGGTAAATGTGAACATTTGCATAATATGAGGAGTCTGATCCCCGGTTGTGGTTTTCTATCTAACGCAGATCTGCGGTGACACCGGGCTTGTGTTACATGACCTGACCGGACGTGCGATGATGTATTGTCCTCTTCCCGGCAAGCTTGCTGTCAGGTTCTCCGGTCTCCTGCCCTATTCAGGATGACGCTTAGGACAGGTGGACGGTACTTGGAGAACATCTTCTAGGAGTGTGGGGCTGCTCTGTATAACCGCTTCCAGTACGCCAGTCCTTATAGTCAGGAATAGTTGTCATACATTTATTATGTATCCCCACAACGAGTGACTATTATTCTCCAGTTTAGGATAAATTCAGAAATACCGATGTTATGTTGTCTATGTAGATTTAAGGTGCTGCAGCCGACCAATCAGGGACAGCTCTCAGTCCCTGCCTTTTAGGATGGGTAGTGGGGTTACAGTACTAACACTGTTCACTGTCCATGGGTAATAGGATCGCCAGGTATTATCTAATTAGCCCCAATTAGCTCTGGTGAATGCTGCGGCTTATTGCAGATCTGGCAGCTTGCAGCTTGCTTCGGGCACAGTGCCCAGCTGCGCTCGCCACACTATTTTATTCTCCCGCCAAGCCCTAGTTCCCAAAATTTTTTTGAAAAACCCCATGTCGACCTTTTGACTGTTGACCTTCCTCGTGTCGGTCTAATGACCATGATGACCTAACCCATGTTGACCTTCAGTCATGTCGATCTTCCTGCATGTCGATATAGTGGTGTCAACCTAATGTTTGTAGACCTAGTGACCATAGTGATCTTGCTAGGCTGTTTTAGCGGGGCGAAGCGCCCTGCCCGATTTTTAAAGGGCAAAATGCGCCCTTCCCGCTAAAAGAGCGGCCTCTGACCCTGCTGCTGTGACCGAGGAAGCCCAGCGCCACCGTAGATGGCGATGCCCATCGCTTCCCCCTGCAGTGCAGAGCCTGAGGAGGGGCCAGGCCCGCCCCCTTCAGTGACGGTGGCAGCCGGGCCCGCCCCTTTGTGTGACTGTGGGGCCCAGGACTCCCACAACAGTGGTGTTGGCGGGCCCGGTCCGCCCCCTTACGCTGCCCCATGCAGCAGCTCCCTGCCCACCCCGGTTCATAGAAGGAACACTAGACCATATCCTGTAGATCTAGCTAGGCAGAAATCCAGCAAAAACAGGGCAGTGACAGCTGAGAAACACACCGGTTTCACTGAAACTGCCTCTTTTTGGGGAAACTTAGCTATTTATTGCCCAATCCAAATTGGATCGCTCAGTAAAAAAACATTGGTAAATCTTTAGGAAAAATTGCGAAAAACTGTAGTTTTTCGTTGCTGATGTTTTATCTCTGATAAGAGATTTATTAGACATTCTGCGTAGAACGTGCACAGAACAACCAGTCAGATCCTAGATAGCATTTTATAGAACTTGCTTGGTAAATGCTAGCTGGAATCTTATTGGTCCCACTAAATGTCTGGGAGTGTGTAGAGAATGACATATGGGCCTCAGACAGATCAATGAGACGTTACTGTCACTCCAGTCCCCAGCAGACGTCTTGTGGTTCTAACAGCGGAACCACAGTCTGATGCCAGCGCCCACCCGTCACTCCCCCATTACTGATGCTCTTGCATTACTGCACTCTGTATTCTTTGAATGAGACCGTCTTGGATACATAAACAACTGAGCACTTTAATATTGCATTTATAAATCGCACCCAGTAACTGTGCGGAGGGTCCGGGTGGTAGCGCTATTTCCAGCTGATAGTTCTACTCTCCATATGGCATTCCCAGAACTAAAAGTCTCTTCCTCACAAACCAGGCCTAGGAGATGAGAGTATGCGTTGCTTCTATCGCTCAGTCAGGCCTGTGCAGTCTATTTATCAGCTACTTCTGTCTGTCTTAGATAGAGCCATGTAACTACCAGTATGTAGGTAACCCCCCTCTGTGTCTCCCCTCTCTGTGATACACAGATTTGTGTCTCTCAGGTGACGGAATCAGCCAAGCTTGTTCCATGTTCCTGCATAGTCACGGATGTATGGCTCCGTAATGTTCCTGGGGAAGGGCTTCATAACCAGATGCTGAAAGTGTGTAACATGGCGCAGAAATGAGTAATATGTCCATCCAAAGTTCCTGAAATATCTGAGCTTGACGCAGAGTTTGGGGTGAGTTTGGCGATTTAATCTGATATTATTCCAACAGTGGAAATATCGTCAGTTCAGTATCAAATCCCGCCCGGGACTCACCTACTACAGACTCTTCTCCCTCATGGCGGTGAGTCTAAAAAAATTTTCGACAAAACTGCGCCATTTTTCACCTATCCACAGACTTTCCAACAGTCAGAACATTGAATACCGGTTGTTGAGGCAGAAACCGTCTGGAATTCAGACTGTCGGAATCCTGGAATCACCAGCTTCCGACAGTTGATATTCAATGTTCCATCTGTCGAGTGTGGAAACTCTGTGGATCAGCGAAAACGGCTGAGATTGCAGCATGTAGAAATTGTATTTGTCTGTTCATTGCAATGGAAAAAAAATCGCTTTGCTGACTCTAACCACTAGGGGGCAACATGTGATCACAGTTGAGCACTTAGAACCCAGAGATTAGATAAATTGCAGGAATCTGAAGTTTGTTAAAAAAAATGCAGTATACTCAAGTAGCCACCCACACACACCAAGTAGTGGGGAGTGTCGGTAACAAGGACGTGATTGTATGAGTTATTTGCTTATTTTAGCGATATCGGTCTGGTGAAGAGACTAAGTAGAATGCGATAACGCAATAGCCAATCAACTGTGTTTGAAAAATGACAGTAAAGAGTTGATTAGCTGCGTTCTCACCTTTCACAATGGGGGTGTATTCAATGCGGCAGTGAAGGGGGTTTGTACGGCGCAGATGGGTTATTTTCGGCGCGGAAAAGCCATCCAACCCCTTAAACGGTGACGCTCGCTGCATCTAGTGGCAAGCCCCGCCGTTTGATGGATTTAAATGTCATGTGCTGGGGGAACTTGTGCTGTCAGTCTTGTCTACATTAGCCACCTCTCTTAGGTGCCCATACACTAGTAAGATTTATCTTCAGATCTGGCTGGTCGGAACAAAAACATGGTTATGGGTGAGTGACAGTTTGTCAGTTTCCAGCATTTCCAAGCAAATGGTCAACTGTCATTTGCTCTCATCCATAACCAGGTTTTTATTCCAACCAGACAGATCTGCAGATAAATCTGCATGTGTATGGCCACCTTTACAGGCACCTACCTAGGGCAGTAGAAAGCCTGGCTGGGCCCAGGTACTTTTTCAGGAGGTGTGGCTTAATTGTGGGAGGTGTGACCATGCCCCTCAGAATAAAATACAGAAAAATTGGGAATAGGATCATTGGATAGACAGCAACTAGGTCTACACCACTAGGTTGACAAGCTTGAAGGTCGACATGACATGGTTGACATGGGTTAGGTCGACCGGGTCATTAGGTCGACACAAGCATTAGGTTGACATGGGGAGGGTCGTCAGCTTGGGATAGGCATATTGGTATCCTTACTAAAAAATAAGTATCAAATATAGTTTGAGGTAACATGTTTAAAAATTGGGCCCCTCCATTAGACCAGATCCCAGTTAATTAGGAGCCCCCCCCCCCTCTCAGTGCCAACAAATGGATTGAGCAGCGTCAGTTCTGTGTATGGTGATGGATAAAAGCAGGCACGGAACGCACATTCTCTCTGTGACGTCAGTGAGATCCGGCGTTCCTCCGGGATCATGTGTTACCGTTTCATTGAGACAGTACAAAGCTTCCCCCGATGAGCTCACATTCCCCAGGCAATTAGTACCCATCAATATCCGCTCGCACTCTCACGTCGTCCTCATTACTTCCCATTTCCAGAGTGTGGGTGGGAATGTGTGGAACTGGGAGGCCTGGATCCTAATTAGTCAATTGGTTATAGATACAGAGATCCTTCTCTCATTCATGTACAGTTCATACATGTCACACGTAAGCGGTACAGAAGTTGGTGACACTCCCTGGGACCATTGCTTGTCCTGGTTACTGTCACAAAGAACAGATACAGGTGAGGTCGGTGTCACCTGGCGATCGCAAACCTCATGTGTCGTCCCTTTGACAGCTCACAGGCCGCAGTTTTTTGTTAAATGCTGATTGTGTCACAGATGCTGCACTAAAGCCTTTCTCCGCAGGATCTGTCCTTTAGTGTCACAGAGGACGCTCTCCTGTTTATACTTTCTTACCCCACCAGGAAATAATGGGATTTTCATCTCTCTATTAAGAATTGCAAACTATCTACATTGTAACCTGTTTCTCTTTCTCCCGTATCCCTTGGGTTCCACCTGTGGCAGAGGACACTCTGACACTGCGTATTCTATCAGGCCAGATGGAGCCATCAGATACAGGCGGCTGTGCGGGGAACGGCACTTTCACGACGGGTGCGCTTGTTGAGATGTGTTCTTGTATATATTCTCATTATGCCTGTACAGAAGCAGATACAGACGTGTCAGGCTTGTTCTGTTTATCGGTTTCTGGCTGAGCCCTGATCCGGCGGTTCTGTGTCCGATCCCCTGATGTCTGTAATACAGCTCTGGGGCTAGTGTTGTATCTGTGTGATAGGAGACTTGGGCCCCTGTTCTGATTGCTGTGCTCCTCTGCGTGTACTTGCAGGGGAGCCAGTTATGCATGTGCAGCCACTGTGTAGGGATGGCCATCGGTGCAGTCGCCATCGATGGTTGCCAGCGATGACTATTCTGCAACCAGCCATCGATAGTCATTTTTAGCTATCGATGGTTATCCATTATCTTTGACTGAATGGCCAATCAAAATTTGGAGGCGGGGCTTCTGGATATTGGGGGGCAGAGCTATGCTCCGTGTCCCGTCACATTGAAAAAAAAAAAGAAACATCGGTTCTCCTTTGCCATCGATGTAGGGAAACCATCTGGTTCTCCCACATCGATGGCTAAAGTATTCAACATTGGCCATAAACCATCGATGATTTCAAATCATCGATGGTCGATGGCCATCCCTACCACTGTGTGCGAGTGGCCATGGCAAATAGATTATTCGCCTGGCGCTCGCACACAATTTTGCGGACAGGGGGCCCGAGGAATCACCCATCCGAACGCTCAGCATTTCATGGGCGTTCCCGTGAAAAAGCTAGGAGTTCTTATTGTAATTCCCGGATGACGCGGGGGTGGGCAGCTGATAGGTTAGGATACGGGAGGAGAGGGTTAGGCACTAGAGGGAGGTTAGGTATATGGGAGGAGAGGGTTAGGCACTAGGGGGAGGGTTATGGTTAGGATACGTGAGGAGAGGGTTAGGCACTAGAGGGAGGGTTATGGTTAGGATACGGGAGGAGAGGGTTAGGGTTAGGCACTAGAGGGAGGGTTATGGTTAGGATACGGGAGGAGAGGGTTAGGGTTAGGCACTAGGGGGAGGGTTATGGTTAGGATACGGGAGGAGAGGGTTAGGGTTAGGCACTAGGGGGAGGGTTATGGTTAGGATACTGGAGGAGAGGGTTAGGCACTAGGGGGAGGGTTGTGGTTAGGATACTGGAGGAGAGGGTTAGGCACTAGGGGGAGGGTTATGGTTAGGATACTGGAGGAGAGGGTTAGGCACTAGGGGGAGGGTTATGGTTAGGATACTGGAGGAGAGGGTTAGGCACTAGGGGGAGGTTAGGTATATGGGAGGAGAGGGTTAGGCACTAGGGGGAGGGTTATGGTTAGGATACGGGAGGAGAGGATTAGGCACTAGGGGGAGGGTTATGGTTAGGATACGTGAGGAGAGGGTTAGGCACTAGAGGGAGGGTTATGGTTAGGATACGGGAGGAGAGGGTTAGGGTTAGGCACTAGAGGGAGGGTTATGGTTAGGATACGGGAGGAGAGGGTTAGGCACTAGGGGGAGGGTTATGGTTAGGATACGGGAGGAGAGGGTTAGGGTTAGGCACTAGGGGGAGGGTTATGGTTAGGATACTGGAGGAGAGGGTTAGGCACTAGGGGGAGGGTTATGGTTAGGATTTGGGAGGAGAGGGTTAGGCACTAGAGGGAGGGTTATGGTTAGGATACGTGAGGAGAGGTTTAGGCACTAGGGGGAGGGTTATGGTTAGGATACGGGAGGAGAGGGTTAGGGTTAGGCACTAGAGGGAGGGTTATGGTTAGGATACGGGAGGAGAGGGTTAGGCACTAGGGGGAGGGTTATGGTTAGGATACGGGAGGAGAGGGTTAGGGTAAGGCACTAGAGGGAGGGTTATGGTTAGGATACAGGAGGAGAGGGTTAGGCACTAGGGGGAGGGTTATGGTTAGGATACGGGAGGAGAGGGTTAGGCACTAGAGGGAGGGTTATGGTTAGGATACAGGAGGAGAGGGTTAGGCACTAGGGGGAGGCTTATGGTAAGGATACAGGAGGAGAGGGTTAGGCACTAGGGGGAGGGTTATGGTTAGGATATGGGAGGAGAGGGTTAGGGTAAGGCACTAGGGGGAGGGTTATGGTTAGGATACGGGAGAAGAGGGTTAGGCACTAGGGGGAGGGTTGTGGTTAGGATACTGGAGGAGAGGGTTAGGCACTAGGGGGAGGGTTATGGTTAGGATACGGGAGGAGAGGGTTAGGCACTAGGGGGAGGGTTGTGGTTAGGATACGGGAGGAGAGGGTTAGGCACTAGAGTGAGGGTTATGGTTAGGATACAGGAGGAGAGGGTTAGGGTAAGGCACTAGAGGGAGGGTTATGGTTAGGATACAGGAGGAGAGGGTTAGGCACTAGGGGGAGGGTTATGGTTAGGATACGGGAGGAGAGGGTTAAGCACTAGAGGGAGGGTTATGGTTAGGATACAGGAGGAGAGTGTTAGGCACTAGGGGGAGGGTTGTGGTTAGGATACAGGAGGAGAGGGTTAGGCACTAGGGGGAGGGTTGTGGTTAGGATACGGGAGGAGAGGGTTAGGCACTAGAGTGAGGGTTATGGTTAGGATACAGGAGGAGAGGGTTAGGGTAAGGCACTAGAGGGAGGGTTATGGTTAGGATACAGGAGGAGAGGGTTAGGCACTAGGGGGAGGGTTATGGTTAGGATACAGGAGGAGAGGGTTAGGCACTAGGGGGAGGGTTATGGTTAGGATACAGGAGGAGAGGGTTAGTGTTAGGCACTAGAGGGAGGGTTATGGTTAGGATACGGGAGGAGAGGGTTAGGCACTAGGGGGAGGGTTATGGTTAGGATACATGAGGAGAGGGTTAGGCACTAGGGGGAGGGTTATGGTTAGGATACGGGAGGAGAGGGTTAAGCACTAGAGGGAGGGTTATGGTTAGGATACAGGAGGAGAGTGTTAGGCACTAGGGGGAGGGTTATGGTTAGGATACGGGAGGAGAGGGTTAGGCACTAGAGGGAGGGTTGGTTATGGTTAGGATACAGGAGGAGAGTGTTAGGGTAAGGCACTAGAGGGAGGGTTATGGTTAGGCACTAGAGGGAGGGTTTTGGTTAGGATACGGGAGGAGAGGGTTAGGGTTAGGCACTAGAGGGAGGGTTATGGTTAGGCACTAGAGGGAGGGTTATGGTTAGGATACGGGAGGAGAGGGTAAGGCACTAGAGGGAGGGTTATGGTTAGGATACTGGAGGAGAGGGTTAGGCACTAGGGGGAGGGTTATGGTTAGGATACGGGAGGAGAGGGTTAGGCACTAGGGGGAGGGTTATGGTTAGGATACGGGAGGAGAGGGTAAGGCACTAGAGGAAGGGTTGTGGTTAGGATACAGGAGGAGAGGGTAAGGCACTAGAGGGAGGGTTATTGTTAGACTACGGGGCTAGGCAGTAAGGGGATGGAAACCTTCACTCTGGATGAGAACCTGAAGGCGCAGAGCCCCCCTGCGTGTCCGCTGTCCCAGACATCCCATATAATCACATAGCCCATATACAAAGTAACAGGTCCCCCTCCTGTTAGTGCATCTGCCTGGTCACTTCCCATCTAGCAGGGGGTCTGTGCTGTCTATATCTGTGTCTGGTCTGAATGTAGAACCCAGCGTGACATCTATGATGGCTGCTGATCCAGAAACTGATTGAAATACATCAGGAAACACAAACCCGGTACCAGTAATAATGGTCCTCACAGAGACGTAAGTAGCAGGTAACAGCGCGGCACAGGGCGGTAATTACTCTGCTATCTGATGGTCGCACAACACATTATACGGGAGGCATAGCACATTACACCTCCCGGGGAGCCTCTGGTGAAAGGTCATGTGATCAGGTGCCGCTCTCTAATCTGGGACAGACAGGAACATTTATCATTCCTATAGAAAAGCATCAGGGGACTAACCGGCTCCTTAAGCTCCATATACGGGGCTTTAGGAGCGACAGGCTCCTGTGACCGGCGGCTTCACCCGGCAGAGTGTGATGAACACGGGCCGCTGGGCCATATGACATCACTGTCATTGTTTAAGTGCAGACAGTAACTTGTCAGTTAGGAGCCGATTGATACTTTGGGGTATATTCAACTGCTGTCTTGCCGAAAAGATGGCAGTTTTCGAGGTGAATAGATCACAAAGGGTTCTGAACTATTCAATGCTAGCTGGGTTTTTTTTCGGCAGACGTGCCGAAAACCAGGCGGATTGACGCAATAGCCGCTAATCCACCTGCTTTTGACGGAAACACAACCAAAACTGAAAGGTGTTTGCCATGTTTCCGGCAATCTCAGTCCCGCCACCTCCCAGGCAATCGTTCCGCCTCCCGTTGCTGCGCTCACACGGTCCCCGCGCCGGCCGGGTGAGCATCAATCAGCGGCCAAATCCGACATCCGGATTTGCCCGCTGCATTGAATAACGGATGCTGGATCCATTCCGTCAAAAGAATTTCAGAATGGGTACGGCATCAATTGAATATATCATATATATAATATGCTGATAATAATCCTATCTTGTGGGTGTTTCTGACAATTTATGACGCTCTCTGGTACTCGGAGGGTGGAGATAATTCCTGGGAGCTCGTAATAAAATATCATAGCATTACGCCTAGCAGGCTTTTCACACCGCATTTATTTTATTGTAACGTAAAAAGCACCGCCACGCGGGTTACGTACGATAACATTTCCATTTACAGTATCCATTCTCTTTTTACATCGATAAACGCACAGGATATATATATTTATAAAATGGAACAAAAATCAGCTGAACGATAAACTCACTTTCTTTACACACATTAAATATACAATAGGGGTGATTCAGGACCGCTCGCATAATCGTGCATACATAGTCCCCCAAAACATCGGCACAGAGCCAAATTTCCTTCATTGCGAATGAAGCGGAATCACCCCGATAGTTCCCTTTGAGCGTGTGATGCGCTTAACTTGCCGTATTTATTTGTTTTATTAATATGTGAGCAGACACTATTACCTCTTTGTATCATTGTTTATACCCAGCCATCTTTCATTATCGTTTATCATCCGTTGTACAGTGCTGCTGCGTTTGCTAGCGATATATAAATGTTAGCCAGCGAAGTAATTGATCCTTATTCCTTATGCATCTCACACCGACTGCAAGCTTTCCAATACATTATCTGTACGTTGCGCAGGTTCCCAGAGGTAGAAGTATGAAGCAGTGATAAGGGAGGAGAAGTGAGCCAGAGGAGGAGTGGCTCATGGCAACCCATCAGCTGCTCTGTATAATTATATTATGCAAATTATAGATGTTACTTCAGTGCTGATTGGTTGCAATGGGCCACTCCTCCGGCTCACTTCTTCTCCCTCATCACTGCTTCATACATCTACCTCTGCTTCATACATCTACCGCTGGTTTATTTCGTGGCGTATAAAGTGGCAGTAGGCAGCTAACCATTTATCTGCCATCTCTGCCGCCATCATCCCCTTCATACTTTCAGTGATCTCTGCTTATCCAGCGGATGAAGTAGGCCTGCTCGCAGCAATGTATTTACATGACTGGGAATTATCTGGGAGTTCTCTGAGTTATTTTTCAGGCCGGGGAAAGTGCAGGTTTTTCACGGTTCAGTAGCGCAGTGGCTTGTGCCGTGAACGTAAGAGATGTATTATTCTACTCTGCACTAACAAAACACTGCTTGACAGCAAGAATAACCGGTTCCGCATTATCACTGCACAGCACAAATATCATTCCCACATTGTGTGTTTCCAGTCACTGAAAAGGCAGCTCGGCTATTACACAGCAATGCGGAGTCTCAATGGCTTTCCAATAGTGTAATAAAGAGGGAAAGACTCCTCGATGGCGATTTAATATTCCTCTAGCCTTGGGAAGGCGCGGCGGAAGGGGAAGAGGCAGCGTCTATCGCGCACGGGTGATTATTTTATTACACCAATTACTCCGCAGAGGAATCTTTAGACACTACACAGAAGAAGCCTGACGTGGTAAGATCCCAGATACGGGGCTGTGCCTCAAAGGTCCTGTATCTGAGGTCAGCAGTGTCGAGGTAGACATGCTTTAGGTATTAAATGTAATCGTAGTCAAAGAGTCGACAGATGAAAGGTTGAGATTGTTTTAGGTCGACTGTTCCAGAATGTCGACTTGACAATGATCGACACATTTTTACAACTTTTACTTGATTTACCATCTACCTGGACTATGGGAATAGTAACCTTCCATCCAGTATTCCAACTGTTGGAGCATCCCAAAGTCGGAATCCCGAACCGTTTTCTGCCTGATCAGACTCCAACTCAACAGTTGAAATTCGATGAGAGTCTGTAAATTGTCGGAAACGGCCGCGGATTGTTGGAAAATGGCTGTGAATTTGGCAATCCGCATCTGTTTCCGACAAAACAGACTTTAAAAAAAGTCAGATCTGACACCCTTCAGCGCTGTCATTAATGGCAGTATTGAATAGGTGAGTGGCGATGTTTCCCCTGTCAGGAAAGCTCGGAACAGATTGAATACACCCCTATATCTTCTGCAGCACACCTGTGGGTGAGACGCATCCCCTCTAGCTTACACAGTCGGCCATTCTGACCCTTCTAATTCTCCTACTTCCTGCTCCTGAGATTGTTTGGGGGGGTGGTTTAAGTTACTTTTCTCTATGGGGCGATACCTGGGGAAGATACCTGAAACCTGCGGATTTAGGTATCTTTTCTGTAATTTTTCTTTCAACAATAACATGTATAATTACAGTTAATGAAGGGTAGATAAAAATGTCAATTACCAAGTAATGTACCCCTGGAGGGAGCAGAAGGCCCCCCCCCGACATGTGAAAATGCACTTTTTTTCCCTTCACCTACATTTTTGTGTGCCCGCCAACATGTCAGAGAACGCCAAGAAAAAGCCGCGCTCACATTTATTAATGAGTGATTCAAGTTTTTTCTAAAATGTAAGCAATTTATTATATCATAATTGGTTTGCACATATATTTTATCATGCACATATAACACATATAAAAGTGTACACTGTAGCAAAAAATATAAAAATGTTGTCTAAAAAACAATGGAACCAGATCTCACGTATGTCCGGGCAGTCCCCAAACAGGGTGGAGGAAATGATGGATCCCGCACTGTCCACACTGTATTTGTAATCCCAATATTTGGATGGAGTCCAAAAAACGTCAGAAAGTGTCCCTGTAGGCACACTGAGGGAGTGGCTGATGTTTTGACAGCCTACCTACAACCTCGCGGCCAAGTGTCCAGGTCAGTTGTTGTAATTAGCCGTAGACTTCCAATTTTTGTCCGCGGAGTGCAGTGGTCACAGAATTAAGCAGGTAGGTCCTCCAAGAATTACCCAGGATCTGGTGCCCAGCAGTACCAACGCGTTTCGCTGTTCTAACGTCAGCTTTGTCAAGGTATGTTGTTTTTTAGACAACATTTTTATATTTTTTGCTACAGTGTACACTTTTATATGTGTTATATGTGCTTGATATAATATATGTGCAAACCAATTATGATATAATAAATTGCTTACATTTTAGAAAAAACTTGAATCACTCATTAATAAATGTGAGCGCTGCTTTTTCTTGGTTTTCTTTTTTTGTAAATTTTGTGGAGACTGACCCTCTCCACTTAAGCAGCTGCTCCAATTGAGTCAGCAACTCTAGACAAAAGCGCTCCCAGGGTTATACACACCAGTGTATTAACCCATTTTTTTGGTACTTTATGTCAGAGAACGCACCTGTGTATATAAGCCCATGGTGCAAAACAGTGGCGGCCCCAGAGGAGGAGGAGCTGCAGCACAGTTCAAAATTCAAATACAGGAACCGCACCCGCTGCCAGTAAGTCTGTTTGGAACGGCAGTTGGTGGCAGTGGGTGTGGCTCCCCTATTTGATTTTGAACTGTGCTGAAGAGCCTCCCCTGGACACATCCATACACTGCGCTGACTTTTCCAATGATACCGCCCGCAGAGATCCGGCAGATTTCAGATCGCTTATGTGCCATGGGTATGACTGGTACAAATGTGTCCTGGCAGTGTTGGGACTGCTCAGACGTGCAATGCTACCACACGTATAACCGCTTTACATGCACCTTTGAATCAGGCCTTAACTGTAGGAATTGGTAGTCATTGTGTCTATGGTACCCATTCAGTAATTTGAATGAAATATAATCCTCTATATAAGCCTCTGTTATAACGAGATCATATGTTAATTGGCTACAACTGGAAATAACCAATGTGTTCTTTAAATTTCATGACATCTCTTTATATTTAATTCACCCCCCCCCCCCCCATCGCTTTGTGGTATGTCTGCAGCCTTGTGAGCGCCGATGGGCTAACACTCGCCGTCCTAATAACCAGTTTCCAGTTGTTTGAAAGTTCCAGCTCGGCGGATTATTGAAACAAACAAAATTATATCCAACTTTCTCAACCTATTAAATATTTAATAAGATCCAAAAAGAGAGTCAGAAGTGCTTTGGGGTAAACTTTGAACTAATATCAGAACCTAATTAGATTTTTACTTGCCGTTCCTTGGTTCCCGGCTGCGTGTGGCAAGAAGATGCGGATGTTTCCTGCAAAGGGTTTTACAGAGGGGTATCGTTTGTAATTGTTTCGTTAATTGTAACACAATGCAGCAGTTACTTTGTAGAACCTTCTGTTTACTGTCACCGTCAGATTGGTCTCTGTCCGCTGCTGAGTGCGCAATAGTCCGTTTTCTTTTCAGAAAATATACCCATTGTACCATGAGTCACAGTTACTGGTCCTTAGGGTGGTCCCTCATATATATACAGTAGATGGGATAAAGACCTGTAGAACTGTGTATCGGTCACCGGCAAGACACTCAAGGTTCCATGTTTCCACTTATACCGGTTGTTAGCCATTCGGTTCTCTGCGCTAATCAATGATATTTTTGCTACAGAGCCCAAGACCTTCTCTTAAACATCTGTTAAATACAGATCTGTATCTCTAATACGCCTGGAGCAGGAGGGGCCTTGTGTGAGCTGTCTGGTATTGTGCAACTCTGCTAGTTTTGGGAGCCTTTATTTGCTGAATTTGCGCTATTGTCGCTGTGCAGTGTGACTATCGTGCACTCGGAGTTGACATTGAATATCTGTGTGTGACTTTGGTTTATATATTCAATTGATGCTGGATCCATTCCGAAATTCATTTGCCGAAATAGATCCGGCATCCATTATTCAATGCAGCGGCCAAAGCAGACTTCGCATTTGGCCGCTGATTGTTGCTCACCTGGCCAGCGGAGGGACCAGGTGACAGGGCCGTTTCTAGACAATTTAGCTCACAGGGCGAAGAAATAAAAATGCGCCCCCCCCCCCCCCCCCAAATACATAACATGGTATTGAAGAAATTGCGCGCGCCAAAATAGGGGGTTTGGCTTAATTCAAAAAAGGGGTGTGGCTTAATATAAGGGCGTGGCCTAGCAGGAAAACAATTACCTTGCATCACACTTTTGCAACCTGCATGACCAGACATTGGTTACCGCAGGAATTGTCATTGTCCTCCCGCACTTGTCGGCGGGCTGAAGGCCACACAGTGACATCTCTTATATATTTGGCTACATCTGTCAATCATCTGCGGCTCTAACGCTGGGCGGGGTCACACACCACCTAGCCTGCAAAATCGTAGCCAAATATATAAGAGATAACAGTGTGTGCAGAGGGGAAGCAGGAAGGCAGCAGCAGCAGCCAGGCCCCTCCCTCCCGGGCCCCCTCCTCCTCCTCCCCCCCAGCAGTTCTCACCAGGTAGAGGGGCGCATAGTTTTTCAGGGACTCCTCCATGGCGCTCTGCGTGATCTGCAGGTAGGAGGTGAAGCAGGACGGGTGCCAGGTGTGCCCGATCTTATAGCAGCTGTGCGGGACGGACTTGCTGAGGGCCGCCATGATGTGGTGCAGGGACACGGCTTCTCAGGAGACAGGAGGGGGGAAGGACGGTAAAGGTCTCCCCCGCTGCTGGGAGCGCGGCTCGGGGTTACTCCCGTACAAAGCCCCGGGCGGCCTGGAGAGGCCGGGAGCGCAAACGGCACGGGACAGGATGTGGACGCGCGCGGCGTGCATCCCGGATGGGAGGGTGGTAGTTACAGAAACAGACACACACGACAGCACACTGTATACACTGTCACACTGCTGACACTCAGCTGTCTCATCCGGGGGCACCTGACACTGTGTGTGACCCAGGGGTTGTCATACTGTCCTAATATACTATGTGGGTGTGCTCTGTTACACACCCATGACCCCCCCCCAACATATGCCTGATATATACAGTGCACAGATATTGTGGTGCTGATTTTCCCTCCCTCATATGAGTGATATATCCCATGCACAAATATTAGGGGTGCTCATCCCCCCCTGCCCCATATGAGTGATATATGCCATGCATAGATATAAGTAGTGCTCACCCTCCCCCATATGAGTGATATATGCCATGCACAGATATAAGGGGTGCTCACCCTCCCCCATATGAGTGATATATGCCATGCACAGATATAAGGGGTGCTCACCCTCCCCCATATGAGTGATATATGCCATGCACAGATATAAGGGGTGCTCACCCTCCCCCATATCTCTTATATATTTGGCTACATCTGTCAATCATCTGCGGCTGTAACGCTGGGCGGGGTCACACACCACCCAGCCTGCAAAATCGTAGCCAAATATATAACAGAAGAAGAGAACCCTGCATGCCACACACCTATGCCCACCTAACCCCCGCAATAACGCACACCTTCAAACACCAGCAATGCACCAAAAGCCACCAGCACGGTCCCGGTCCCTGTGCCCCGGCTCCTGTGCTCAGGGCAGTCAGTGTCGCGTCACAAACAAACTCTCGCGGGAACACGCTCAGCACACACACACTGTGCTGAGAAAGCTGTGCGCCCGGTGACTCCTGCTGCTAACCCTGCGCTGAGCCCCGCAAGAGCGCCCGCTGCCTCCGGCTGCCAACCCTGCGCTCAGCCCCCCAATCACACCTTCGCAGGCGCCCGCTGCCTTACACTCTCTCCTGGCAGCACAGCCTGCCTGCGCCCGCCCCCTGCGCTCAGCCCCACTTTAGCCTGTGCCCGCTGCCTTACACTCACTCCTGGCAGCACAGCCTGCCTGTGCCCGTAGCCTGCCACCCCGCCTGGCACAACCTTCCGCACAAACAACTACTGTGGCTGATGCATGCCACCACCAGCCACCTGAGTCTGCTGCCTGCCACCCCCTCCTGCCTCACAATTACTGTGGCCGATGCCTGCCGCCATTGCCCGCCGTGGACACCAACAGGACACTCATTTGGCCAGGCCAGCACTATACCACCAATGGATAAAAGGTACTTTTCACACTCCATTGTACCACCCCTTCATGCACACACACACACACACACACACACACACACTTTCTTGCCACAACTATACCACCCGATGCACTTTACACCTACCTACACTTACAGCACAGCAATATAACATCCATAACACTACATAACCCCACCCCACAACACCACACCAGCACCGCCCCCATTAACGCCCATAATTGCTTTGTAAAAGCAAGACTTTCATCCCCAATGTGTAACCTGATGGACGCAGGGACAGGCCTCCTAAAGGGGATTCAGTATGAAATCCCGGCGGTCGGGATCCCGGCGTTCGGAATCCCGACCGCCGAAATCCTGACAAGGTAGGGACGTGGATCGCCCCCCTTTGCGGGCTCGCTGCACTCGCCACGCAGCGGGCCCGGTGCCTCGCTACGCTCGGCACGCTAATTTATTCTCCCTCCAGGGGTGTCGTGGAAACCCACGGAGGGAGAAAGTGTCGGGATCTCGACCGCCGGGATTTTAACTGCATCCCCCTAAAGGAGCCTCTCCTTGCAATGCACGGAGCATGGGCCTCTGTGTATGCGCCGTTACGCGCTGAGCCACACCACTTCCCCAAAACACCCTCACCGCACTGCCCCTCGCCCACTGCCATGTGTAGCCATAGCCTACAATTGCCTTATTTCATTGTTGACAATTAAACATTTCTAATCTTCAAACTATTTCAACACTTTTTTCAACACATACATTACCTCAACTCACAATTTTATACATCTAAAGTAACCAAAATACTATTTAGAACAATAACACAAGCACAAAACCATTGCCAATGTCATGTCATCACATCTTTCAATTTTCCAACTCCAATTGCCATTACACACATTCCGAGAAAACATACAAACTTCATTCCTACAAATATTTTTTTGTCATTTTAATGGGGCGCAGCCCCCTACGACGGTGTGAATGATGCCAATTACACATTACGCTGCACACTGTGATGCCAATTACACATTACGCTGCACACTGTGATGACAAATACACATTACGCCGCACACTGTGATGACAATTACACATTATGTCGCACACCATGATGCCCATTAGACCCCACACTGTGATGCCCATTACACCCCACACTGTGATGGCAATTTCACAATTTTCCCCACCCCGTAATGCCCATTACACATTATGCCCCACGCACCGCTGCCGCACAACTGATGCCGTTTACTAATATGCTCCCACAGTGCCAGATATGCCCCCACAGTGCCACACATATATGCCCCCACAGTGCCAAAAGCTTCTTCTTCTTGGAGGGGAGCGGATCGCATCGTGCGTCTCTCCTTCCCCTTCACTGTGTACCTGAGCTGTCAGCCATTCATACATCGCGGGCTGGCTCCAGATTTGCTGCCGGACCGCGAGCTCTGATTGGCTGACAGCCCAGTGACACAGTGAGAGAGGGGAAGGAGAGACATGCGATACGCTCCCCTCCTCTCCCCTGGGAAATTAATCAGCAGCTGTGCCTGTGGCGCCGCGCGGCGGACGGTGAGAGCCGAGAGGGGGAGGAAGGGAGGCGGCGCTGGTGTGCCCTGCCTCCATTGTTGGTCCAGATGAAAAAATCTTGCATTACGAGTTTTGGGGGCGGGGCTTAACTGTGACGTCATTAAGCACCGCCCCCATTACAGCAAATAGCAGAAATAACTGATCTCCATGGAGGGGGCGGAGCTAAAACGACACGATTGTGCCGTTTTAGCTCCGCCCCCTCCCCTGAGACACGACACGATTGTGCCGTTTTAGCTCCGCCCCCTCCCCTGAGACCCGCGGATTGCGGCATATAAATGCCGCGATCGGGGGGCTCAGTGGGGGTCCCCCTGATTCCGGGAGGGTTGCCCACCCTTCCGGGGGCCGGGAGGAAGGACCCGATTTTCGGGAGACTCCCGCAAATTCCGGGAGGGTCGGCAACCCTGCTATACCACCCCTGCCAGTCTGCAGTCTCTCCAGATGATCGCAACACTTACCAGTCTGATTTTTCTTGTGGAGCTCACTGCTCCCAGTCACTAAATTACCTTCAGGTGCAGGAACAGTCCCGCAGTCACAGCTTTGCCTTTGGAGGATGGGAAGAAGCAGGGCCCGTGACTCCCTGCAGGAGTGAGTACGGAGGAGCCACCAGCAAGGAAAATAGGTGCTGTGGCTATCAAGGATGAGCATTGCTGCTGTCACTGCACAGCGCTCCGGCTAAAGGTACAGCACAAGACACCTTAAGTGTGCAGACGCGGCAATGTCACCGCGTACCACTGGGACGCAACTGCTAGTGACAGAAGGGGTCTGGTCCATCCAACAGAGTAGCCAAGCTGGTAGCGCACCAGGTGAAAAGATTGTAGGCTCAGGCTGGATGCGCTACTCTGCGCTGTAACGGGGGACACCACACGCAGAAAGTTGGGCAGCCAGATCTGAATAATATCGAGCTGTTCAGCGGCCATTTGAAAAATGGAGCCTCCTCACAAGCCAATTGAAGCTCGCCCAGCAACCAATCTGGAGCCACTGCTGCCTGATTGACTGCAAGCCAGCTCCAATTGGCTTGTGGCCAGTGCTCCATTGTACTCAGCCTGGCCGTGTACCTGCTTAGTGGTCCGCACTCCGCAAGCCTCCCCCCCCCCAGGCTAGAATAAACGTCAGTCTTCTCTTCTGCTCTAACCTACTCTGTCCCTCCGGAGGCAGTGAGTGATAGTGATAGGCTGCGCAGCGTGCGCAGTAGCTGGGTGACGGTCGGTCAGTGAGTGATAGCCTGTGCATAAGCCCGGATGCCTCCTCCGTCCCCTGGGTGACCAATCCTCATAGAGGGGGAGGCACTAAACTACCTGTCAGTCACAGACTCCCACAGTGCTGCGCTCCACCGCCGGGTCCACTCCGCCTGGTCTCCAAGGCTCTCCGCCTGGTCTCCAAGGCTCCCTCTATGCTCCGCCTCCACCCATCAGCCAGCCAATCCCCACCCTGTGCTGTGCGCCGATCGGCGCTCACAGTCACAGCCGCCTGTCACTCAATATAGACTCTAGTGTCAAGCGGCTGTGACTGCTAGCGCCGAGCGGCGCACATGACTCACTCACACTGACAGCCAGGCTCGTCTGCAGCAGCAGGAGGCACTGAGGCAGCATTGAAAAAACGGGACGAGCCGTGCGGCGCCCCGGGCAGTTGCACGGCTCGTCCCCCTGTAAAAACGGCCCTGCCAGGTGAGCGTGGCGGTGGGAGGCAGCGTGAGCCGGGGTGGAGCCTGGACGGGGCCGGGTGAGCTGCTTTCACCCCATCTGGCGGCGGGTGGGTACGGGAGATGGTGGGAGGGTGTGGGAGGCAGAAGAAGGGCGGCAACCTTTAAGCTGCTCCTGCTCACCCGGCGTCGTCCTCCCTGCCTCAAGCCGCATCTTTTTATGTCGGATTGAGATTGATGGAAACAACCCTTCGGTTTTGCTGTGTTTCCATCAAAAGCAGGTGGATTATCGGCTATTCTGTCAATTCACCTGGTTTTCAGCAGGTTGGAACATTTGGACCTGTGAAAAGAAGCAGCCAGCACTGAATAGGTCGGAACCGCTTCTGATCTATTCATGTTGAAAACTGCCGTCTCTTTGAATATATGTGTCCTATGCTGGGTACACACCAGAACGATTTGGGCTCAATTCACCCAATTTCAATGCAATTTCGTCCAATTGTATGTAAAAAAAAAAAAGCCGAATTGGGCATGTTTTCAATACGATTCCGATCCAGTGTGCGTCCCCGCTGGTTGTGTGGTCACTTCAGAGATTTTATCTGCTGCTGTAAGGATTTGACAATCTTCCTTTGACTGGGTGCAGATCATGTGCAGATCATGAGCAGATCGTGGGCTGCAACAGATCATGTGACCATAGTACAGTATTAAGGAAATGGTTGCACGATCATGACCATTCTTATGTGTTCCCAGCATAAGTATGGAATAAAGCCACGTATGTAGATCTGTCGAACTTGGATACAGATGTGTTCTTTTTCATCTTGGCTGTGAACTGGTCACATATGCTACCGCATTGACATTGTGACTGGCCGTGCCAAAGTGCAACCCGTTTGCAAGACCTCACACACCTGTATTTGTGGCAAGAACTCATCTGTAGGCAAGTGTGCATATCAAACTAATAGCATGGTCTCCTGCTGCGTCGTGCTTCATCCAAGATGCGTTTTTGGCAAACAAGATGCAAAAGAAGCAGGACCTGGTGTGTTAAGAGGGGCGGTTTGTCCTGCCTACAGCAAAGCTGTATGAGGTCGCATCTGTACACTCTGCAGAAAATGTACAGGTGATGTGAAAGTGACTTGGTGGAACTGTCCAACAGCGCAGTTCTGGGCTGAAGGCTTTGTAATATGACACACTGCGTGTCAGCCAATCAGTGCTGTCCTCTGTAACACATCAGCAGCCGGAGATTGGGAATCGCAAGAAGCAAGAGTCCATTGTTCCAAAACCTGTGCAGTTCCTCTTCCCTAGCTGGGGTGATGCTCTCCGGTGTGGTGCTTGTTGCACAGTGTGGTCTGTATATCAGTGCCGAAATACGGTCCACACTGTGCTAGAAGCACCACAGCGCAGAGTGACCCCAGTTTTGGTAGATGCCGGAATGAACACTATACAGTATGCAGTTTGATACTTCATTTCTTTTTGCAGGTTAAGTATTACGAAGATCTGAAAGTAAATATAAAATAGCGGTTTATAGGGACGTACGCAATGAGCGAAAATAAGCCCCAAACTGGCATTTTATGTTTTATTTCCAGATAAACTCTGGTTGACACTGCTGAACAAAGCCAACCGGGCCGTCCGACTCTCTGATAAATGCCGTCTCTTGGCTGTAGTTCATGTCCCCTAAGTGTCAGCTGAGTCAGAGATTCAGCTCGTGTTCCCGGCCTGTGGAAAACGCTGCGCCAGCTGAAACCAATTAGATGATTCAGGTGTAGCCGCGCATGCAGGTCGCTCCAGCCTTATTAATGGCCTTCCCAAACATGGCTGCGTAATGACCGGAGAAATATTTAGTGCTTCGGCCACCTTGAAACTTTCCTGCCGCCCGCGTCTCCGCTTCTGCGGGTTCTCCTCATTAATTAGAGAACTTTAGCCAGGAAGCCGCCTGGGAAAATAACATCAGCGGTGAGATGGTTCTTAACTACTAATCAACCAGAACTTTTGAACTCCGCACTGTTAAGGCCACAATACATTGGGTCCTGAGGACAAGTCGGACCCAAATTTTTCTTAAGCTCCCCAGGTGGGCTCACTTACGACTTGCCATTGACGTGACATTTTTTATAAAGACTCCCGGGAAGCTGCAGCAGGGGCAGGAGAATTAAAAAATAAAACCTGTCAAAAGACTGTACCGGCTACTGATTGGCTGAGAGAGTGCTCTCAGCCAATCAGCGGCCGGACAGTCTTTTGACAGTTTAAAAAAGAAATTCTGCTGCCTGCCGCTCACTGGCTGCGATCCGATCGATCCTATGTGCAGGGGGTTTAATCTTTAGGGTGCGACCCAATGCGCATGGGACCACGCATGGATGTGAAACACATGCAATTTGGTCCGATTTATTGGCCCGATCCATCAGAACCAGGTCAAACTGGACCAAATCGAAGTAGTGATTGGAGCCTTGCTATGGGGCTTCAAAATGTGTACATTTTTTATGACGTGGTTTTTTTATTTTCACTTTACGACTCTAATAAGGATCACGGTGTAGGTTACCATGAGTGGCCCTTCAAGCTGAGAAGCTGGGTTCTGTTAGATCTACTTGTTTAGCGTGGCACTGGGAATGTCGGAATGTGTCATACGGGATCACGAGTCTTTCCGCCAGATTGGATTGTTTGTTGCTTGCTGCCTCCTGATACAATGCGAAGGTTTTGTGTTTGATTACTTGTCAGATGCGTGTGACATTGTTGCCTCTCCCAGGTAAGGTTTAATCTTTGCTGTGTGCAGAGAAGGAAATGACAATTTAAGGTAGAGTTGCAAGGGGAGATCATCGCCCATAGATCACGCTGCTGGTAGACACCGCCGCAGCCTTCACAGACTCTCACCGCTTGTTAGCGTTCCGCGCCGCCCTGTGTATTCTACACTCCTTGTGCTCTGTAGCAGCCGATATTTTTTGGTTTTACACTTTATATTCCGGGTACAAGTTATTTGCACTCTCCTTCCAAGATCCGAAGCCAGGGCGGTGTTTTATGGCTTCCCTGTAAGTGTTACACAAATCTCATGAATATTCACAAGTGACTAGAGACATTCATATGACTTTTCCGGATTGATGGACTGCACAGCGGGTGAGGAAGTGAGCGCCGCTCCTTTATGGAGACGGTCGAGGGAACATCTTTTGATTATTTTTTTTTGGCCTCTGATTTTTGTTTAAGTATGAGACGCTCTACAAAATCAGTGTGTATCTGTCAAGGGGCTTTTCGGAGCAGACAAATGTCTAACCGATATCTAGAGAGGGCGATTCATTCATATCCGACAGTTGTTTAGTGCGCAGACTAAAAGGAGCGATCTGCCTGTTGCCTAATAATGGAGTTTATTTATCCCGGGTTTATACTGCGGTTCTTCTGAATGGTGAAACCAACGGTTATTGGAACTCCGCTCCCAGTTTCCAGGGTTCTACAGTATGTAGTTGAGACAGTTGGCTGCGTTGGTGAGCGACTATAGTGAGTGTGTTATATGCATCAGTAGGTTGGGATGGAAGGTTGATTCTACCTCCAATCCACAATATCAGTGCATTCATTTATTGAAGGTTGGTGGATGGTCTTAACCTACCATATGACAAGGTCAGTGTTCCTTGCAACCAGATGGGCCTACGTCGCCCCCTGTGGGGTATAGCGATTCCCTCTTAACGTCAGAAGCTGCGGGTCTCATCACCAAGCTCCTGCATCCGCACCGAGTGTTCATTCTAGAACCTGGCACCTTTCAAAACCAGTGCGGTCCCTACCTGTGGTGTCGCTCTCTGCTGTAGTGGTTCTAGCAAGGTCTGATCTATAGCTCAGTGCTGAGATTCAGCCCAGACTGTGTTAGATGAACTACAGCAGAGAGCGACACCCCAGGCCGGAAAGAGGAACTGCACAGGTTTTAGAAGGTGCAGGGTGCTAGAATTAACACTAAGCTGCGGCAATCATTTTCTTCAAGTCATAGTTTATGCAGTGTTCTGTACAGGTACGGCATACAACAGGGGACAATTATCTAGCCCCTTCTCTCTTAAACCTCCCCCCTGAGACATGCAGCTTGCAGAAATCATGCCCCTGGATATTTGCATTGTATAGGTCGGTGAGCGCAGAAGGTCTCCAGGGAATGTAAGCAATCTGGCACCTGGGGGAAGATCTAATCTTTTAGATTTAACATGCAACACCCCCCCTCCAGTGCAGTATTTAACTGGCTGACACTTACTTAACTAGACTTGACCCCCAACTACAGCCACCCCTGCAGACATGGAACCATTGCTCTGTAGACACCACATGTTCTGCAGATACCCATTGTAACCCCAGGGCTGTCCACCGCAGCACTGTACATTGTAATATATTATTTGCATGCACTTGTCTGATACAACGCCCCTTCTATATCCTAAAAATAAATAGGAGTTTGTGTGAGGGTAGTTACTCATCCTTGAATGATATGAGTGGGGCCTCAATACACCTAGGAATTCCCGTCTCACCATCAGCAACCACCTGTTACCGACTCCACCCACTGTGCAGTGGGCAGGTAACTCGTGGACACCACCACACTATCACCCAGAACCTCTTCCCCCCAGGCTCCTACCATCGACACCTGGAACCAACTACTTCTGTGTATGTGCAAACACGTCCTGGTTAGTGTTGGCTAATTCCTACTGGTCCCATACTAAATGAACTGGACTAACTGGGTAACTGGCAGAGGGCTTCAGCTTGGAGACTCCGCTCACTCCAGAACAGCCAGAGAACTGAACAGAAATTTGCACTAGGTAGTCACAGAATATATCAGATGAAAAGGTTTTAAGGCAAGATGTTTATTGCTCAGTCATCTACAGCAAGATAATTCCCCTTGTAGGTGGTGATTGGGGGGGGTTACATTCTGTAAGTTCAATTCGTTACAGTTAAACATGAAATTCTACAACCGAACACAGGGGGCGTAACTAACGTCTTCTGGGCCCCATAGCAAAATCTTTGAACCCCCCCAATTGTCACTACATTGCCCCTCAGGGTAGCAAAAAGAAAGAAAAGAGTAAAAGAGGATGTCGGGGAGAATGCAGGAGAGAGAGAGAAAGAGAGAGAGGGGAGGGGGGCGAGCAGGGAAGAGAGAGAGGAGAGATATGGGGGAGAGAGGGGGTCTAGGGAAGAAGAGAGAGAGCAGGGAAGAGAAAGAAATAAGGGGTGGGGTGGCGACAGAGAGCAAAGGTTAAAGCCCTAATCCGATTCTCTCCCCTCCACAACCTCAAAACAAGCTGCCCTTTGTTTCCCACACACACACCACCCTTAATTATAAGTTATATACCTGCAGCTTTGCGAATGGGTCCCCTCGTCAGCGCGGGGTCTTCCTGGTTTCGCCCGCTGAAGCTGTCTCCAGCATTGGACACCGTGGGAAGTCCTGCGGCGCAGGTTTAACGCTGGGGCTGGTCACTTGATAGTGATGTTAAGTTGAGCCCCGGCAGGCGGCAGCATCATAGATGGGAGGGGGTGAAGGAGGACGGCTGGATCAACCGGACCATCTCACCCTTCATTAAGCAAATCATCGCCATTGACGGGGAGGGGGCACGGGACTGCAAAGACAGCAGACACTGCCTGTACGGACGAAGGGGAACTAACCCTGCCAGTTCAGCACTACAGTAATAGAAATAAAAGGGTGCAGTGGATTGCCTGCTGGGTCTTTGGGCCCCCCAAGGGCCCTGGCCCCCATAGCAGCTGCACCCTACATAGTTACGCCACTGCATGGCACCTAGCACCAGTGGTTCATACAAAAACAGCGTTGCAGTGCAAGAGATTAATACCTTCTGTGCCAGGCTGCCACCTTGTCTGCTGGCATCTCTCACTGCTTATAGTGGAAGAGCCAGAACTGAAGATATTTGCAATGATATGGGGGAGGTGGGGGGGATATTTGATATTCATGTCATCGGTCACGTTGCATACAACGGGGGGTAACGGATCAAACACTTAGTGAATACTTTATTATTTGTGCCCACGTTCATATATTCTATCTATTACGCAGATTGATTTGGGAAATAACCCATGCATCCAGTACAGGAATCAGAATCACGAGCCGTGTCTAACGGAGATATTGCTTTGAGGGATAGATAAATGCCCTTGTGAATAGGAGAATACGTAGCGTCTTTGCATTGTAAAGGTAATTAAACCAAATTGGAGAATGTGTTGTCAAATAAATATTGGAACATGTCTTCATCAGTTTACATTGAGATCATTTTGCGTGGGGTTAATCTGCATATAATTTGCCCCCTCTAATCGTGTTTCATGTTCTGTGACATTTCCGAAACCCCCGGCGACAGCCCAAGGACGATTCCAATGAAACTTTAATGGATATATTTAATTTACAAGCCAACCTCACAAACAAACAGGGCTTCTACCAACACTGCTGATTGCCCACATTTCCATAATGAGAATGGAAGATCGTGTTGTATTTCCTGGGGACCTTCAGAGATTTCACCTACGGAGATGGGATAGACGTGTTAACCCTTTTGTGTCAGCGACAAATGGAGGCCTACTCAAAGGATGAAAAAACATATATAGGCCGGGGTGCCTTCCTTGTAAGCAATACAATCCCACCTTGGGGAACCCATGCCAAGCTGTCCATCCTGATGAATGAAAAGGTGCTTTGCTTTGAAACGTTAATAATATTATATATACAGATGTAGCGTGAAGAGATGCTGGGTCTGACATCCCTTTCACACGGCGGTGGGGAGCTGATTCCCTGTCCGTCTCCGCTTCATTGAGACGGGCAGGGTTAGTGGGGGGTGCAAGCAGCTACGGTGGAGCAGCGCCCCCTTCTGGCAGATGGCGAACACCGGCGATTGTGGTGAAACAGGGTTGGTTTCTCCAGAGAGTGCTGTATCTTTCTGGTCGCAACTGCTCTGTAAAGGGTTAAGACGGAGCCGTTCATCCTAATCGCAGTAGAAGGTATAACAACCTGCTCATGGTGCTGATGCCTGGTATGGGCCAGTTAGTAGGCCTAGGTATTGTAGTACCAGGGACTTGTACTATTAGTGCCCGGAGGCACGGAGGCACGGAGGCACTGATCGCATGAAAAAAAAACATGGGGCCTGATTCATAAGTTTTTGAAGCCTTCCGATTATCGGACAACCATGTATGCGCAAGTTGTGCTGTGCTAGTGTTCCCGCTAGGGCTGCGCGCTGCCCAATTTTTAAAGGGCAAAAGGCACCCTGCCCCTGTAGCAGCGCCCCGCTAAAAGAGCCTGCTGTCTTTCCCCGCCGGTGTGCACGGAAAAGCCCAACACCGCCATAGATGGCGATGCCTGGCGCTTCCCCTTCAACTTGTCTTTGGCGGGGCCAGGCCCGCCCCCTTTCATGACGGCGGTGGCCGGGGTCACCCCTTTTGATGAAATTGCTGCCCGGGCATGCCCCTTTTGTGCTGTCGCTGCCCAGGCACACCCACAACAGTGATGTCGGCGGGCCCGGTCCGCCACCACTTATGCTGCCCCCATGCAACAGCGCCCTGCCCGCTACAATTCCTAGAAGGAACACTGTGCACATGTGCAAGCTGTCCGTGCAAAGGCAGCCAGCGAAAGTTAGCCTTTGAGAGGGAGGACCACTGGCGTCATCAGCGGCCGCCTCCTGCCCTCGGTCTTCTTAGCAGCGCTAAGTCCTTGCTTTTACTCACTGCTGGGAAAAGAGGGGAAAACCGTTCGATGTGAGTGATTGTGAATGGTATTCCCCTCGTGCGTGGCTGTGAACAAGTTTCACAGCCCAGCGAACAGTTGTGAATCGGGCTTATAGTACAGAGGAATTAGTATTCCAGCCAATGGGAATGGTGCAGTCATTTTAGCTGAAACGGTCATCGCTCTTAATTGAAACCACACCCCCCCCCCCTCTCCAATAAATAATACTAATTGTTAGCACCATTCTTCCCCGTTTTAGGGCTGAACCTGCATTTAAATATCCGCAGGTTGCAGCTAAGACTCGGACATGGTGCGGTCATTCAGGTGCTATATAACTTTGGATCTTTATAGTTTGTGGACAGAAATGTCTGTTTTGCGGTTTTCTATTTGTGCCGTTTGTAATGTCTCAGAATTGCAAACAGATCCCTGCGATAATCTATTCCTGAGCGGCAAAGGACAGCCACGCGCCGCCGTGCCCAATCTCACCGCTCAGCCGGCGCGTTTAGTCTGCCATGAAATAGCAGTATGGGCCTGAGTGTTATGTAGGAAATGATGGGAAAACTACTAAGCCAGATCTCCCCGAGGTAAGAGAGTCATTAAAACTGATAAGAAGCAAGTCTTCCCTTCTCAGCATCTCCGCGCTGTCTCTTTGTGTCTCCAGGTGCGTTTGACATGGTCTCTGAATATCTGTCCCCCCGTGCACTCCTCCTAGCTACGTCCTACAAAGGTGGCAGAGACTTTCTAACCTCCAGCGGTCCCTCTAATTAGCCAGGCTGAGCAGCTGCCATCATCTCGGCCCTTCTAGCGGGAATCACTGATTAATCAGATGTGAGCGGGAGCTGAACTGGGCCCAGATGAGCCAGCTTCCATTGTGTGGTATCAGCAAGTTTAGGGTTCCTAGCCGCGTGTTGCAGAGAGAGAGGTGCTCACTGTATTGTGTCTGTACTGTCACTTTTACCGCTCATCATTCCTTACAGTAATGAGGAAGGTTATGCAAAGTGCTTATGTACATATGACTATAACCCATTCAGCGCCACGTGAATATGTCAAATTAGGTGTGAAAATTGCCAAGCAAACGTTTTTTTTGTTCATCTTAATGACCTGTAATGTTCACCTTATATAGGAAATATAATCTTTTTTTACGCAACATTTTTTATTTGAATTTATATAACAAATGTGAGCGACGCTGGCATTCATTTTAATTTTACAATCATTAGTACCCTTTAGGGGTGTTTCTGGTTGTTTTGCAAAAGCAAACGCCTTCTTTTAATGGACAAATCCATGCGCACTGCAGGTGGGACAGGTGGAACGTGCAGAGAGAGTTAGATTTGGGATGTTGTTTCTGTGCAGGGTAAATACTGTCTGCTTTATTCTTACACTGCAATTTAGATTTCACTTTGAACACACCCCACCCAACTTTCTCTGCACATGTTACATCTGCCCCACCTGCACTGTACATGGTTTGTTACATTAAAGAAGGAGTTTGCTTTTGCAAACCAACTGGAATGACCCCCTTTTGTTTCCTTGTTGCCCTGTCATAAACACTGGTCATTAACCTGTGCACTGCAGAAGGTTTACTTACCCCTGTGCTGAGCCTCTTTTTAGACTCTTGCCGTTTAGTGTTAGGGTTAGGCGGCAGGGTACGAGAGTTACGCACTAGAGCAGTGAATCTCAACCTCGGTCCTCAGGATCCCCCAACAGTTCATGTTTTCCAGGTCTCCACACAGAATCACAAGTGAAGTAATTAGCACCACCTGTGATCTTTTAAAATGTGTCAGTGAATAATGAGTGCACCTGTGCCCCTCTTGCGGGACCTGGAAAATGTGCACTATTTGGCGGTCCTGAAGACTGAGGTTGAGAACCTCTGCACTTCCTCTGCGAGGAAGGGAGTTTACGGTTAGGCTGCTGGGTACGAGGGTTAGGCACTTCAGGGTATGGTTAGGGTCAGATTGCGAGGAGGGGAGTTTAGGGTTAGGCTGCGGGAAAGGAGGGTTAATGTGTGGAGGAGGAGGCGGGGGTGATTAGGTCATTTACCTGACCCCTATTGAGATTCCCTCCATTGGGATACCGGCATCGGTATTCTGAATACTGGCTTCCTGACCGATGGTCACCTCTAGGTATCCCATGTACACAGCTATATAATTATTGGGCCAATCACCCCGTATTGGCTGATTAGTACAATACTAGCATCGCCTACCCTGGCCATATGGAACTTGTCCAGTGTGTAATCACAGATTGCTGCAACACCAAAAAAAAAATCACTATTACATCTACTGAAGCTACCCGAAGTGTTACTTATTGGGTCCAAACTGGTTACGGACATTTTTTTATTATGTGAGGAGGGGAATGAAAGCAGCGGGAAACAACGGACTTAGAGCAGGGTTCCCAGCAGCACAGAGTATATCAGGAGATGAGGGATGTGTCAATGAGGACAGGGCTGCATGTAACAGGGGCAGTGACATGATGTGAGGAGGGGAATGGAGGCAGCAGGAAGCCACAGACTGAGAGTTATATAGTGGGAGGAGCAGGGTCCCCAGCAGCACAGAGTATATCAGGAGATGAGGGATGTGTCAGTGAGGACAGGGCTGCATGTGACAGGGGCAGTGACATGATGTGAGGAGGGGAATGGGGGCAGCAGGAATCCACAGACTGAGAGTTATGTAGTGGAAGGAGCAGGGTCCCCAGCAGCACAGAGTATATCAGGAGATGTGTGATGTGTCAGTGAGGACAAGGCTGCATGTGACAGGGGGCAGTGACATGATGTGAGGAGGGGAATGGGGGCAGCAGGAGGCAACAGACTGAGTTATATAGTTGGAGGAGCAGGGTCCCCAGCAGCACAGAGTATATCAGGAGATGAGTGATGTGTCAGTGAGGACAGGGCTGCATGTGACAGGGGCAGTGACATGATGTGAGGAGGGGAATGGAGGCAGCAGGAAGCCACAGACTGAGAGTTATATAGTGGGTGGAGCAGAGTCCCCAGCAGCACAGAGTATATCAGGAGATGAGGGATGAGTCAGTGAGGACAGGGCTGCATGTGACAGGGGCAGTGACATGATGTAAGGAGGGGAATGGAGGCAGCAGGAAGCTACAGACTGAGAGTTATATAGGGGAAGGAGCAGAGTTCCCAGCAGCACAGAGTATATCAGGAGATGAGTGATGTGTCAGTGAGGACAGGGCTGCATGTGACAGAGGCAGTGACATGATTTGAGGAGGGGAATGGAGGCAGCAGGAAGCCACAGACTGAGAGTTATATAGTGGGAGGAGCAGGGTCCCTCAACAGCACAAAGTATATAAGTACACAAGTGATGTGTCAGTGAGGGCAGGGCTGCATGTGACAGGGGCAGTGATATGATGTGAGGAGGGGAATGGAGGCAGCAGGAAGTCGCAGACTGTAAGTTATTTATTGGGAGAACAGGGTCCCCCAGCAGGAAATGTGTGTTGTGACAGTGAGGACAGGGCTGCATGGGACAGGTGTAGTGACATGATTTTAGGAGAGGAATAGAGTCCCCAAGAAGCCTCAGGTTGAAAGTTATTTAGTGGGAGGGGCAGGGTACCGAGCAGCACAGAGTAGATCAGGAGATGATTAATGTATTAGTTAGAACAGGTCTGGAAGCGACAGGGGCAGTTTATGTGATATGAGTACAGGAATGGAGGCAGCAGGAAACCACAGACTGAGAGTTATATAGTGGGAGGAGCAGGGTCCCCAGCAGCACAGAGAATATCAGGAGATGAGTGATGTGTCAGTGAGGACAGGGCTGCATGTGACAGGGGCAGTGACATGATGTGAGGAGGGGAATGGAGGCAGCAGGAAGCCACAGACTGAGAGTTATATAGTGGGAGGAGCAGGGTCCCCAGCAGCATAAAGTAAGTCTGTGCAATAATCAAACTTGTTATATATAAAGTGTTATTGTCTTTTGTTCACATATCCTGTAAACCTAGAATATTCCTTAGTGCTGCATCATCATCATCGACTTACACATTCGGAAGGCATTAAAATTGCAACGTGATGCCGTATATTGCAGCTCTGGATCCCTCACTAGGTGTAAATAAGGAACACCGCATGCTGTTTTTTGTTTCGTGACAGAATGTTTTTCTAATCCACGTGCCGGATAACTAATCTCTGGCACAGCACACAGGGGAGCGATAGGCTGCAGAGAAATATGGCGCGTTTGTTTTTCTTAGCTTTGCAGTTTCTATTAAACTCTTTGTCCGCAGAGCTCCAAAGACTCTTAAAAGCTGCGTGGAGCCCGGGCGCGGTGCAGACATTTTATCACTGCTATCCGAATATTGCTGCCAGTGATTGGGCCGGTGGGATCGCAGCGCAATATTCTGCCTGTAATACCAGCTTTGTGTGATTAGAACAGACAAGCTTTAGATTTATCCAAAAATGTTGCATAAAACAATATCTGCCCAGAATGCATTTCATTTCCGGAGAGCGCATTTTCTGAGATGTCATTATCTACAGGCTAAAGAGCATTGGGGGGACGCGTGTATTGTGGATTATACCGCGTTACACAATGACATCGGGCAAGTCTCTCTGTAGATGTGCCTGAGTACAATTGCTGCAGGTTGTCTTTAGTAAATTAACCATAGTTGCCTAATTTCAGGGGCTAACATGTAATTGCACAAATTAACATAATCATAAAATATTCATTTGTGATACAGGTTGAGTATCCCTTATCCGAAATATTCGGGCCCACCAGCGTTTTGGATAAGAGATTTTGGGGATTTTTTATTTTTTCATACTTATCTAGTCCCCTGGTGGTGCACTGATGGTCCCCCGACATCCACGGCGCCCTTCAGGACTCTTCAGTGGCACCTCCAGTCCCAAGGGCGCATTGCGCGAGTGCGCCGGTGAGATCACCGGAACATTCGTGCAATGCACCCCTGGGTCCGGAGATGTCACCGGCACATTCGCACAATGCACCTCTGGGACCGGAGATGTCACCGGCACATTAATCACCCATCAGGGTGGCTGTACAATAAAAAATCAGGTCTGATTGCATCGCATCGCATGCGATGCCATGTGACCTGATCAGATAGACCCGATGCCATAAGATAAATATTGGTGGCACCTTGCTACGAAACAAGTACCCATATTGTTGTTTCTTGATACTAGTTTTAACAATTTATTTCCCAATCCGGCCCCAGACATTATTCTGGAGTATTCTGTGACTGTGAGCAATTCATTACATTCATTTAGGGTGGCCAATCCCGGGATCGATATCCGCGGGATCCCGGGATTTGGCCCCCAAAACACTGGGATTTCAATCCCAGGATTGGAGTTTCCAATCCCGGGATTTCGGGATTAGACTGCGCATGCGCAGTCTAATGCCGGGCAGCGACTGAGCGGGTGCTCAGCAGCTGCCCGGCTTCTCCCGTCCCAGGCAGTGCGGCTCTGCGCAGCGTGACGACGTCAGAGGTCACGCTGCTCAGGCCGCACAGGCTGTCTGCCTCCATCCTGTCCCCGGATCAGCCCGCCCAGCCGTCCTGTCCCCGGACCAGCCCGCCCGCCCAGCAGCGGACCTGCCGGCACACCGGGCCACCAGCGGACCAGCCCGGGCTGTCCCCGGATCAGCCCGCCCAGCCGTCCTGTCCCCGGACCAGCCCGCCCGCCCAGCAGCGGACCTGCCGGCACACCGGGCCACCAGCGGACCAGCCCGGGCTCCATCACCCCATCTCGCCCACCCACCCGGCCGCACCACGCATCTGTGAGTAAATATGCGGGGCGGCCGAGGTGGGTTTTTAATAGTAGGGAAGCCAATCCCGGGATCGGGCATTTTTCAATCCCGAATTCCGGGATTGAAAAAATGCCCCGGGATTGGCTTCCCTACATTCATTGTCTGTTATGTATTCATTCTTATTTACTTCTGCAATATTTCTTCACATAATCCTTATTCCCCCTTCACTATCAAATTTGGAATTTCTTAGGTAATAATGTTTTTTCTTATATACTGTTAATGAATCTAATAATGAATGTAACCATCTCATCACTGGATGGCCAATTATTCTCCAAACAAATAACATGAAAGTTAATAACACTGCATTCTGAGATACCTCTGTATACTGCGGTTTAATTCGTTTATCAGTTTGCAAACAGCCAATAGGTGGTGGGAGCTGATGGCCCGCCCACATTCTATACCAATCATCCCTCTTATAGACTTTGTATCCACTTTATGGTGTAAGGGACTCTAGGGGAAATGTATAAAGCTTGGAGAATTATCCCCATAAAGAACAAGGTGATAATGCTCCAGCCAATCAGCTCCTGACTGACAATTTACATATTGGAGCTGATTGGCTGGTGCTCTGTCACCTTGCATATAATGGGGCAGATGTATTAAGCCTTAACAAGAGATAAATGCAAGGTGATAAAGTGAGATAAACTTCCAGCCAATCAGCTCCTAAAGGCCCCCATACACTATGCGATTTGGGCACGATTTCACCCGATTCGGATGAATCGGGCCGTGAAACCGGCCCAAATCGCACTTGCAGACACCCCGTCCGGTCCCGTGCGCATCGGATCGGGGTCGGGAGGTCGGACGGGCTGCACATAAGATTTGCTAAATCTTATGTGCAGTCCAGCCCCGGAGCCGTGCGGGGGATGACAGCGGGCGGGGGATGTCGGCTATAGAGAGCCGAGCAGGGGGAGGCTGCATAGTGAGCCGGGCAGGAGGAGGGTGACAGCGGGAGCAGCGCGCTGGGCAGGGAGGATGACGCTGGCTGCCGGGCAGCGGCGGGAGCCGGGAGGAACACACTATCTTGAAAAAAAAAGCCCATACAGATGACTAGCAAGCCATTAATTGGCTGAGACCTCTCTCAGCCCATCAGCGATGGGCTGAGAGAGGTCTCAGCCAATCAATGGCTTGCTAGTCATTCTGTATGGACTTTTTTTTTTTTTCAAGTGATCTGTGTTCCTCCCGGCTCCCGCCACTGCCCGGCAGCCAGCGTCATCCTCCCTGCCCGGCGCGCTGCTCCCGCTGTCACCCTCCTCCTGCCCGGCTCCCTATGCAGCCTCCCCCTGCACGGCTCTCTATTAGCCGGCATCCCCCGCCCGCTGATGACTACCCCGCACGGCTCCCTCCTCCTGCAGCTCCCCGGGGACCGCATATGATAAATCCATGCGATTTATCATATGCAAACCTTGGCACATCAAGTGCCTAATCGTGTGTCCCCCTCCCGGGGAGCTGCAGGGTGAAATCAGGTCCGACTTGTCCTTAGGACAAGTCGGACTAATGTATGGGGGCCTTAACTGCTGCGTTTGAAAAAAGTCAGTAAGGAGCTGATTGGCTGGACATTTTTCTCTCTTTATCACCCTTGCATTTATCTATTGTTAAGGCTGAATACATCTGCCCCATTGTTCTTTATGGGGATTGATGGCACTTTTCCCAGCTTTGTATATTTACCCATCTGTATTAGAACTGCTGATAGGTACATAACAGAATTTCCTACAATATCTTCTGTAAATCTGTAACGTACAGTAGTTCTTCATTCCTCTTGCGTGACCCGTCTATGCTTTGTGCCGAAGCAATTATGTCCCAATTATTCCTGTGTAGGTGTCTGTAGGAGACAAAACAGTTTGTATGGGGAAACGGCTGGGAGAAACCAAGTCAGCAAATAAGACGGAACTTTGTAATTGCCATCAAGGATTAAAAATGAGTTTAATATCTGGTGCTGAGCTTATTGCCTGACCACAGTCTCTAGGCTGTAGACATGAATTGTCCTTCGGAGATATATATATCTATATAGATTTATCTTCTTACTGTTACTCCTCTATGGCTTGTGTATAGGGTGGGGTTAGTACAGTGCAATGTGGGTGAGCGATTATTTTCAATATTACTGTGACGCTCAGCTTGAAACTCGGTCCTCACGTCCCAACACAGTTCATGTTTTCCAGGTCAACTGTGGATTTTCAAATATTACAGTTGGCGAGACACAGCGCACCTACCTGGTAACCTGGAAAACCTGACCTGTGGGGTCCTGAGGACTAAGTTTGACAATGACTGCTGTAGCTGATCAGGTAGGCTTACAAAGTTCTAAGGCTGTGAGTACCGTATACAACACAGTGTAGGAATAGTGGGTGACACTTACTGTATCATTTGTGCTGTCTTATCCATTCCCGAGGACCAAATGTACCACTACGTAGCATATCAACACACTTGTATTTGGCAGGAGCTGATTGCGCGATTACAGATTAAAAAAAGGGGGCGGAATGACCAGGTACTACCAGGCACAGCGGCATTTACATAAAATACAGTTTATTTTATACAATATTATTGCGTACATTTTGGCAAAGCGTAGCCTCGAATGCCAGCGGCATTTATCGGCATCTAAAGTAGTAATTACTACAGACTTGGGGGAAGCCCAGCACCAATGTAGATGCCAGGGGCCCTCCCCCCGCACTAGCATCACCAGGCCTGGCCTACCCCCTCGAACTGACGTCGCCAGGCCCAGCCTACCCCCCGAACTGACGTCGCCAGGCCCAGCCTACCCCCCGAACTGACATCGCCAGGCCCAGCCTACCCCCCACACTACCGTTGTCCATCCTGACTCGCACTGACGTCGGCAAGGCCAGCCCATCCCCAGCAACGACTTTGGCAGCTCCCCCATGTGTTGCACCGTGCCCAAGCACCCTGCCCCAATCATATAACGATCACAAAGGTACCCTAGCTGTAATGGCCTATTGGTTAAGGCCACCACATTCTATGCGCTATACTTGGAGTTCAGATCCTGCCAGGAGGACAAATTTTTTTTTTTGTTTTTTAGTCCAATGTAAATTTTTTTAGTTTTCCCGGATAATAGAAATATCGGCCAGCATTAAATACCCCCCTTAGGGGTAAATTTACAAATTCTTCTAAATATGGGGATATTGCCCATAACAACCGGTAAGATACGGTCTGTCATTTTCTAGGATGCAATAGAGAAATAGACTGGAAATTGCTATGGAAGTTTCAGAAAATTTGGCCCTTAGATCAGTGGTCAGGGAACAGGGGGGTAATGGACGGTCACGCTGCCGAGACACAGCCGGGCATGTGTATGAATCTATATGCATGCCCAGCTATGTCTCAGCAGCGCGACTGTCCATTACCCCCAGGAATTTCATAACATTGCATATAGAAGCTATATATAGAGTCTATATACATGCCCGGCTGTGTGTGTAACAGTACTGTAGTGTACAAGGACCTGACGCAGTGCAGGATGTGTGTGTTACAGTACTGTAGTGTACAAGAACCTGACGCAGTGCAGTGCAGGTTCTGTGTGTAACAGTAGTGTAAAAGGACCTGACGCTGTGCAGTGCAGTGCAGTGCAGGATGTGTGTGTTACAGTACTGTAGTGTACAAGGAACTGATGCAGTGCAGTGCAGGCTCTGTGTGTAACAGTACTGTAGTGTACAAGGACCTGACGCAGTGCAGTGCAGTGCAGGCTCTGTGTAACAGTACTGTAGTGTAAAAGGACCTGACGCTGTGCAGTGCAGGCTCTGTGTGTAACAGTACTGTAGTGTACAAGGACCTGACGCAGTGTGTCAGGCCCTTGTGTATAACACGCTTCCCTGCATGATGCCCCGGGCCCAACCTCCAAGTCCGCCCACTTCTTCAGTAGAGTCAACTAGTTGCTGCGCCATCTCGGCAGCGCGCAGTCTGTACTGCCGCTGCGGCGCTGAGTTCTTTGCCTGGTTATAGGCTCCTGTCAGGGTACACCCATCTCTAGTCTAGGGAAAATATTTGCACAGACTGTCACTATGGGCCTTATTCTAGTGCACTCTTTCTGACAAAATCCTTCTCAGATGGACAAAACCATGTGCACTGCAAGGGGGCAGATGTAAAATGTGCAGAGAGAATTAGATTTGGGTGAGTTATTTTGTTTCTGTGCAGGTTAAATACTGACTGCTTTATTTTTACACTGCAATATAGATCTAACCTTGACGTAAAACCCCACCCAAATCTAACTCTCTCTGCACATGTTACATCTGCCCCACCTGCAGTGCACATGCTTTTGTCCATCTAAGAAGGATTTTGTCAGAAAGAGTGAACTAGAATAAGGCCCATTATCATCTTGTAATACTGACACTAATAGTTACCTGGGTTTCACATTGGCCCTTATTCAGATCTGATCGCATGTACAAATCTGTTCTCAAAATGGGCAAAACCATGTGCACTGCAGGTGGGGCAGATGTAACATGTGCAGATAGAGTTACATTTGGGTGGGGTGTGTTAAAACTGAAATCTAAATTGCAGTGTAAAAATCATGAAGTCAGTATTTACCCTGCACAGAAACAAAATAACTCACACAAATCTAACTCTCTCTGCACATGTCACATCTGCCCCACCTGCAGTGCACATGGTTTTGCCCATTTTGAGAACAAATTTGTACTGCGATCAGATATGAATAAGGGCCATTATCAATAGCTATACCACACACAGCCTGGCTGCCATCGATTATGATTATGACCATTACCATGTATGGCTGTGTGTCTGGTACAAATTTACCAGCAGGATATATCATCAATTTCTGGGGGTACAGTGTCTATTACAATTATATCCGTTCCCTCCTTTCAAATCAAGGAGGAAACGTCGGCGTATCTAAATATATTGTCAGCCACTGAGAAGTGGACGCACACAGAAAGGTTGCCATTATTATTACACTTGGTAATTGGAAGTTTGGAAATTTTATTGCTTGTTAATTACTAAATTCAAGGGAAATGAGTTCGCGAGCAATTAGCCCTTCATTCAGGCAGCAATTAAAATGAATTAGCGGCTTATAACTCTTAAGTATAAAAATTAGGCAATATTGCTTAAAGTACACCTAGCTGATACAAGGCAAATATTTACAGAGAGAGCGTGTCTGTTCCAGGCTCAAGCGGCCGTCCCCGTTGTTCCCCGCTCTGTGCTGACATCTCTTACGCCGTCCTACCCTCCTAATCCATAATCCATTGTCATGTCAGTCGTCCTCAGTGATAAGACCATTATGATAATCTATACCTCCTGAGAGGCTTCCAGTTCTCAGGTTACTGACATAAAGCACGAGCCCGTGGTCTCTATTTCATTCTTATCGGAGGCTGCCGAGGTCTGCGGCTCGCTAATATCCATCAACCGAAAGCTCCGCACGACAGGCGCCCTGGCGTCGCCGTCGGCTCGAACTGCAGCCTTGCTCCGAACGGTGTCATTCCTTTCCAGAAGACGGATGGGTTTCCAGATAGTACACATGAAATATCAGCATCGTTATGTGATATCTCTTGCTTTGTAAGACTCAAATAACATTTGCAGAGAGACCATAAACTCTGGAAGATTGACTGCCGCGGTTTCCAAGTCGCAGTTCCCTAAATCTTCTGTGCCGGTGTTTCGAGTCTTTTTGAATTACCTTGTCTCAAAGAGGCCAGAGTGATCTCCTTCAAAGCACCTCAGTAAGGTGATGTCACAATCACTCCCCCATAGCTGTTCTGTTACTGTCTATTCTCCTAACAAGAGTATGTGGGACGTTACCTGATACTTGGGGGTGTAATTCAACGTAATAATGTATATGTCATTAAAAAGAGCTGGATGTGTTAGTGATTTTTATAGCAAGAATTAAAGCAGTGATGTTTTAAAAGGTTTCCACCAGATATAACTGCTCATATATGTAGTGTTCATTCTAGCACAGGTCTGGTCTGCATATCAGTGCTGAAATACAGACCACACTCTGATAGAGGCAACACAAAAAAAAAATATATATATATATATTCATTCTAGCACCCTGTACCTTTCAAATCCCGTGTAGTTCCTCTTCCCTGCCTGCAGTGCTGCTCTCTGCTGTGGTCGTTCTAGCACAGTCTGGTTTGTATCTCAGTGCTGAGATACAAACCAGATTGTGGTATAATCACCACAGCAGATGTGTGACACCCCAGGAAGGAAGGAGGAACTGCACAGATTTTACAAGGTGCAGGGTTCTAGAATGAACGCTCTCTCTCTCTCTCTCTCTCTCTCTCTCTCTCTCTCGTTGCTTCTATCACAATGTGGTCTGTATTTCAGCACTGATATGCAGACAAGAACTGTGCTAGAAAAACCCACAGCAGAGAGTGACACCCAAGGGTACCGCATGGGTATAAAAAGATGCATAAGAATGAACACTAGTGAACATCTGAGGTTGTCGACGCACTGAGCGTGTCATCATAACGGTGTCTATATAATGACTGTAAACATTTTGATTGTTAACAAAGCATTGTAAACTCCAGCGATTGTCATTTACATATCCCGTTCCCTAAAATGAGATTAAGTTTTGCATATGTTGCAATTAGCGCAGTTTGTAACATGAATCGGTGTGTTGTGTACATACGGTTGGAATATCACACACAGATTTGGCCAGTTCCTGCAATTGAAATGCGCTTTTATACCAATGGCAAACATCTCTATCTCCGTGTGCAGAGCCATGTTTCCCGCATAAAATAGGAGCACGATTGAAAAATGAGACTTTTCTTGCCGGATAACTTCATGTGTGTATTTTGCCAGTTTGTATCCAACATGACCACTGGGTGGCAGTGTTCCATCAGGACCATGGACAGCACTTATTTTTGCAGCACATGCAGTCTCCTGATAATAAATGTAAACTGTGTCCATATGTTGTCTTGATTATAATTATATTGCCGGAGTGAGTGTTTGTGGTGAGGGTGAAAGTAGCAGAAATGCTAATTTGGGTTTACATGTCCTCTATGAAAGTGGATTCGTGAAATGCATAAATTGAACTTGGGTAAGGCCTGCTAAACCGTGCTGGAAAGCGTTCTGCTCCGATCAGTCCCTGTCTGTGTGGAGTTTGTATTGTGTCCTTTTGCTCACGTGGGTGTCATCCATAATCAGAAACTTGCTGGTAGCTTCATTGGCTTGTAATAAGATGAATCCAGGAGGAAATGGGGAATTTAGACTGTGAGCGTAATTGGAGCGGGGACTGATGTAAATGACGTATATTAGAAGCAAACTAATCTGTTTCTGTAGGTTCTTATTCATTTTATGGTTAATGAATAAAGCATTAGTTCCATGTAACGCACCAGTTGTTATGGCATTATAACATTACCTGTACCTTACCCTCCCCCTTCATACCTAACCCTCCCCCTCATACCGAACCCTCCCCCCTCATACCTAACCCTCCCCCTCATACCTAACCCTCCCCCCTCATACCTAACCCTCCCCCTCATACCTAATCCTCCTCCCTCATACCTAACCCTCCCCCTCATACCGAACCCTCCCCCTCATACCGAACCCTCCCCCTCATACCTAACCCTCCCCCCTCATACCTAGTCCTCCTCCCTCATACCTAACCCTCCCCCTCATACCGAACCCTCCCCCTCATACCGAACCCTCCCCCCTCATACCTAACCCTCCCCCCTCATACCTAACCCTCCCCCTCATACCTAACCCTCCCCCCTCATACCTAACCCTCCCCCCTCATACCTAACCCTCCCCCCTCATACCTAACCCTCATACCTAACCTCCGCCTCATACCGAACCCTCCCCCTCATACCGAACCCTCCCCTCATACCTAACCCTCCCCCCTCATACCTAACCCTCCCCCCCTCATACCTAACCCTCCTCCCTCATACCTAACCCTCCCCCTCATACCGAACCCTCCTCCCTCATACCTAACCCTCCCCTCATACCGAACCCTCCCCCCTCATACCTAATCCTCCCCTTCATACCAACCCTCCATAAACCTAACCCTCCCCCTTACTACCACTCCCCCTTCATACCTAATCCTCCCCCTCATACCTAATCCTCCCCCTCATACCTAACCCTCCCTCATACCTAATCCTCCCCCTTCATACCTACCCTTCCCCTCATACCTAACCCTCCCCCCTCATACCTTACCCTCCCCCCTCATACCTAATCCATCCCCCTTCATACATAACCCTCCCCCTCATACCTAATCACTACCCCCTTCATACCTAACCCTCCCCCTCATACCTAATCCTCCCCTTCATACCTAACCCTCCCCCTCATACCTAACCTCCCCCTTCATACCTAACCCTCCCCCTCATACCTAACCCTCCCCCCTCATACCTAACCTCCCCCCTCATACCTAATCCTCCCCTTCATACCTAACCCTCCCCCTCATACCTACCCCCTCATACCTAACCCTCCCCCATCATACCTAACCCTCCCCCTCATACCTAATCCTCCCCCTTCATACCTAACCCTCCCCCTCATACCTAACCCTCCCCCCTCATACTTACCCTCCCCCTTCATACCTAACCCTCCCCCTTCATACCTAACCCTCCCCCTCATACCTAACCCTCCCCCCTCATACCTAATCCTCCCCCTTCATACCTAATCCTCCCCCTCATACCTAACCCTCCCCCTCATACCTTACCCTCCCCTTCATACCTAACCCTCCCCCTCATACCTAACCCTCCCCCCTCATACCTAACCCTCCCCCTCATACCAAAACCTCCCCCTCATACCTTACCCTCCCCCCTCATACCTTACCCTCCCCCTCATACCTACCCTCCCCCTCATACCTTACCCTCCCCCTCATACCTTACCCTCCCCCTCATACCTAACCCTCCCCTCATACCTAACCCTCCCCCTCATACCTAATCCTCCCCCTTCATACCTAATCCTCCCCCTCATACCTAACCCTCCCCCCTCATACCTTACCCTCCCCCCTTCATACCTAACCCTCCCCCTCATACCTAACCCTCCCCCTCATACCGAACCCTCCCCCTCATACCGAACCCTCCCCCTCATACCTTACCCTCCCCCTCATACCTTACCCTCCCCCTCATACCTTACCCTCCCCCCTCATACCTTACCCTCCCCCCTCATACCTAACCCTCCCCCTCATACCTAACCCTCCCCCTCATACCTAACCCTCCCCCTCATACCTAACCCTCCCCCTCATGGCCTAACCTCTCCCCCCTCATACCTAACCCTCCCCCCTCATACCTAACCCTCCCACTCATACCGAACCCTCCCCCCTCATACCGAACCCTCCCCCCTCATACCGAACCCTCCCCCCTCATACCGAACCCCTCCCCCTCATACCGAACCCTCCCCCCTCATACCTTACCCTCCTCCCTCATACCTTACCCTCCCCCCTTATACCTAACCCTCCCCCCTTATACCTAACCCTCCCCCCTTATACCTAACCCTCCCCCCTCATACCTAACCCTCCCCCCTCATACCGAACCCTCCCCCTCATACCGGAACCCTCCCCCCTCATACCTTACCCTCCCCCCCTCATACCTTACCCTCTCCCTCATACCTTACCCTCCCCCTCATACCTTACCCTCCCCCCTCATACCTAACCCTCCCCCTCATACCTAACCCTCCCCCTCATACCTAACCCTCCCCCCTCATACTTAACCCTCCCCCCTCATGCCTAACCTCCCCCTCATACCTAACCCTCCCCCCTCATACCTAACCCTCCCACTCATACCGAACCCTCCCCCCTCATACCGAACCCTCCCCCCTCATACCGAACCCTCCCCCCTCATACCGAACCCTCCCCCCTCATACCGAACCCTCCCCCCTCATACCTTACCCTCCCCCCTCATACCTTACCCTCCCCCTCATACCTAACCCTCCCCCTTATACCTAACCCTCCCCCCTTATACCTAACCCTCCCCCCTCATACCTAACCTCCCCTTCCGCAGCCTAATCCTCCCCTTCCGCAGCCTAATCCTCCCCCTCATACCTTACCCTACCCCCTCATACCTAACCCTCCACCTTCCGCAGCCTAAACCTTCCCCCCATACCTAACCCTCCCCTTCCGCAGCCTAAACCTTCCCCTCATACCTAATCCTCCACGCTCATACCTAACCCTCCCTTCTGTAGCCTAAACTTTCCTCTCACATCTAACCCTCCACTGCCCCAGGGTGTGGTATGGCGCTCCAACAGGGGGGATCCCGACGGTCAGTATCCTGGCGTCGAAATTCCGAACTCCGCAAAAGAAGTTTGTTGCTCAA